>NW_027224318.1:1210492-1513115 GCF_023699985.2 Odocoileus virginianus | reverse complement strand
TACACTTGCTGAACATGGAAATATAAAAAGGGAGCCATGTGTTCCCCATCCCGATCCCCCCTCCCACCTCCAACTAATAAAAATAAATGGGAAAAAAAAGGGAGCCAGACAGAAGAAAGGCATCATGACGGATAAAACAATGCTGCAAGAAGGCTAGGAAATAGAGATTCAGAGTGCCCTTACTTAAACCAGGACATTTCCAAGAAGCGCCAAAGACTATCCTTTGAAGTGATACGAGTTATTTTAGGTATTAACTTGTGGAAGCTTTCACTGGTAAAAAATTATTACTTTTTTTGCAAAAAAAATTAGATATTAATATTTCCAGCCTTTAAAGTATTACAAGTCTTTAGCTTAAGAATGGTAAGAGAAGAGAGCTTAGATGATTTGGTTTTGCTGACCAACCTTGATAGCATATTAAAAAGCAGAGACATTACTTTGCCAACAAAGGTCCGTCTAGTCAAGGCTATGGTTTTTCCAGTGGTCATGTATGGATGTGAGAGTTGGACTGTGAAGAAAGCTGAGTGTCGAAAAATTGATGCTTTTGAACTGTGGTGTTGGAGAAGACTCTTGAGAGTCCCTTGGACTGCAAGGAGATCCAACCAGTCCATCCTAAAGGAGATCAGTCCTGGGTGTTCATTGGAAGGACTGATGCTGAAGCTCCAATACTTTGGCCACCTCATGCGAAGAGTTGACTCATTGGAAAAGACCCTGATGCTGGGAGGGATTGGGGGCAGGAGGAGAAGGGGACGACAGAGGATGAGATGGCTGGATGGCATCACCGACTCAATGGACATGAATTTGAGTAAACTCCGGGAGTTGGTGATGGACAGTGAGGCCTGGTGTGCTGCAATCCATGGGGTCGCAAAGAGTCGGACTGACTGAGTGACTGAACTGAACTGAACCAAGACTTCAGTTGAATTTAAGCTGAAAAACTACGCAGTTTTGACTTTGGCTATTTTCCAGGCTACTGATAGCTCAGATAAACTCCAAAATCATCTTACAATATGAAGCCAGATTACCCAATGAAATTTTAATTTTTAAAAAATTTAGACTGAGATGCTGTCAAATACTGGTTAACATCATCTGAACAAAGAAACCATTTAAAAAAATGAGGCAAATGGAGGAAATTTGCATCCTGACTGGATAATTTATATTAAGGAGTTTTATGAAGTTTTATATGAGATAATAGTATTGTGTTTCAGTTCAGTTCAGTTCAGTCACTCAGTTGTATCCAAGTCTTTGTGACCCCATGGAGTATTGTGTTATGTATTTTTAAAATTTATTATTTTTTTGAGATATAAATGGGAAGGCAATGGATAGTAGTTTAAATGAAACAACATTGGCCATGGGATGATAATTGTTGAATCTGGGCAATGCTTATATGGGCGTTCATTCATACTGCTTCTACCTTTTTGTTTGAACTGTTACTCATACTAAACCATAAAAATTTGATCAGAACTTTTGCTTCTATTCATGAATTTTAAAGAGACCAGGCTACCCCGGAACTGTTCTAACCCTTTACATTTTATCTTTACAAAAAGTGTCATAAAAGTAGGAAATCAAGTCTGTAGCTACCACAATGCTTTTCAAATGCATTTTCCACCTCTTAAAACTTTTATACATCATGCCATCTGTGAATTTCATAATGACCTTACAGACCCCACCAGGATACTACCAATAGAGGCAGAGGTTATGAGAAAGTCAGATCTGAATGAACTCAAGACATATTTATATGCTCCTGATTGGTTAGGAGGATGGTCCAGATTGATTAAAAGTCAAGTAAGGATTTTGTTGATACCAGTGGACTGGGTGATCTGAGAATAAGCAGATACCCTAGAAACTGAAAGTGAGAAGGCAGTATAGCATAGTGAAAATTTGAATTTACATCAATCATAGATCCATATCTTGATTCAATCAGTTGCTCTTACTATATGTTACAGAGCATCAGTTAACTCATATAATACTCCATATAATAGGGGACTGTTGGGGATTAAATCAAATATGTGAATGTGAGAAAAGTGTTAACACAGAAGATCTGGTTGTTTGGTCCTTGTATGTCAAGGGAACTGGAAACCATGATTTGACTATTGGCCAACCCTGGGAGAATGTTCTAATGTTAATTAGTTGATGATCATGTTTTGTTCACCTGATTGCTTTGCACAAACATCACCATCAATAATGTGCATCTGGTGTCATTGTTGGGATCCTGAGTTTCACTTGGTAAGGCTGGTCATGGAGCGTGATGTACCTATGGGACCTGTTCTCAATAAAAGCTTCAGATGCTGAGGCTTCCCTGAGCAGAGCCAAGTTGCACACATGCCTCTAGTTTATTGCTAGAGAAGAAAGCATGCCCTAGGTGGCCCGAGAGGGCCAAGTACTCAAAAGCACATGTCCAACCTGTCTGATTCACTTGAAAAGACATCTTTTTCTTGTTGATCTTGGTTTGTATATTCTTATCTAATAAACCTCAGCCATGACTATAATCTGCTTTTGAGTCTTGTGAGTCCTTTTGCTAAATCAGTAAAATTGAGGGGAAGGTGGCCTTCAGATATCCCGGACATAAAGGGACTAGTACAATGTCTGGCAAGTAGTACACATTCAATATATGCCAGCTATGGAGTTTAACTGATCCTGCTGGATGTGACAGGGGACTGACCTCACTGTACTAGAATATAGGCTGTGACTCCAGGATTTTGTCTGTTTTTCTGAACCATGCTCTCGGAAGTGGGCAGGGATAACCTCTCATCAGTGAGGAAGTTAGAAAATATAACTCCAAGGTTTTCCCCTGGCCTCCCAGCCCTCCTGATTCTAAGTAAGAAGGTACCCTGTGAAGAAAATGGGTAGATATCAGATCTCTATCTGGGCCATTCTGAGAATACACAACAGGGCAAACTGTTTTTATCATCTTGAAGGATAACAAAAAGAATCAAAAACCTTGAGAGTGGGGGCTGGAGCCTGGATCCTTACTTTGTTTGGTAGCAGTCATCAGAGGCAGTGGTATTAGAAATGACTATTGGGACTTCCCTGGTGGTCCAGTGGCTAAAAGTCCACACTCCCAATGCAGGGGGCCTGGGTTCTATCCCTGGTCAGGGAATCACATGCCACAGCCAAAAGTTTGCATGCCACAACTAAGAACCGGCATGGTCAAATAAATATTTTTTTAAAAAGGTAATGACTATCAGGAATTTCCCCAGTGCAGCCAGAACCAAGCACACAGAGCCATTTCCGCCATGCACTGGGCACCACAGAAAGACAGTCTTAAACTGAGGACAGTATGTCAAAATTAAAAAATAGTTGGGTTGAGACTTCAATTGAGGGCTAATCCAAGGGAAAGAGCAGCCCAGGGTACCCATCTTGCAATACCTTTCTATATTTGTGTGTGTGTGTGTGTGTGTGTGTGTGTGTGTGTGTGTGTGTGTGACTATGTTTCCCATCCAAGTGTGTGCCTGTGTCTAACTCTTTTCGATCCCATCGACTGTAGCCCTTCAGTCTCCTCTGTCCATGGAATTTCCCAGGCAAGAGTACTGGAGTGGGTTGCCATTTCCTCCTCCAGGGGATCTTCCCAACCCAGGGATGGAACCCATGTATCCTGCATTGGCAGGTGGATTCTTTACCACTGTACCACCTGGGAAGCCCATCCAAGTGATCAGATCTATGTTGTTGTTCAGTCGCCAAGTCATATCCAACTCTTTGCAACCCCATGGACTGCAGCACGCCAGGTTTCCCTGTCCCTCACCATCTCCCAGAGTTTGCCCAAGCAGATCTATGATACCTCCAAAAGAGATTTATACCTCTAAAATACAATAATAATTACAATAAAGTCAGTTGTTATGTCACAGATTTATTTACTATTTTTCAAGTAAATTGCCTCAAGATGAATATAGGTCTAATCTCAATAGTGATACCAAGTGGAGTTTTCCTTTACCAGGTTCTTAAATATGGTGAGCATATAATAGTTCATAGAAGTTTGCTTCTTCTGCATGGTGGTTGTTTATTTTTTTGATCCCTTAATTATATTGGGAGTTTTTATAGATGTCTTCCTTGCTTTTTATATCACAAAGTATAATCACCTCCCTGTCACTGTCACCATCACTGTTATATGTTGTGACATCACTGCCACTCGTGTTGCCATACAGTACAGTGTATCTGGGTCTCTTTTTATATGACTTGTAAAAGTGCTTCAATTCACGTGAAAAAAGTGGAACTGGAACATGCTTTATATTTGCTTCTGAAATATGAGTGATGAATGGCTCAGAAACAGCTCTGCAAACGAGGCATTTTTCCTTGTAGCATCGACAAAACTTCACTGGTTGAGGCCTAGATAATATTTCTGCCTTACCTGCACTAGTTGGGCATTTTGGTTTAACATATCTCTGGCGTTTGGTCAGTTTCTCTACACTGGATTGCTCAGGGAAGCTTTGATTCTTTGAATAGGGTAGAGGAGTTTTGGTTGGCTTGACCTGACACTGTAGACTTGATGACCAAGTTGGCTTGGTGGCCTTCTTTGGATAGGATGGACTGACCTGACCGACTAGCTTATGGGCATGAGCCCACCTATGTGCCTGTTTTGGACTGCGTGTTCTATGCAACTTTTCCTGCTGGGGTGATCCTAACACTTTTTTGGGGTTTGATGGCTTGGATGGGTTTTGTTGACTCGAACGCCTGACTGACTTTTTGGCACTTGAAGGAACAGAGGCTTTTTGTGGACTTGAGGGCCCAAATGACTTATCTGTACTGGATATCAGAAATTGTTTCTCTGGATCACCCAGACCAGCAGTCGGTGACTTGGAGCCAGTAAATGATATTTTTGATGATGTGGATGCTTTGATGGTGATATCGCCTTTATTGACTCTGAAAATACAGAGGATTTGGAATATAACAATTTAAATCAGAAGAGTAAAATTGCTGTTACCAGAAAATATGGGCTATTGTGTCAATTTAGACTTCTGGTCTTTTTTTGGCTCTAGCAGGAAAATTTAACACAGTAAGAATTGGAGTGTGGAGAAAACCATGACTCAGGTTACAGATTTGAACTCATGTTGAATGCTTTTTCTTTTTCTTAATTTTGCTGTTTCAACCACAATGGATAACCATATAGTCTATATATGCAATGACACAAACTTGTTTCAAATCTACTGTTGAGAGGGAGAGAGGGAATTTCTTTATTCCAGAAATTAAACTTTTTATAAAAAAGTCACAAGTTGATATGCAACTGAGGCACAAATGTCACAGCCTCTCACATAAACAAGTCTTTAGACCAAATTCATTGCTTTCCTATCATATTTACACCATCAAGTTTTGTAACCATACATATTAATCCTCACAAGATTACTCTAAAACCAAAGGAATAGAACAGTGGTATATTTCAGTAACCAGTCCTTGGATTGGGAAATTTTTAGGGACCCAGTATATCAGTGCTAGCCTAATCCTCCTATATTAAAGGCAGGGACTAGGATCACTGAACACAGTTACAAATTTTTCATGTTATCACATCTTAAAATGATTGATTAACCAAAATGCGTTACTATCTTTGGAATGCAGAGACCCAACTCCTTCTCCCCTGAGAAGATTTTGATTCTGTCTTATTGAGATAGTCATTCCCTCTTTTCATAGACTCAACTTATAATGAAATTAGCAGCCTGGGGCTCAACTGAACCCTGAATAGGAGATAGTTTTGGCTAAAGTTGATAATGTACTTGAGATAATCTAAGAGTTTCGTTTAAGTGAACATATCCAACCCAAAGATGTTGGTAGCTCTTCTGAAGTCTAAAGTTAGTGTTAAGTAACAAAACAACAGTGAACTCGCCTACGTGTGTGCACGCATGCATGTGCAGGTACAGTCGCTCATGCATGTGCGCACCCACCCCCTCACCTCACCCCTACACCCCACCACTGTGTATTGTTAGTTCAAAAGTTCAAAAAGCAACTTAATGCTGCTGCTTTGGGGACTTCCTCGCTCTCACAGTTATAGGGTATAGTGAAGAACGTGCGTCTCCCCCCAACCTTGTACTTTTATTCAAAGGTCTAAGACTTACTTGGCTGCTTTATGGGCTTCCTGACCATCACAGGTATAGTAAAGAAAGCAGGAACATGTGACCATATAGCTGATGATGAGGATGCCAGCTACAATAATGAGGATATGTCGCCTCAATTCCTCCAGTTTGCTCTGCTTGGACTCAGCCTGTGTAGTTACTATGAAAGAAAATGTATCATTAGAACATGCGCTTGGTAACCAAGTTTGCTTCCATTTTGATGGGGGTTTGTTACTATAGATCAAAGTCAAATCTCATCATCAGTTATTTCTTTAAGCATGATAAGTGTCCACTGTCATTTTCCTCCCTCTATCATGTCCCCAGCCAGCCACAGTCTACAAGCCAAATATGGGAGCTGTCTCTAGCCAGAGACAGTAATCAGCTGTCTCTAGCCAGTAATCAGTATAATTACCTAGGTTACCCTACATTGTGGCTTGTTCAGCCCATTACCTATGTATTTGAATGTGTGAATGCACTTGAGTGTTGATGTGTGTGTGAATGTGTATGGTGGGAAATGAGATGGGACACGAAAACACAGTTCTTGAAACCTACTATATGTTAGGTACCATGCTAGATTCATTCACATAGAATTTTCTGGTATGGCTGGTGGGGGAGGGGCAGAGGTTGGTGGATTGGGTGGGGAAGGGGAATGAAAGGGGACAGTATGGCTGTACTCTTCATGTTTCTATGTTTAGAATTTTTACACAGAAGTAAAACTTTCAGATGTTGTCCTAGAAGTTCTCAAAGACCTACTCATAGTAAAATAGAATAAACAGATTTCTTAAACACAGCTAGCTTGTCTAATTAAGTACTTGAATATATTTAAAATAGTAGATCATAATTTCTAGCTTTTAAGGTTAGGGACATACCTGCAATAGCAGATCCATTGCTTTCATTCCTATTTAAACAATTATTTGTCCAAATTGATAAAAGGAGGACATAAATGAAGAGATTCATGTCCAGGACCTTGCTGTGTTTCCTCTCCGAAGGAAACTGCTGGGTTTAACGTAGCTCAGCTTGTTTTAGGGGGCTATGACATCATAATCATTCTATGTCATATCCTGACAGCATAATCTCACCATGGGGACACATGAGCTCCTGGGTACAAATATTATGAAAAGACTTTTAATCCTTTATTTCTCCATTACATCAAATATTTGATCAAATTTGAATCAAAACGCTTGAGACATTATTAAGCACAGAAGGCAGAGAAAATGAGTTAGCTCTAGATACTGAAGAACTATTTTTCTTTATTAAATGTTAAGGAGGCACCTTATAGCCCTATAGTAGTTCTTATGTGTTTTAGAGGTTAAATCATCCTGGGGTATAAGTTTGTAGGAAGTTTTCTTACTAAAATTAAGATTTTGAATATCCCTCAAGCTTTTTTATTGAGCTACTTTTAATGGGTACCACTAAAGACTTTCTGGCTAGTGAGTAACATGATGAGATCTCCATTTTAGAAAAACCCCTCTGGCTCTTGTATGGGAACTAGATTGCCGGGATTAAAGTAATTTAGACAATTAGAAGGTTGTTATGTAGGTCCACCTGATAGAGGATGGTGGCTTGAAGCAGAGTGGTAAAGATGGAGAGTAATCAATGCATTTGAGGAGTATTTTGATGTGGGTAGGGCTTGAGGAAGGGTAGGCCATAGGGCATGAAGGAGAGAGAAGTAGCAAGGATGATTCATTGCTTCAACAAAAGTGTGTTGGAGATCTATGTGGCAGGAAGCTTTGTGTTAAGCATGAGCATTCAGACAGTCACAGTCCCTGCCATTAAGAGTTGGAAATCTAAAGGGAGAGACAGACACGTAAATAACCAATCACTAGGTTATGTAATGGGGCTTCCCTGGTAGCTCAGCTGGTGAAGAATCTGCCTGTAATGCAGGAGACCCAGGTTTGATTCCTGGGTCAGGAAGATCCCCTGGAGAAGGGATAGGCTACCCACTCCAGTATTCTTGGGCTTCCCTGGTGGCTCAGATGGTAAAGAATCCGCCTGCAATGTGGGAGACCTGGGTTCAATCCCTGGGTTGGGAAGATCCCCTGGAGGGGGGCATGGCAACCCACCCCAGTATTCCTGCCTGTAGAATCCCATGGACAGAGGAGTCTGGCAGGCTGCAATACATAGGATCACATACTGTTGGAAACGACTGAAGTGACTTAGCATGCACGCACACAGCGTGTGTAATGTCATATGTGTAATGTCATAGTGCCACAAGATCATGCAAAAGAATGATCTCTTCAAAGTGGGGAGTCCTGGAAGAGATGACCCTTGACCTGAGGTGGGTTTTTGTGTGTGTATGGTTTTTATTTTTATTTATTTTATAAAAAGTTATTTATTTTAGTTGAAGGATAATTACTTTATAATATTGTGGTGATTTTTGCCATACATCAACATGAATCAGCCATGGGTGTACATGTGTCCCCACAAATCTGAACTCCTTTCCCACTCCATCCCTCTCAGTTGTCTAGAGCACTGGTTTTGAGTGCCCTGCTTCATGCATCGAACTTGCACTGGTCATCTATTTTATATATGGTAATATACATGTTTCTTTTTTTTTTAAATATAAATTTATTTTAATTGGAGGCTAATTACTTTACAATATTGTATTGGTTTTGCCATACATTGACATGAATCCACCATGGGTGTACATGTGTTCCCCATCCTGAACCCCCTCCCACCCCTCCCCATCCCATCCCTCTGGGTCATCCCAGTGCACCAGCCCTGAGCACCCTGTATCATGCATCGAACCTGGACTGGTGATTTGTTTCACATATGATAATATACATGTTTCAATGCCATTCTCCCAAATCATCCCACCCTCGCCCTCTCCCACAGAGTCCAAAAGACTGTTCTATACATCTGTGTCTCTTTTGCTGTCTCGCATACAGGGTTATTGTTACCATCTTTCTAAATTCCATATATATGCGTTAGTATACTGTATTGGTGTTTTTCTTTCTGGCTTACTTCACTCTGTATAATAGGCTCCAGTTTCATCCACCTCATTAGAACTGATTCAAATGCATTCTTTTTAATAGCTGAGTAATATTCCATTGTGTATATATACCACAGCTTTCTTATCCATTCATCTGCTGATGGACATCTAGGTTGCTTCCATGTCCTGGCTATTGTAAACAGTGCTGCAATGAACATTGGGGTACATGTGTCTCTTTCATTTCTGGTTTCCTTGGTGTGTATGCCCAGCAGTGGGATTGCTGGGTCATATGGCAGTTCTATTTCCAGTTTTTAAAGGCATCTCCACACTGTTCTCCATAGTGGCTGTACTAGTTTGCATTCCCACCAACAGTGTAAGAGGGTTCCCTTTTCTCCACACCCTCTCCAGCATTTATTGCTGGTAGACTTTTGGATAGCAGCCATTCTGACTGGCATGAAATGGTGCCTCATTGTGGTTTTGATTTGCATTTCTCTGATAATGAGTGATGTTGAGCATCTTTTCATGTGTTTGTTAGCCATATGTATGTCTTCTTTGGAGAAATGTCTGTTTAGTTCTTTGACCTGTTTTTTGATTGGGTCATTTATTTTTCTGGAATTGAGCTGCAGGAGTTGCTTGCATATTTTTGAGATTAATCTTTTGTCAGTTGCTTCGTTTGCTATTATTTTCTCCCATTTTGAAGGCTGTCTTTTCACCTTGCTTATAGTTTCCTTTGTTGTGCAAAAGCTTTTAATTTTAATTAGGTCCCATTTGTTTATTTTTGCTTTTATTTCCAATACTCTGGGAGGTGGGTCATAGAGGATCCTGCTGTGATTTATGTCGGAGAGTGTTTTGCCTATGTTTTCCTCTAGGAGTTTTATAGTTTCTGGTCTTACATTTAGATCTTTAATCCATTTTGAATCTATATTTGTGCATGGTGTTAGAAAGTGTTGTAGTTTCATTCTTTTACAAGCAGTTGACCAGTTTTCCCATCACCACTTGTTAGATTGTATTTTCTCCAATGTTTATTCATGCCTCCTTTGTCAAAGATGAGGTGTCCATAGGTGAGTGGATTTATCTCTGGGCTTTCTATTTTGTTGCATTGATCCATATTTCTGTCTTTGTGCCAGTACCATACTGTCTTGATGACTGTGGCTTTGTAGTAGAGCCTGAAGTCAGGCAGGTTGATTCCCCCAGTTCCATTCTTCTTTCTCAAGATTGCTTTGGCTATTCGAGGTTTTTTGTATTTCCATACAAATTATGAAATTATTTGTTCTAGTTCTGTGAAAAATACCGTTGGTAGCTTGATAGGGATTGCATTGAATCTATAGATGGCATTTGGGTAGTATACTCATTTTCACTATATTGATTCTTCCCATATATGAACACGATATATTTCTCCATCTAATTGTGTCCTCTTTGATTTCTTTCACCAGTGTTTTATAGTTTTCTATATATAAGTCTTTTGTTTCTTTAGGTAGATATATTCCTAAGTATTTTATTCCTTTCATTGCAATGGTGAATAGAATTGTTTCCTTAATTTCTCTTTCTGTTTTCTCATTGTTAGTGTATAGGAATGCAAGGGATTTTCTGTGTGTTGATTTTATATCCTGCAACTTTACTATATTCATTGATTAGATCTAGTAATTTTCTGGTAGAGTCTTTAGGGTTTTCTATGTAGAGGATCATGTCATCTGCAAACAGTGAGAGTTTTACTTCTTCTTTTCCAATCTGGATTCTTTTTATTTCTCTTTATGTTCTGATTGCTGTGGCCAAGACTTCCAAAACTATGTTGAATCGTAGCGGTGAGAGTGGGCACCCTTGTCTTGTTCCTGACTTTAGGGGAAATGCTTTCAATTTTTTGCCATTGAGGATAATGTTTGCTGTGGATTTGTCATATATAGCTTTTATTATGTTGAGGTATGTTCCTTCTATTCCTGCTTTCTGGAGGGTTTTTTATCATAAATGGATGTTGAATTTTGTCAAAGGTTTTCTCTGCATCTATTGAGATAATCATATGGTTTTTATTTAAAAAATTTTTAATGTGGTGTATTACACTGATTGATTTGTGGATATTGAAGAATCCTTGCATCCCTGGGATAAAGCCCACTTGGTCATGATGTATGATCTTTTTAATATGTTGTTGGATTCTGTTTGCTAGAATTTTGTTAAGGATTTTTGCATCTATGTTCATCAGTTATATTGGCCTGTAGTTTTCTTTCTTTGTGGCATCTTTGTCAGGTTTTGGTATTAGGGTGATTGTGGCCTCATAGGATGAGTTTGGAAGTTTACCTCCCTCTACAATTTTCTTGAAAGAGTTTGAGTAGGATAGGTGTTAGCTCTTCTCTAAATTTTTGGTAGAATTCCCTGTGAAGCCATCTGGTCCTGGGCTTTTATTTGTTGGAAGATTTCTGATTACAGTTTCAATTTCCATGCTTGTGATGGGTCTGTTAAGATTTTTTATTTCTTCCTGGTTCAGTTTTGGAAAGTTGTACTTTTCTAAGAATTTGTCCATTTCTTCCAAGTTGTCCATTTTATTGGCATATAGTTGCTGATGTAGTCTCTTAAGATCCTTTGTATTTCTCTGTTGTCTGTTGTGATCTCTCCATTTTCATTTCTAATTTTGTTAATTTGATTTTCCCCTCTTTGTTTCTTAATGAGTCTGGCTAATGGTTTGTCAATTTTATTTAACTTCTCAAAGAACCAGCTTTTGACTTTGTTGATTTTTGCTATGGTCTCTTTTGTTTCTTTTGCATTTATTTATGCCCTAATTTTTAAGATTTCTTTCCTTCTACTAACCCCGGGGTTCTTCATTTCTTCCTTTTCTAGTTGCTTTAGGTGTAGAGTTAGGTTATTTATTTGACTTGTTTCTTTCTTTTTTTTTTTGAAAGTCCATTTTTTTTTATTTAATACATTCTAATCAAATAGTAACAGCAGTAAATAAACACTTTGAAAAGCAGGCATGTATCCCCCTATATCTGGAAGAAAATTAAGTCAAAGTATTCTACATGGTAGAAGGGAGACAACTGCTAATGTCTATGGTTAGACCACTTGGAAATTCCTAAAGCCATTTCCAAAAAATCAATGGCAACAGGTTGTGGGACGCAGCTGTTTCAAAGGGTAAAATGTCTCTATCTACATGGTTTTATTAACAGGGATTGAGTTGCACCTGTATAGCATGACATTCTTGTCTTTAGCCTTAAAGGAAAAGAAATCTTTTCCATTTGCACCAGTTTGAAATATTTCTGAAATAAGGCTCCCTTGAAGAGGATTACTACAGTACTCATTCATGAGAGAGTTCATACATGTAGTAAAAAGACAAATACAGGATTTCATGGTCACTTTTTTTGGCTGATTTGGTTAATTGCATAAAATGAAGGATAAATACTCACAAGCATATCTGTTTAACAAATCTCCTAACTACATCAGAATGCAAAATATCAAATGTCCTAAAATAGACTCTGATCACCAGGCACACAGAACTGAAGTTCAGCCTGTGTCAGTTTCGTTCCTTCCACTTCTTCGGCACTCCTAAGTGGAGTTCTTTCCTACCAGTGCGGGGACCTTTCACCTAACACAAACGAACCTCAGAAAGTGAGAGTTCTGAGAAAGTGTTCCTTCAGCCTTTACTTGGGCCGTTTTATTCTTAAAAGGATCAACTGGTCTTGGTCAGCCTTAGGAAGGGAGGCATCCCTCAAGTTGAAAACATGTGGGGAAAACTTTAAATACCTAGCTACCTTGTCATACAATTAAATCAGATTGACTTCAGCTGGTCTTAGAATTCCGCGTAGTTATCCAGAGCCGTCACTCAAGATTTGGTTCTCTTTTATATAGCTGCATTCGGAGATATTCTATAGGAGGCATGTTTAGAAAACAAAGAAACACTTATACCTGGAATTTATATTCTTCCAAATAATCTTTTAGTCTTGTTGGTAAAGGCAGTCCCCAGATGGTGCTGGTACACTTGTTAATGGTGAGTCTACAGAGATGCTGCAGAGGTGGTGCTGACGTGTAGAGTGGCTTGGTCAGATAAAGGTGAACAGTGCCATTCCGGGGGGCTTCTGGGCCTGTCCGCTTATCCTTGCACATCTGAACATAGTAGTCGATCAGATGAACCACACTGTCAAATTGTTTAAGCTTGGACTTGACACATATGATAGAGTCCAATCTAAATTTCCCATCTTGGTATTCGATGCGAAGATTAGTTGGTCCAGCTGATGTCTTAACAGATATTGTTAATAGGTAGTCTGAATGCGAACTATCTCTAATCAAGAAAGTTCCTTCTGGTGCCTCTTTTAATTTCTCTTTGGCTTCATTAACAGTCATACTTCCCCAGTACCAACCTGTGTGACTGAGCTCCCGCAGGGCCTTCGCCAGACGCGCCGCCTCTGGGGACGGCTCCTCCGCCGACCCCGCGGTCCCCCACTGGCTCTGCGCCCCTTCCGCGCCATTCCCGGAGGGCTCGAGGCACCGCAGGGTCATGGGAGAAAGGTCACCGCGGCAAAGACAGGTGGCCGCCTGAGCTGGGGTCGGAGAAGGGCACGCGTCCTTCTTAGAAGTCAGTGGGAACCCCAAAACCACTCCCTGAGGGGTCCCCGAAATGGTGGTGGAGGGGGTGGGGATGGGGCGCAGCAGGCTCTTCCTCCCCGGGTTCCGGTGCACCGATGGCCAAGTCCCCGCGTTCACGCACAGTTCTCCTGCCGCCGGCCCGAGCTCCTTCGGCGCCCCAGCTGCAGGCGAAGGCGACCCTGAGGCCCTGCACCCGGGGCCCCGGCGCGCGCCGTCCGTGGCCCGCGCAGCGCCAGTGGCGGCGGGCGAGGAGGCTCATGCTTCAGAGGAAGCCCAGGGCCCGCGAGCCGCGGCGGCGGCGAAGAGACTCTTGTTTCTTGTTTCTTGCGGTAAGCCTGTATTGCTGTGAACCGTTCCCTTAGCACTGCTTTTACAGTGTCCCATAGGTTTTGGGTTGTTGTGTTTTCATTTACCTTGGTTTCTATGCATATTTTGATTTCTTTTTTGATTTCGTCTGTGATGTGTTGGTTATTCGGCAGCGTGTTGTTCAGCCTCCATATGTTGGAATTTTAAATAGTTTTTTTCCCTGTAATTGAGATCTAATCTTACTGCATTGTGGTCAGAAAAGATGCTTGGAATGATTTCAATTTTTTTGAATTTACCAAGGCTAGATTTATGGCCCAGGATGTGATCTATCCTGGAGAAGGTTCCGTGTGTGCTTGAGAAAAAGGTGAAATTCATTGTTTTGGGGTGAAATGTCCTATAGATATCAATTAGGTCTAACTGGTCTATTGTATCATTTAAAGTTTGTGTTTCCTTGTTAATTTTCTGTTTAGTTGATCTATCCATAGGTGTGAGTGGGGTATTAAAGTCTCCCACTATTATTGTGTTACTATTAATTTCCCCTTTCATACTTGTTAGCATTTGTCTTACATATTGTGGTGCTCCTATGTTAGGTGCATATATATTTATAATTGTTATTTCTTCTTTTTGGATTGATCCCTTGATCATTATGCAGTGTCCTTCTTTGTCTCTTTTCACAGCCTTTGTTTTAAAGTCTATTTTATCTGAAATGAGTATTGCTACTCCTGCATTCTTTTGGTCTTTATGCGTGGGATTTCTTTTTCCAGCCCTTCACTTTCAGTCTGTATGTGTCCTTTGTTTCTAGGTGGGTCTCTTGTAGACAACATATACAGGGGTCTTGTTTTTGTATCCATTCAGCCAGTATTTTTGTTTTGGTTGGGGCGTTCAACTCACTTACATTTAAGGTAATTATTGATAAGTATGATCCCATTGCCACTTACTTTGTTGTTTTGGGTTCGTAGTTTATACAAACTTTCTGTGTTTCCTGTCTAGAGAAATTCCTTTAGCATTTGTTGGAGAGCTGGTTTGGTGGTGCTGAATTCTCTCAGCTTTTGCTTGTCTGTAAAGCTTTTGATTTCTCCTTCATATTTGAATGAGATCCTTGCTGGGTACAGTAATCTGGGCTGTAGGTTATTTTCTTTCATCACTTTAAGTATGTCCTGCCATTCCCTTCTGGCCTGAAGGTTTCTATTGAAAGATCAGCTGTTATCCTATGTGAATCCCCTTGTGTGTTATTTGTTGTTTTTCCCTTGCTGCTTTTAATATTTGATCTTTGTGTTGGATTTTTTGTTAATTTGATTAATATGTGTCTTGCGGTGTTTCGCCTTGGGTTTATCCTGTTTGGGACTCTCTGCGTTTCTTGGACTTGGGTGACTATTTCCTTCCCCATTTTAGGGAAGTTTCCAACTATTATCTCCTCAAGTATTTTCTCATGGTCTTTCTTTTTGTCTTCTTCTTCTTGGGACTCCTATGATTCAAATGTTGGGGCATTTAACATTGTCCCAGAGGTCTCTGAAGTTGTCCTCATTTCTTTTAATTCTTTTTTCCTCTCTGTTTCATTTATTTCTACCATTCTATCTTCCACCTCACTTATCCTATCTTCTGCCCCCGTTATTCTACTGTTGCATCCCTCCAGAGTGTTTTCAATCTCATTTACTCCATTATTCATTATATATTGACTCTTTTTTATTTCTTCTAGGTCTTTGTTAAACCTTTCTTGCATCTTCTTGATCCTTGTCTCCAGGCTATTTATCTGTAACTCCAATTTGTTTTCAAGATTTTGGATCATTTTCACTATCATTATTTGGAATTCTTTATCAGGTAGATTCCCTATCTCTTCCTCTTTTGTTTGGTTTGGTGGGCATTTATCCTGTTCCTTTACCTGCTGGGTATTTCTCTGCCTTTTCATCTTGTTTATATTGCTGTGTTTGGGGTGGCCTTTCTGTATTCTGGCAGTTTGTGGTTCCTCTTTATTGTGGAGGTTCCTCGCTGTGGGTGGGGTTGGATGGGTGGCTTGTCAAGGTTTCCTGGTTAGGGAAGCTTGTGTCGGTGTTCTGGTGGGTGGAGCTGGATTTCTTCTCTCTGGAGTGCAATGAAGTATCCAGTAATGAGTTTTGAGATGTCAGTGGGTTTGGTGTGACTTTGAGCAGCCTGTATATTGAAGCTCAGGGCTATGTTCCTGTGTTGCTGGAGAATTTGCATGGTATGTCTTGCTCTGGAACTTGTTGGCCCTTGGGTGGTGCTTGGTTTCAGTGTAGGTATGGAGGCATTTGATGAGCTCCTATTGATTAATGTTCCCTGGAGTCAGGAGTTCTCTGGTGTTCTCAGGATTTGGACTTAAGCCTCCTGCCTCTGGTTTTCAGTCTTATTCTTACAGTAGCCTCAAGACTTCTCCATCTATACAGCACCGATGGTAAGACATCTAGGTTAATGATGAAAAGTTTCTCCACAGTGAGGGACACCCGGAGAGGTACACAGAGTTACATGGAGAAGAGAAGAGGGAGGAGGGAGATAGAGGTGACCAGGAGGAGAAGAGGGGGAATCAAAAGGGGAGAGAGCAAGCTAGCCAGTAATCACTTCCCTATGTGCTCTCCACAGTCTGGACCCCTCAGAGATGTTCACAGAGTTACACAGAGAGAGAAGAGGGAGGAAGGAGACAGAGGTGGCCAGGAGGATAAAAGGGGGAATCAAAAGGAGAGAGACAGATCCAGCCAGTAATCAGTTCCCTAAGTGTTCTCCACAGCCCAGAACACACAAAGAGATTCACAGAGTTGGGTAGAGAAGAGAAGGGGGAGGGAGGAGATAGAGGCGACTTGGTGGAGAAAAAGGAGAGTCCAAAGGGGGAGAGAGCAATCAAGCCAGTAATCTTGCTCCCAAGTAAAAATGTATACAGAAGATTGGGTTCTTAAAAGTAGAAAATTAATAGCAAATACAAAAAAGCAAAGATTAAGAATCTAGAGTAGAGGTTAGACTGTCAAAAATAAAATATTAAAGAAAAAAACAAAGTCAGAAAAATTATAATATATATATATATGAAATTTGCTTTAAAAATAGGGTCTTTTTTTGCAAAGTAATAGTAGGTTATAAAAATGAAAATTAAAGGAGTAATAGAGGACTTAAAAATTAAAAAAAAATTTAAAAAATAAAAAATGATAATAGTAAAAATATATCTAGGACTTTCTCTGGTGTTGTTGTGGACAGTGTGGGGTCAGTTCATTTTCAGATAGTTCCTTGATCCAGCTTATACTTCTCAAGATCTATAGGTCCTTCTTATGTAGTCGGTGCTAACTTCAGGGTTTTAATCTATTGCACCTGTCACTTCCAAAGCGGTTCCCTCTGTTTATTTTAGCTTCTTCTGTTTGCTGGTCTCTTCAGTGTCTAATTTCTGCCCTGACACAAGGGGGCAGTGGTGGTCACTTTTTTAGGCTCACTTGTTCAGTCGTGCTGTGGGGAGGGAGGAAACACTGCAAACAAATATCACTGGCGTGTGTGGGGAGTGCTCGCAGTGTCTCAGCCACACTGGGTTTGCCCCCGCTCATGGCGTGTGTGCTTTCCCAGTCTACACTGTTCAGGCTCCAGGTTGCTCTGCCAGGAACTGTCTGAGGCGGGCCCTGGGTTGCATGCACTTCCCAGGTCTAAGCCGCTCAGGTTCAGGTTCTTGGGTACTCCACAAAGGTGCAGACTTGGTTGGGCCTGCGTTTTGTGCCCTTCCCAGGTCCGAGCAGCTCAGGTGACCAGGTGCTTGGCAAGTGCAGTCGCCCCCAGTTGGGGGTTGTGGCTTATCGCCTCCCCAGTCCCAGCTGCTCGGTTTTCTGGGTGTACAACCGGCACGCCTTCTCAGGTGCGCCATGTGTCTCTTCTGGGGAGTTGATCTTTGGTTCTGACCCTCCTGGTGAATGTCGACCATCCAGAATCCTAAGAAGTCTTGGTTAGCAAGGAAGCCTGCTTGCAGTTTGTAGATGATGCCTTTCTGGGGCCACAACTGCCCTCTTCCGGCTCTGGCTGCCCTCAACTGCCTGTCTCCGGTCAGGGATCAGCCTGTCTGCAGCCAGCTAGCTCTGCTCAGTCCTTTGTTCTGTGAGCGGGCCTGGCGGTGTCTTAGTCAGTTCAGTTCAGTTGCTCAGTCGTGTCCGACTCTTTGCAACCCCATGAATCGCAGCACTCCAGACCTCCCTGTCCATCACAAACTCCTAGAGTTTACTCAAACTCATGCCCATCGAGTCGGTGATGCCATCCAGCCACCTCATCCTCTGTCGTCCCCTTCTCCTCCTGCCCCCAATCCCTCCCAGCATCAGGGTCTTTTCCAATGAGTCAACTCTTCACATCAGGTGGCCAAAGTACTGGAGTTTCAGTTTCAGCATCAGTCCTTCCAATGAACACCCAGGACTGATCTCCTTCAGGATGGACTGGTTGGATCTCCTTGCAGTCCAAGGGACTCTCAAGAGTCTTCTCCAACACCACAGTTCAAAATCATCAATTCTTTGGTGCTCAGCTTTCTTCACAGTCCAACTCTCACATCCATACATGACCACTGGAAAAACCATAGCCTTGACCAGATGGACCTTTGTTGGCAAAGTAATGTCTCTGCTTTTTAATATGCTATCTAGGTTGGTCATAACTTTCCTTCCAAGGAGTAAGCATCTTTTAATTTCATGGCTGCAGTCACCATCTGCAGTGATTTTGGAGCCCCCCAAAATAAAGTCTGACACTGTTTCCACTGTTTCCCCATCTATTTCCCATGAGGTGATGGGACCAGATGCCATGATCTTAGTTTTCTGAATGTTGAGCTTTAAACCAACTTTTTCACTCTCCTCTTTCACTTTCATCAAGAGGCTTTTTAGTTCCTCTTCACTTTCTGCCATAAGGGTGGTGTCATCTGCATATCTGAGGTTATTGATATTTCTCCCGGCAATCTTGATTCCAGCTTGTGCTTCTTCCAGCCCAGCGTTTCTCATGATGTACTCTGCATATAAGTTAAATAAGCAGGGTGACAATATACAGCCTTGACGTACTCCTTTTCCTATTTGAAACCAGTCTGTTGGTCCATGTCCAGTTCTAACTGTTGCTTCCTGACCTGCACACAGGTTTCTCAAGAGGCAGGTCAGGTGGTCTGGTATTTCCATCTCCTTCAGAATTTTCCACAGTTTATTGTGATCCACACAGTCGAAGGCTTTGGCATAGTCAATAAAGCAGAAATAGATGTTTTTCTGGAACTCTCTTGCTTTTTCAATGACCCAGTGGATATTGGCAATTTGATCTCTGGTTCCTCTGCCTTTTCTAAAACCAGCTTAAACATCTGGAAGTTCTCGGTTCACATATTGCTGAAGCCTGGCTTGGAGAATTTTGAGCATTACTTTACTAGCGTGTGAGATGAGTGCAATTGTGCAGTAGTTTGAGCATTCTTTGGGATTGCCTTTCTTAGGGATTGGAATGAAAACTGACCTTTTCCAGTCCTGTGGCCACTGCTGAGTTTTCCAAATTTGCTGGTATATTGAGTGCAGCACTTTCACAGCATCATCTTTCAGGATTTGAAATAGCTCAACTGGAATTCCATCACATCCACTAGCTTTGTTCGTAGTGATGCTTTCTAAGGCCCACTTGACTTCACATTCCAGGATGTCTGGCTCTAGGTGAGTGATCACACCATTGTGATTATCTGGATCATGAAGATCTTTTTTGTACAGTTCTTCTGTGTATTCTTGCCACCTCTTCTTAGGGGCTGCAGCCGAGAGGAACTACCCCACCCCGGAGGTCAGGGGCCCCGCCCGAGAGGAGCTACCCCACCTCCAAGGAGTGGCTGCTGCGGGGCGCAGGAGGGCTGAGAGGAGCTACTCCACATTCAAGGTCAGGAGGGGCGGCCGTGAGAAGATACCCCTCGTCCAAGGTAAGGAGCAGCGGCTGTGCTTTGCTGGAGCAGTGTAAAGAGATATTTCACATCCAAGGTAAGAGAAACCCAAGTAAGACAGTAGGTGTTGCGAGAGGGCATCAGAGGGCAGACACACTGAAACCATAATCACAGAAAACTAGCCAATCTGATCACAGGACCACAGTCTTGTCTAACTCAATGAAACTAAGCCATGCCGTGTGGGGCCACCCAAGACAGTCGGGTCATGGTGGAGAGGTCTGACAGAATGTGGTCCACTGGAGAAGGGAATGGCAAACCACTTCAGTATTCTTGCCTTGAGAACCCCATGAACAGTATGAGAAGGCAAAATGATAGGATACTGAAAGATGAACTCCCCAGGTTGGTAGGTGCCCAATATGCTACTGGAGATCAGTGGAGAAATAACTCCAGAAAGAATGAAGGGATGGAGCCAAAGCAAAAACAATACCCAGTTGTGGATGGGACTGGTGATAGAAGCAAGATCTGATGCTGTAAAGAGCAATATTGCATAGGAACCTGGAATGTTAGGTCCATGAATCAAGGCAAATTGGAAGTGGTCAAACAGGAGATGGCAATGAGTGAATGTTGACATTCTAGGAATCAGCGAACTAAAATGGACTGGAATGGGTGAATTTAACTCAGATGACCATTATATCTACTACTGTGGGCAGGAATCCCTTAGAAGAAATGGAGTAGCCATCATGGTCAACAAAAGAGTCTGAAATGCAGTACTTGGATACAATCTCAAAAACGACAGAATGATCTCTATTTGTTTCCAAGGCAAACCATTCAATATCACGGCAATCCAAGCCTATGCCCCAACCAGTAAAGCTGAAGAAGCTGAAGTTGAACGGTTCTATGAAGACCTACAAGATCTTTTAGAAGATGTCCTTTTCATTATAGGGGACTGGAATGCAAAAGTAGGAAATCAAGAAACACCTGGAGTAACAGGCAAATTTGGCCTTGGAGTACAGAATGAAGCAGGGCAAAGGCTAATAGAGTTTTGCCAAGAGAATGCACTGGTCATAGCAAACACCCTCTTCCAACAACACAAGAGAAGACTCTACACATGGACATAATCACCAGATGGCCAACACCGAAATCAGATTGATTATATTCTTTGCAGCCAAAGATGGAGAAGCTCTATACAGTCAGCAAAAACAAGACCTGGAGCTGACTGTGGCTCAGATCATGAACTCCTTATTGCCAAATTCAGACTTAAACTGAAGAGAGTAGGGATAACCACTAGACCATTCAGGTATGACCTAAATCAAATCCCTTATGAATATACAGTGGAAGTGAGAAATAGATTTAAGGGACTAGATCTGATAGACAGAGTGCCTGATGAACTATGGACAGAGGTTTGTGACATTGTACAGGAGACAGGGATCAAGACCATCCCCATGAAAAAGAAATGCAAAAAGGCAAAGAAGTTCTCTGAGGAGGCCTTACAAATAGCTGTGAAAAGAAGAGAAGCAAAAAGCAAAGGAGAAAAGGAAAGATATTCCCATTTGAATGCAGAGTTCCAAAGAATAGCCAGGAGAGATAAGAAAGCCTTCCTCAGCGATCAATGCAAAGAAATAGAGGAAAATAACAGAATGGGAAAGACTAGAGATCTCTTCAAGAAAATTAGAGATACCAAGGGAACATTTCATGTAAAAATGGACTCAATAAAGGACAGAAATGGGATGGCGGTGTCTTAGGTTAGGGCTTTTCGCCGGATGGCTATCCCACGGTCTGGGTTGCTATCTCAAGTCAGTTCGCTCAGATTGCCCTCAGGACATTCAGGCCTAGTCCTTACCCTAATCAACGCAGCCCGCACCTCCCTGTCCAGTCCCCGCTTGCTAGCAGTGGATGCAAGTGTCTGCGTGCCTTCTCTGCTGGGAGTTGCCTTTAGGCACGTAATCTGTGGGTTTTAATTATTTATTTATTTTTCCTCCCAGTTATGTTGCCCTCTGAGGTTCCAAGGCTCGCCACAGACCCGCCGGTGAGAGTGTTTCCTGGTGTTTGGAAACTTCTCTCTTTTTTAAGACTCCCTTCCCCGGATGGATCTCCATCCCTACCTCTTTTGTCTCTCTTTTTTATTTTTATATTTTTTCCTACCTCCTTTCGAAGAGTGCCTGATGTCTTCTGCCAGCATTCAGAAGTTGTTTTGTGGAATTTACTCAGCGTTCAAATGTTCTTTCGATGAATTTGTTGGGGAGAAAGTCGTCTCCCTGTCCTATTCCTCTGCCATCTTAGGACTGCTCCCCCCATATACATATTTCAATGCTATTCTCTTAAATCATCCCACTCTCGCTTTCTACCGCACAGTCCAGAAGTCTGTTCTTTACATGTGTCTCTTTTGCTGCCTTGCATATAGGATTGCCATCACCATCTTTCTAAGTTCTATGTGTATGCGTTAATATACTGTATTGGTGTGTCTCTTTCTGACGTACTTCACTCGTATAATAGGCTCCAGTTTAATTCATCTCATTAGAACTGACTCAAATGCATTCCTTTTTATAGCTGAATAATATTCCATTGTGTATATGTACCACAACTTCCTTATCCATTTGTCTGCCAATGGACATCTAGGTTGCTTCCATGTCCTAGCTATTGTAAACAGTGCTGCAATGAACATTGGGGTACATGTGTCTCTTTCAGTTCTGGTTTCCTCAGTGTGTATGCCCAGCAGTGGGATTGCTGGGTCATATGGCAGTTCTATTTCCAGTTTTTAAAGGAATCTCCACACTGTTCTCTATAGTGGCTGTACCAGTTTGCATTCCCACCAACAGTGTAAGAGGGTTCCATTTTGTCTACATTCTCTCTAGCATTTATTATTTGTAGACTTTTTGATGGCAGCTGTTCTGACCAGCATGAGATGATATCTCATTGTGGTTTTGATGTGCATTTCTCTAATAATGACCACAGCCCAGAACACCCAAAGAGATTCATAGAGTTGTATAGAACAGAGGAGAAGAAGGTAGGAGATAGAGGTGACCCAGAGGAGAAAAGGGAGAATGAAAAGGGGAAAGGGCAATCAAGCCAGTAATTAAAATCCCTAAATAAAAATGGATACTTAAGATTAGATTCTTAAAGGTACAAATTTGATAACACATATCAAAAAGCAAAGATGAAAAACCTAGAATAGAGGTTCAACTCTCAAAACTACAACATAAAAAATTCAAAACAGAATCGATCACAAAGATTTAAAAAATATGTATGGAATTTGTTTTAAAAATATAGGGCTTTTTTGGGGAAAGGTAATCAGCTCAGTTCAGTTCAGCTGTTCAATCGCGTCTGACTCTTTGTGATGCCATGAACTACAGGAATAGTAGGCTATAAAAATGAAAGTTGAAGGAGTAATAAATAACTAATTTTTTAAAAAATTAAAAGGTGATAATAGTAATAATTTATCTAGGAATTTCTCTGGAGCTGTTGTGGTCCATGTGGCGTCAGTTCAATATCAGATAGTCCATTCTCCTGGCTTGTACTTGTTCTCCGGTACCTGGGTGCACCATGAGGGCGCAGTCCCAGGTGTGCTGTGTATTTCCTCTGGGGAGCTGATCTCAGGCTGTGACTCTCCTGGTAGATGTCAACCGTCTAGGATCCCAGGAAGATGTTTTTAGCAACTGGCAGCTTGCTCACAGTTTGGTGGCTGATGCGGTCTCTAGGGCTGAGATTGCAGCAACCTCTTTCCTTCTGGCTCAGGCTGTCACACACCTACCTCTCTGCTTCTCAGGAGGGAGGGCCCTAACCGGCAGCCAGCTTGCTCTCCTCTGGTATTTGCTAGGGCGCAATCCATTGTTCTGTGATCGCACCAGGGGTCACCATGCAGCACTCGACTTTTTGGCAGGAAAGGCCCTTTCTTTTCTTTTTTGTCTTTTTTGTCTCTCTGGCGATCCTAGGGTTTGGGTTGCTCTGTCACATTAGTTCCGTCAGATTGTTTTCAGGGCATTCAAGCCCAATCCTTACCCTAAGGACCAACCGGTGAAGCATCCCGCGCTTCCCTGCCCAACCCGCACTCGCTGGTCAAGGACGCGAGCGTCTGTGTCACTTTGCCGCTGGTAGTTACAGTTAGGCACGTATTCTGTGGGTTTTTTTTTTTCCCCCGGTTTGTTGCCCTCTGAGTCCAAAGCTCCCCACTGACACGCCTGTGAGAGGGTTTCCTATTGTGTGAAAACTTTGCCTGCTTCACGACTTCCTCCCCAGGACAGGTCTCCATCCCTAAATCTTTTGTCTCTGTTTTCTTCTTCTATACTTTGTCCTACCTGGTTTTGAAGAGATTGGACTGCCTTTCTGGGTGCCTGGTGTCTTCCACCAGTGTTCAGAAGTTGTTTTGTGAAAGTTGCTCAACATTCAAATTATCTTTTGATGAAATTGTGGGGGAGAAAGTGATCTCCCCATCCTATTGCTCCACCATCTTGGAACTGTCCCCAGGGTTTTAAATTCATTTGCTTTTTAATGTGAGTAAGAATTCCTTGAACCCAAATAGGAAGGAAAGAACATTGCATCACACAGGCTTCAATATGTGTGAACTTGTGGTTGAGGGAACTTTGTGTCCAGCTGGCCAAAATGAAGATTCTGGGAAGGGGCTAGCTGGAAACAAAGCTGGAGTGGATAATCAAGGTAACCCTTATAAAAGGGTTGTGGGTTAAGATCTTTCTTTAAGTCTGTTTCTTCATCTTTAAAATGTATAGAAAAGAGATAAAGGGGAGAGCCTGTATGGGTAGCAGTCTTTGAAACCATTCTTTGGGGGTCATTGGAATAGAACAAAACTAAATATTCTCTGGAAAATAAAACTCAGTTTTGCCCTGAAGCTCTAAATAGTCTAGCTCTTCAAATACTTTTAACTGTATAAAGATCAGAAATGCTATTTTTACGCAATGTTATGTGTCAGTTATATCTCAGTAAAGCAAGGGAAAAAACTAAAAAGAGAAAATGTTATTTTGTTGTTTTTTGAATCCAATAATCTTAATTTGGTGCTTATAAAGTGAAAGAAAATCTGTCAACTTTTTTTTCAAAATTATCAGTATTTCCCCTTGTGATGGATAGATGATAAACAATATGTCAAAGCCAATATTTCTGAAATAGCTTCCAAGTTAATATATCATTAACTTCACATTGCCAATGGATATAAAATCTCTGGTGTCCTTTTTTTTTGCTTTAACATAGATTTATATGATATATTTTTATATGATATTTTTTATTGTGAGCTCACCTGCCTAGCATGTTAGAAATTCAAATTCATTTCAACTCAGAAATTCTGGGGTACAATTTTGATTAAAATCATGCATAATAAATGGGCTTTAAAATCCCATTTCTTGCTTCAAATTTGTTGTTATTGTTTTTCTTTTTGCTAGAACTAGACTGAGGCTCAGAGAGACTCTTGACTCTGGCAGAAAACTTAAGGGGTGCCTAAACCCTCCATAATCAAGATAAATAACATTTTAATGTAATATTTGAAAAATAAAAATGAATCCACAAAAAATCCATGTTGTACAAAGTATGAAATACTTTAAATAAAGACAGGATCTGACCCTGTGCTAGCCCCTGCCAATTCCAACTCTGTGTTTTAAGTTTGCAGGGCCATCCTTATCTTGCCCACTTTAACAAGCAGAGGGGCAGGTTCCAAGGGCTCAGTCACTGCCTCTAAACAGGCCTGTGAACCCAAGAGCTCTAGAAATGTCTCTAGCCTTCTGCCCCAGGACCCTGCTCCTGGGCTTGTGTTTGATGATCTGTGAAGAATGCATTTTCCTGCCTTCTCTCCCCTTACATCTCTCTAGACTATTCTGATTTCCCCCCTTTTATCTAATTGTCTTGCTCCTGGAGTCTGACCAACACAGTCCCACTGGATAGTACCCAAGTTTGCCCTAGCTCCCTCTTGGCTAAATTAGAATCCTTTTCCAGGTGAGAGGGAGGAAGAAGAATCTTTCCTGGGTTTCCACCTCATGGCTTTCTACTGCCCTCCTCTGGGCCTCAGTTACCACTGCAGTTCCACCGCGGGCCTTCGGTTCATTTTTCCCATTAGATTTTTTCTCTAATTAAAAACATAGCATATGCACCTTATAAAAGTTTCAAATCACACAGAAGTATGTCAGCTTTTCTTTATCCCTTCAGTTCTTCGGACCCCTTGAAAATTGCTTTAAGTATTTGTTACCCATAGACTGCTAAGATACCTTTATTTTTTATTGCATTTTAGAATTCTGTGAGGAATATTTCAACCTATTCTCATTATGAAAAATCAAAAATGTAGAAATAAGCAGAATAGGGACTTCTCTGCTGGTCCAGTGGTTAAGACTTCCCCTGCCAATGGAGGGGGTGTGGGTTGGATCCCTGCCTGGGGAGCTAAGATCCTACATGCTGTGTGACCAAAAAAAAAAAAAAAAAAAAAATCCACAACATAAAACAGAAGCAGTATGTATGTAGTCATTTCAATAAAGACTTTAAAAATGATCCATATCAAAAAAAATCTTAAAGAACTATACAGAATAAAAAGTTACAGTCTTGGCTGGTGGGGGAAGGGCCTCTGCACCAAAGGGGCCCAGTCAGCTGATGGCAGACGCCCAGCGAAGGCACCTGGAAGAGTAGGCAGTGAATCCGCAGGCTCGGGTGAAGCTCAGCCGGTCCCCAGACCTCCCTGGGACTGGACTCTGACCGAAAGGGCCTAGCGTGCATGGTGAGGCCAGAGGCAGCCTAGGGCCTCGCGCTGTATGCTCAGTTTTGTTTTGTTTTTTCCTCCTGGAACTCAATCCTGGCCTGGTAGTGCTTCTGGCTTCACATTCTGTACCCTTGACACTTTGGTTTTGTAACGGTGATGAGGTCTGAGTAGCCCCTATGTGGAGGTCCATAGCCTTGACTAGATGGACCTTTGTTGACAAAGTAATGTCTCTGCTTTTTAATATGCTGTCTCGGTTGGTCATAACTTTCCTTCCAAAGAGTAAGTGTCTTTTAATTTCATGGCTGCAATCACCATCTGCAGTGATTTTGGAGCCCAGAAAAATAAAGTCAACTACTGTTTCCCCATCTATCTGCCATGAAGTGATGGGACCGGATGCCATGGTCTTAGTTTTCTGAATGTTGAGCTTTAAACCAACTTTTTTCACTCTTCTTTTTCACTTTCATCAAGAGGCTTTTTAGTTCTTCTTCACTTTCTGCCATAAGGGTGGTGTCATCTGCATATCTGAGGTTATTGATATTTCTCCCGGCAATCTTGATTCCAACTTGTGCTTCTTCCAGCCCAGCGTTTCTCATGATGTACTCTGCATGTAAGTTAAACAAGCAGGGTGACAATATACAGCCTTGACATACTCCTTTTCCTATTTGGAACCAGTCTGTTGTTCCATGTCCAGTTCTAACTGTTGCCTCCTGACCTGCATACAGGTTTCTCAAGAGGCAGGTCAGGTGGTCTGGTATGCCCATCTCTTTCAGAATTTTCTACAGTTTATTGTGATCCACACAGTCAAAGGTTTTGGCATAGTCAATGAAGAAGAAATAGATCTTTTTTCTGAGAGTCCCTTGGACTGCAAGCAGATCCAACCAGTCCATCCTAAAGGAGATCAGTCCTGGGTGTTCTTTGGAAGGACTGATGTTGAAGCTGAAACTCCAACACTTTGGCCACCTGATGCGAAGAGCTGACTCATTGGAAAAGACCCTGATGCTTGGAAAGATTGAGGGCAGGAGGAGAAGGGGACGACAGAGGATGAGATGGTTGGATGGCATCACCAACTCAATGGACATGAGTTTGAGCAAGCTCTGGGAGTTGGTGATGGACAGGGAAGCCTGGCATGCTGCAGTCTATGGGGTCATATAGAGTTGGACACAACTGAGTGACTGAACTGAAGTGAAGTGATCTTGGAAAACTATAAGACATTGATTGAAGAAACTGATGATGACAGAAACAGATGGGAAGATATACTGTGCTCCTGAATTGAAAGAATTATTATCATTAAAATGACCAGACTGCCTAGGGCAATCTAGAGATTCTCTCAATGCAATCCATATCAAATCACCAATGGCATTTCTCACAAATCTACAACATATAATTGTTCATCTACCTTTGTAAACAAAATGACCTCATGTTGACCTATATACATCCAGGACCCACAGCTATAAAATAAAAAAAAAAAAATAGGGAATTCCCTGGTAGTCCTGGGTCCAGTGGTTAACTCTTGGTGCTTTCACTACTGTGGGACAGGGTCTGCTCCCTGGTCTGGGAACTAAGATCCCAGAAGCTGTGTGATGTGACCAACCTCCTCCCCCAAGAAATACAAGAAAAAATAGATATAAAATTTTAAATATGTTTTAAAGAAAAAAATAAAATATACAAATACATTTACATTTTAAAATGTTAAGACATTAAATTTAAAAAATGCTTTGGCAGTGGCACAGATCGTCATTGAAATCTTGGCTGTGGAATCAGATGACCCTCACATCAAATTCCTGCTTAACTGTAAACATGGGTAGGTCATTTCAGCATTTTGTAACCTTAGATTGTTAATCTGTCAAATGGGGTATCAAATGACAAAAACAGTACAATTTAGTAACTAGTGCAGTGTCCCTTTATTTGAGAGAAAAGAACCTATGAGTTAGGGGTGCCCAGTGCCTCACAAGCAGTGGAGCACACTTCCGGAGGGATTTCAGCAAGAAAGGGTGTTATAGAGCATTAGGAGAGGCAATGTAGAAATAGGGCTTGATTGGCTAGGAGGTAAGGATTTTCTGATAAGGCTAGTAGGTCTATTTTCTAGGGTAAGATAAGCTAGCTAAAGTTGAGTTGTATGTTACATTTCCTAGACAGTGAGGTGTTTCTTGTGAGTGTGGGCTAACATGGGTTTCAATTTGCTTGTGGGCCACTTGGGCTGCCTCCATTTTGTGAGTCCTAATATGCAAATTTCCTTTATCAGGGGGAAATGGTACCTGTCTCTTCTTTCAGACTTGTTATGAGGACAAAATAGCCATAAATATCCTGATTACTTTAAAGCTATAGGAGTAAATAATATTAACAAAAAAAAAATGCTATAGGAATTTATTTTTGTTAGATCATCAGCACTTAGCCAATCTATGGTCTTGAAGGCTGCAAGTTAGTCAACCTGCCCTCTCTCTGAATTCTGGTTTACATCTTCAAGAATGTTGACTAACTGTGGCCCATCCATGACAGTCAGGTTATGGTCTGAGGAGTCATCATTCACTTGCATTAACCATTATTGCCCTGTCTCTCTCCCACTATCTTTGATCCGTATTCTTGCCAGTGTCTCTCAGACACTGCCTCTCATTTGGGGATCTGCTTCATATTCAGTCTAAGCCATTGCCCTCAAGTTTTTTCATAGACCTGGTTTTTACATAAACCTGTAAAGAACCAAGTTTTTACATAAACCTGTCTCTAACTGAGACAATATATTTTTAAATATCTGTCAATCTTTAAGTAACTCCCTGATTGCATTCTTGTTCTGAGTCAAAGCAGATTCCCCAACTAGACTCACAAAGCTCCTTCTGGACTTTAGCTTCCAATCAAGATGGAGCAATCTGGGCCAGATTTACACTCCCACATGAAACAATGAGAAAATATTGCAACAGTATTCTCAAGATGTCAGAAAACAAAGAACAGTGATTCTGAGTTGGGAAACAAGGTCAACACTGCAATGTCCCAGCTTACTACGTAGAGAAAGTTTCCAGGTGGCAGTGCACAAAGGGAATCCAGGTATAGTCAGGCGGAGTTTCTGTGGATTTATCATATATGGAGAAGTATGCTATCTGGCAAGCATAGCACAAAAGCCAGGGGAGGAGAAATCAAAGTATGCTGTTGCATGATTCTTTTACTATGTGTGAAGTAGTATAATATCAGTTATAGGTAGATTGTGATAAGTTAAAGTGTAACCTATAAATCCCGAGACAATCCCTGAAACAGTGGAACAAAGAGTTATAGCTAATAAGCTAACAGAGGAGATAACTATAATCATACAAATACTAAGTTAAACCAAAATAAGCCAGAAAAGATGAAAAAGACAAAAGAAGTGCAAATGGGAAAATAAAAAGTCTAAGAAAAGATGATACAATTAAACTTAAGCATACCAGTGGTCATGTTAAATTAAAATGGTCTAAATGCCTCAATTAAAGGCAGAGATTGTCATATTGGATTGAAAAAAAAGCAAGGCCCAGCTGCATGGTGCACACAAGAAACAAACTTTAAGTATAATGACAGCCACAAATAGATTGAAAATATAACAATGGAATAAAATATACCATGATAACACTAGTCAAATGACAGCTGGGATGCTTATATTAATATCAAAGTAGATTTCAGAGCAAAGAATTATACTACAGTTAAATATAATTGTTTTGTTATAATTAAAGGGCCAATTTATCAAGAGGAAATAATAATCTAAACATTTATGTGCTGAAAAACACAGCTCCAAAATGTATGCGGAAAAAACCAAAGGAATGGCAAGGAGAAATAAAGCTATGGTGGGAAATTTCAACACTTATCTCTCGGTTGTGGATATGGATGGAACAGTTGGGTGGAAAATTTGGAAGCATGTAGAAGAGTTAAAGAGCAGTATGAACCAATTTGGGCTTCCCTGGTGGCTCAGAGGTAAAGAATCTGCCTGCTAATGCAGGAGACTCGGAGGAGTTTGATCCCTAGGTCGGGAAGATCCTCTGGAGAAGGAAACGGCAACCCACTCCAATATTCTTGCCTAGGAAATCCCTTGGACAGGAGCCTGGTGGGTAACAGGTCATGGGGTCGCAAGAAAAGTCGGACATGATTCAGCCACTCAACAACATCAACAACAAATGAACCAATTTGACCTAACTGGCATTTGTAGAAGACTCTACCCAACCACAGAAGAATCTATTTTTAAAAATTTGTTCATTTTTAATTGGAGGGTAATTTTACAATGTTCTGTTGGTTTCTGCCATACATCAACATGAATCTGCCACAGATATACATATGTCCCCTCCCTCTTGAGTCTCCGTCCCACCTTTCACCCTAGAATATACATTTCTTTCAAGTGTCTATGGAACATTTACTCACATAGAACATATGCTGTGCCATAAGATGTCTCAACATACTTAAAATAATTTTTTAAACTTTTTTCCACTTGCATTTTTTTAAATTTATTTTTTAATTGAAGGATAATTGCTTTACAGAATTTTGTTGCTTTCTGTCAAACATGGCTGATTCATTTTGATATTTAAAGTAATTTAAATCACAGTCTGGCAAGAATGAAATTAAATTAAAGATCAATAACAAATAAATCACTTGAAAATCCTCATATATCTGGGAACTAAATGACATGTTTCTAGATAGTCCATGGGTCAACAAAAGATATCAGAAGATAATTTGGAAAGTATTTTGAAATGAATGAAAATGAAGACACAACGTAACAGAATTAGTGGGATGCTCTTAAAGCAGGGCTTGGGGGAAATGCATATCACTAAATGCCTATGTTTGAAAAGGAGAATGATCTCAAGGTAGTAACCTCTACTCTCATCTTAAGAAACTAGAAAAAGAAGAAATTAAACTCAGCACAGGGAGAGGAAACAAAATTATAAAGATTAGAGCAAACATAAATGAAAAACCAAAACCAGAGAGAAAAGTCAATGAAACCAAATGCTGCTGGTGAAGATCAATAAAACTAATAGACCTCTAGCCAGACTTATCAAGGAAAAGGAAAGGAGACACAACTGACACAAATGGATGAGCAAAATTATATCACTACAAATTCCACAGATACAGGACAATAAATAAATAGTATAAACAAATGGGAATTCCCTCTTGGTTCAGTGGTTAGGACTCAGTGCTTTCGCTATTCCATCCCTGATTGGAGAATGAAGATCCCACAAGCCATACTGCAAGGTCAAAAAATGTATATACAAATGTTGTTGTTCAGTCACTCAGTCGTGTCCAACTCTTTGCAACCCCATGGACTGCAGCATACCAGGCTTCCCTGTCCTTCACCATCTCTTGGAGCTTGCTCAAACTCACGTCCATTGAGTCGGTGATGCCATCCAACCATCTCATCCTCTGTCATCCCCTTCTCCTCCTGCCTTCTATCTTTCCCAGCATCAGGGTCTTTTCTAATGAGTCAGTTCTTCGCATCAGGTGGCCAAAGTATTGGAGCTTCAGCTTCAGCATCAGTCTTTCCAAAGACTATTCAGGACCGATTTCCTTGAGGATGTGCTAGTTGGATCCTTGCAGTCCTACGGATGCTTAAGAATCTTCTCCAACACCACAGTTCAAAGCCATCAATTCTCTGACGCTCAGCCTCTTTTATGGTCCCACTCTCTCATCCATACCTGACTACTGGAAAAGCCAAAACAAAGATGGAATTTTGTTGGCCAAGTTATCTCTGCTTTTTAATATTCTGTCTAGATTGGTCATAGCTTTTCTTCCAAGGAGCAAATGTCTTTTATTTCATGGCTGCAGTCACCATCTGCAGTGATTCTGGAGTCCAAGAAAATAAAGTCTATCACTGTTTGTATGCCCATATATTTGACAACTTATGAAAACAAAAATGACCAAAGGTCCACCAGTTATTAGATTGAAACCTTCAAGAAGTTAACTCACATTTCTCCTCCTGGGTCTTGGTTTCTTTGTCTGTAAAACTTTAGGATTGTTGTGAGGAATAAATACATGTGAAGGTCTTAGCTGTGACTATATTTATTTTCCTCCTCCTCAATATCTGGAATTCAGACTTGCACAGCAAATGAGGATCTGAATGGGACTGGGAAGAAACCATGTGATCCACAATCATCTACTTAGGAGCTCATCGATTTGGGAAACTATACCTCTCTGAACTCTGATCTTGTTTAATCTTAACTTTTGATTGATTTATTTGGCCTCACCATGCAGCTTTTGGGATCTTAATTCCCTTAATTTCCTGACTAGGGATGGAATCCCTGTTCCCTGCAGTGTAAGTGTGGGGGATCCCTTTACCTTTTTATTTAAAAAATTTTCTTGCTCACTAGAGAGTACCTACTGGTGCCTTGTGCATTAAAAGTCTGACTAAACACTCTCAATACATTATGTGATAAAAGGGTTTGTCCTTTAAATAACTGGAAATTTCAACAACTATGAGTACCCAAGGGAAAACAGTTAAAAACATCCTGTGTATATTCCTAGAATTTCGAGCGGTAATTAAAGTTCACTCAAAACATTTTGCTAACCTATGACTCAGTGTAATTTAAGATGCTCCTTAATCAAATGATCTGGTGTGTGGGTTTGTTTGCCTTCTGTGTACCGTTTTTCAACTGTGGCTCCTCAGTGGAACCACAGAACACTGAAAATAGTGGAGTGATTATTTTCTCAAATTCTCCCAAGGAGAAATGACTAGTACCATTCTAGATGCATAGGAGGAAATTTAATTCACTATATAAGGTGGATGTCTTTGAGACTCAAGGCTCAATTTCCCTGTAGAACCGCAGTTCAAAAATGTTGATTTATGGAAATGAGACACCATCTACATACCTCACAGGGATGCTTTTAACATTATCTAGATAAAATCTGTTGAACTCTCATGAGAAGCAAACTTAATAGTATATTCTAAGATAATGCTGAGTTTCTGATTCATTATGATTAGAACGAAACTTTTAAAAAATCTTAATTTTTTAAAAAATAAAAAATCTATATTCTCTGTTTTAAAAATTGCCATTTCATACAGTTTTTTTAAAAAACCAGTACTCATGCATGGATGTGAAAGTTGGACCATGGAGAAGGCTGAGCACCGAAGAATTGATGCTTTTGAATTGTGGTGCTGGAGAAGGCTCTTGAGAGTTCCTTGGACTGCAAGGAGATCAAACCAGTCAATCCTAAAGGAAATCAACCCTGAATATTCATTGGAAGGACTGATGCTGAAGCTGAAGCTCCAATACTTTGGCCACCTGATGTGAAGAACTGACTCATTGGAAAAGACCCTGATGCTGGGAAAGATTGAGGGCAGGAGGAGAAGGGGCAGCAGAGGATGAGATGGTTGGATGGCATCACTGACTCAATGGACATGAGTTTGAGCAAACTCTGGGAGATGGTGAAGGACAGGGAAGCCTGGTGTGCTGCAGTCCATGGGGTCGCAAAGAGTTGGACATGACTGAGCAACTGAACAACAGCATTTTAAAAATTAGAAAAGCAAATATATTGCTCAGAAACATACCACTTAGAGACTGTCAAATTAACATTTACCATTCATATCCATCCCGGTTTAAAAAAATCATTTATATATATTTTTAATATTTATAAGTGATGTTCTAGAAATTTGAAAATAAAGACTAGCTTTCCCTTTAACATTAATCAGCACAGAGACTTTTCAAGTTCAAAAGGATTTCGACAGAAAACAGACCCAGAGATTGGAAATGAGTTTTGATTAAGGTAGGGCCAGCGCTGACACTGCACACTTCCGCTGTGTGGTCTAGAGAGCTTTTCTCTTCCTCCACTGTGCTGCCCGTCATTGGAGCTCTGCTAATTTCGGTGTTTAATAGAATACTTTTGTCCTTAAAACGTCTTTCCCTTCTCCTGCCAACTATGCTTAAGAGAAATTGGCTAGAAAATAGGGGGAGAGAGGATTTGGTTAACACATTAATGTCATCCACTCATTCAAAGTAGCTTTTGAGAACCTGGTTAGTTATATTTTTTTGTGGCTCAGCTTTTTGTTGTTGTTATTAGTATTAGAAAAGTGGATCCGCAGGTCAGACAGGGTTCTAGTGAATGAAATAGTCCTAATTGCTCTCTAACATGTTTTTAATTTAATGTTGAAAAAGGCCAGTTACCCTACATGCAAATCAATAAACAAACAACCAAAGCTGATTGTCAGGCAATGAAAAACACTGCAAGTTGATTGCTGCCTGCCTGGTTTCCTAACCATAGTCTAATGCAATTTGAGATAACCTTGAAGCTTTGTACAAGCCTTATTGAAATAGCTATTTTGAAATAGTTTCAAGTGGCCTGTAAATGATTTCAGTAGCCTGTAAATAATGTCAAACATCTCAAAGTGCTTTTCCAAATTCTGACGATGTTTAGCAAGAATTGAAGAAATATATTGATGGCTAATAACAGAGAAAGCAAGGAGGACTAGAACTGGGTGGTTTAAGGGCAACTTTAAGGCTTTCTTGCCAAAAAGTTCTTTCCCATCACTTGTCAAGTGCCTGAAATTCTTTCATTATAGACTGGAGCCAAATGACTAAATGACTGTCTTAGTGGGGATTAGTTTTGGGAGCCTAGGTGAGGGGAGCAATTGCTATGAAGAGTAGGTGGTTTCACTAGGTGGTCTCTTGAGGTCCGGTCCAGGTCTGTGGAGACAAAGGTGTAGAGGCTTTTGTCTAAAGTTTATTTTCCTTCTAAATTCAGTTCACTTCTAAAATAAGTCACTTTTTCCCCAAATAGTGGTTCACTTGGTTTAATCCATCTCAAAGTGCCTATATAAAAACTCTATGCCTTATCACAACATTGTTAATCAGCTATACCCCAATACAAAATAAAAAGTTTTTAAAAAATTAAAAAGTAAAAAAAAAAACTGTTCAAATGTACTGCTCCATTAGTTTAGTTTTTTTATTTTGATTTGAGTTTGCTTTCAAGTGAGATCTTACTATTTCAAAATGAATGCATTTTAGTAAAAGAAAATAATTTCATCCCTATCTGAATGACACATATCTCAAAAGACTTAAATTGCACTCTTGACTCCTCAAAGCATCAGAACAAAATCTATCCTTACAGCAATGCTAACAATGTCCTAAGCTTCAACTACAATAGGGAGAATATTGATCAACATCACAGTTTATAGGGTTAGGATGTGAACTGTGATCCTTTGTAACAGTGTTTGAAGAGTATATGTCCTTCCTTATCTGTCTTCACCTAACTTTGATGTTTTCTTAAAATATTAGAGGAATGGATTTTAAGTGATCCACTTAAAAATAAAATGAATTACAGTGGGGAAGGGATAGTTAGGGAGTTTGGGATAGATATGTACACACTGCTATATTTAAAATGGATAACCAAAAAGGACCTACTGTATAGCACAGGGAACTCTGCTCAATGCTACGTGGCAGCCTGAATGGGAAGGGAGTTTGGGGGAGAATTTGTTGTTGTTCAGTCACTCAGTCATGTCTGACTCTTTGCGAACCCCATGGACTGCAGCATGCCAGGCTTCCCTGTCCTTCACTATCTCCCAGAGCTTGCTCAAACTCATGTCCATTGAGTCAGTGATGCCATCCAACCATCTTGTCCTCTGTCATCCCCTTCTCCTCTTGCTTTCAGTCTTTCCCAGCATCAGGATCTTTTCTAATGAGTCAGCTCTTTGCATCAGGTGGCCAAAATATTGGAGTTTCAGCTTCAGCATCAGTCCTTCCAATGAATATTCAGGACTGATTTCCTTTAGGATTGACTGGTTTGATCTCCTTGCAGTCCAAGGCACTCTCAAGAGTCTTCTCCAACACCACAGTTCAAAACATCAATTCTTTGGTGTTCAGCCTTCTCTATGGTCCAACTCTCACATCCATACATGACTATTGGAAAAACCATAGCTTTGATTAGATGGACCTTTTTTGGCAAAGTAATGTCTCTGCTTTTTAACATGCTGTATATGTATAGCTGAGTCCCTCTGCTGTTCTCTTGAAACTATTACAACATTGTTAACCAGCTATAACCCAATACAAAATAAAAAGGTTAAAAAAATTTTTTTTTAATGTAATGAGTTACAGACTAGATGTATTCAAAGTGTCTGGCAGTGCAGATAGACTAGTGTGCAGACAAGTAGATTGAACCACTTTAAGAAGAACAGAATATAAGAATAGTGAATGTGTCAATGAGGGGCTTTCAGTAGTTGAAATTTGTAAACCCTTACCAAGATGCTGTATTAGGACAACAGCGTTGTGGTTTTATGTTTCTTTTCTGCTTTCCAAGCTTTCTTTTAATGCTCTTATAATGTTTTTGTTAGTAACTATGTTTGTATATGTGTGTGTATATATATGTACATCCTGCCTTGATTCATAAGAATCTAGTGATACTGTTTTTGCAAATTACAGTTTTAAGAGTTGTCAGGAAGGCATTATGATGCAGTTGAATGAGGACTAGTTTGAGAAATCTGGGGGTCCAGATTTTAACCTCATTTCTGCCACTGTGGTCAAGTGATGTCTGGTCTTGGATCTCCCATAGGTAAAATGAAGAAGGTGGACAAGATGGTCTCTAAGATCCTTTTTCAGCCATCAGTCTTTTGACTGTTTTTGGTCAACATGTGTTTAATGATTACTCAATTCATGTGTTTAATGATTACTCAACTCAAGTCCATTTAAGTTTAAAGTCTATATCTACCAGAATTTTTGTTTGCTTGACTCAGAGCAGAAAAATAAACCCTATTTTTCTTGGGGCCAGTGCAGCCATCTTAAAGCAGCTCTAATAGCAGGCAAAAACGATAGTGGAAGGGCAACACTTAATAGGGCCTTTTGTTTATTCCACATCCCCACTGAAAATGGTAACACTGCAGAAATAGACCAGCAAAGAGGGAAAAGAGAATCTGTGTATAAACATCAGCAAGCTCATAGAAGTAAGAAGAGAAACATGGATCTGGGCATGAGATGAAATGAAAGCTGCCTTCTTTGTTAATAGCATTAAAGAGGGTGTGTGCTGACATTAAGAAACTGTGCTATCTGGGTTTAACTGCAGGAAGGTAGAAATCTTTTCATTTAAGGACAATGATATTAAGGTTGGTACTCTGAAGTCAAATTCTAAAATTCAGGTGCATAAAATGACAAAATATGCTTCTGTGATCTAAGTATTATGGTCATGTTTGATCTCATCTTCCTTGGTGGCTCAGACGGTAAAGCGTCTGCCTACAATGCAGGAGATCCAGGTTCAATCCCTGGTTCGGGAAGATCTCCTGGAGAAGGAAATGGCAACCCACTCCAGTATTCTTGCCCGGAAAATCCCATGGATGGAGGAGCCTGGTAGGGTACAGTCCATGGGGTCGCAAAGAGTCGGACATGACAGAGCGACTTCACTTTCACTTGAACTCATCTATGGACTAAAAGGGTCCATATTTTATTGGCATTTTTCATTGTAAGTGCCTTTAACATATAAGGTCAGTTTTAAAAAATTTTATTGAAGTATAGTTGATTTACAGTGTTGTATTAATTTCTTCTGTACAGCAAAGTTTCAGTAACAGACATACATATATATTCTTTTCCATTATAGTTTGTCATAGGATATTGAATACAGTTCCCTTTGCCTATACAATAGGACCTTGTTTATTTATTCTATACATAATAGTTTGCATCTGCTAATCCCAAATTCCCAATCCTTCCTCCCCCACCCCTCCCCCTTGGCAACCACAAGTCTGTTTCTCTCTGTCTGTGAGGTTTTGTTTTGTAGATAAGTTAATTTGTGTTGTATTTTAGATTCCACATGTAAGTGATATCATATAGTATTTGCCTTTTTCTGACTTACTTTGCTTAGTATGACAATCTCTGGGTCCATCCATGTTGTTGCAAATGGCATTATTTTATTCCTTTTTATGGCTGAGAATATTCCATTATCTGTCTATCTTTATGGGCTCCCCTGGTGGCTCAGATGGTAAAGAATCTGCCTGCAACGCAGGAGACCCGGGTTCAATCCCTGGGTGCGGGAAGATCCCCTGGAGAAGGGCATGGCAACCCACTCCAGTATTCTTGCCTGGAGAATCCCATGGACCCTGGTGGGCTACAGTCCATGGGATTGCAAAGAGTCAGACACAACTGAGTGACTAACACACACACACAAATATCTATGTACCACATTTTCTTTATCCATTCCTCTGTCGATGGACATTTAGGTTGTTTCCATGTCTTGGCTATTGTAGATAGTGCTGCTATGAACATAGGGGTGCATGTATCTTTTCAAATTAGAGTTTTGTCTGGGTACATGCCCAGGAGTGGGATTGCTGGATCATATGGTAACTCTATTTTTAGTTTTTTGAGGAACCTCCATACTGTTCTCCATAGTGGCTGCACCAATTTACATTCCCACCAACAGTGTAAGAAGCTTCTTTTTCCTGCACAGTAAGGTCAGTTGTTTTTAACTTTTTATTTTTATATTATTTTGAACTTAAAGAGGGGTTGCAATAATAGTAAAAGAATTCCCTTGTGTATTTCCCCAAGATTCACCAGTTATCTACATTTTTTCCTCTCTGTTAGTCCAGATCCTCTGAAAAGCATATGCCAATAAAGGATTAAGTGTGCAAGAACTGTATTAGAGGAAATGCCTGTCTCAGAGGAAATGAGGGAGCTGGAAGAGTTTGAGGGTGCTGTCAGACCACAATGAGATCCTGACTCTAGATGAAGGAGATAAGGAATAAGACTCGGGTAGAAGTATTGTGGATTGCCATCTCATCTGAAGAGTTCCCTGTCCTCAGTCCTCAGCGGGTCTTTTGAGCCAAAGTTCGGTGAAAAGGAATCCTGTATCTTCTGAGGTGTAGCCTTGGCACAGTGTCCCATAGATTTCAGAAAACAGCATCCAAGGCCCTTGGTCACTTCTGCTCCCTGTAGTAGGGAGTCTGTGAGGTGTTTTCTTATTATTGCCACCATTTACCCCTTGGGTTACAGTTTACTTTTCAATGTGCCTCTACACATGGTCTTCCAGTACTTTTCCTTCTGGGCCCCTGACAGATGGCTAGCCATTGACTACTGCCTAATAAACTGTACACAGTTTCACCTCAGGCCACTTTTCCTTCTAGGCTAGTTGGTTAATGAAATTCACTGCTTGGTTAGACATACTTCCTATTGTAGGCAATTTGTGAAGCACAGTGCCTTTATTATTCTGCCTCTTTGCCATGATCCATCTGAAAGTAGCAAAGACATCATGTCCATTTACTCCTAAATACTCTAGGAAAAAAGACACTCTATACATAACCACAGTATGATTATCAAAACCAGGAAATGTATCATTAAAATAATACTATTATTTAAACCACAGTTTACATTCAGGTTGAACAACTGATCCAATTCTTTAGAGCTTCTTTTTCCTGGGTCCTGGATCCAATCTAGGATATGCATTGCATTTAGTTACCATGTTTCCTTAATCTCTTTTAATTTGGAACAGTTCTTCAGTTTCCTTTTGTCTTTTTTTTGAATGCTATAAGCCAATCACTTTGTACATTGCCTCTAAATGTATATTTTTGCTATTTCCAAATGGTTGGATCCTTGTGCTTGTGCTTAGTCATGTCTGACTCTTTGTGACCCTATGGACTGTAACCCACCAGGCTCCTCTGTCCATGAAATTCTCCAGACAAGAATACTGGAGTGGGTTGCCATTCCCTTCTCCAGGGGATCTTCCCAACCCAGGGATCGAACCCAGGTCTCCCTCATTGCAGGCAGATGCTTTACCATCTGAGCTACCAGGGAAGACCTTCCAAATGATTAGATCAACAAGAATAACAAAAGAATAATAAAAGTGTGACTGAATCCTTCTTTGTTTTTCATATCAGGGGGTACATGATGCCAGACCATCTCAATATTGCTGCTGTTAACTTTGTTCACTTGGTGTAGGTAGTGTTATGGTCTGAATGTTTGTACTCCCTCCAAATTCATATGTTGAAATTCTAAACCCTGAAGTGATGGTATTAAGAAGTGGGGCCTTTAGAAAGTGATTAGGTCATGAAGGTAAAGCCCTCATGTTTGGAATTAGTTCCCTTTTAAAAGAGGCCCTAGAGAACTCCTTCTGCCATGCGAATTGACAGTGAGAAGAAGGCCACCTGTGAGCAAGCAGGTCTTCAGCTCAGTTCAGTTCAGTCGTTCAGTCGTGTCCAACTCTTTGCGACTCCATGGACTGCAGCATTCCAGGCCTCCCTGTCCATCACCAACTCCTGGAGTTTACCCAAACTCATGTCCATTGAGTCGGTGATGCCATCCAACCATCTCATCCTCTGTCGTCCCCTTCTCCTCTTGCCCTCAATCTTTCCCAGCATCAGGGTCTTTTCCAATGAGTCAGCTCTTCACATCAGGTGGCCAAAGTATTGGAGTTTCAGCTTCAACATCAGTCCTTCCAATGAACACTCAGGACTGATCTCCTTTAGGATGGACTGGTTGGGTCTCCTTGCAGTCCAAGGGACTCTCAAGAGTCTTCTCCAACACCACAGTTCAAAAGCATCAATTTTTTGGCACTCAGCTTTCTTTACAGTCCAACTCTCACATCCATACATGACCACTGGAAAAACCATAGCCTTGACTAGATGGGCCTTTGTTGGCAAAGTAATGTCTCTGCTTTTTAATATGCTGTCTAAGTTGGTCATAACTTTCCTTCCAAGGAGCAAGTGTCTTTTGATTTCATGGCTGCAGTCACCATCTGCAGTGATTTTAGAGCCCCCAAAAATAAAGTCAGCCACTGTTTCCCCATCCAGACACCAAATCTGCTAGAGCTGTGATCTCAGACTTCTGAGTCCCCAGAACTGTGAGAAATAAATGTTTACTGTTTATAAACTACCCAGTCTATGATATTTTGCTCTAGCAGCCCAAATAGACAAAGACAAGAAGTAACCACCAGTTCCCTTTAGTGTAAAGTTGCTATTTCCCCTTTGTAATTAATAAGTCATTGTGGGTAAGTGCTTTGATGTTACATACATATTGTCCTCATTAAATTTCACCCACTAGTTCTACCAGCCATCAATGATTTTTTAACTTCATAATTCCTTCTAGATTTATTAGGTTGCATTTTACTTTAAGGAAGAAAAGCTCTCAACTAATAATTAACTAGATAATTATTTAATATCAGTATGGACTCATGGGTTCTTATTTAATGCATTGTTCTTTTTAAATTGAAGTGTAGCTGATTTACAGTGTTGGTTACTGCTTACAGCAAAGTGATTCAGTTATACATATATATAAACTATATATATGTTATTATAATATATTCTTTTTATTATAATATTAACAAAATATTAATGTTATTATATTCTTTATATATTATATAAAATATATATTTTATGTTATTAAACTATATTCTTTTCCATTATGGTTTATCACAGGATATTGAATATAGTTCTTTGTGCTATACAATAAGATATTTAATGCATTGTGATATATTGCTATCATTATCTATTTTGATGAACAAATCATTGCACGTTTCACCTTTGGGGGCCCACTGGCTTCTTTGTTCTTTTGTGATGTTCGTGTCATTTGTTTACACTTGTTTATTTTCTGATACCACAAGATGCCTAGGGGAAAGGATTGTTGCTTTTCTTAACGAGTCCTGTAGATTTAGTTGTCTCTTTAAACAATGTGTGTGTGTATTTCTTTAATAAAAATAAAACTAATTTTTAAGAGATGTTCCTTTTCCAAATAAATCCTTCAGTTACAGTACTCTCCTAAACCTCATGTTGTCATGGAGGCCATGGGGCTGGCCTGGCTTCTGTGAGAGTTCATGGCCTTTGTGGGTGGGCCATGGATTCTTTTTTTCCTACTCACTACTTCCATAGTACTTAGTGTTCCTGAACAAAAAGGTATAAATGATGTTCAACCTCACTAGTAATGGGAGAAATGCAAATGAGCACAATAGTGTGTTGGAATAGGAAATGGAGCAGTTTAGTGGTTAAAGGCGTGGGCACTGGAACTAGACTGCTGCTATCTGAATACAAGCTTTATATCTTGCTAGCTGTGTGGCCTTGGGCAAGTTACTTAACTTCTCTTAGCTTCAGTTTCCTCATCCTTAGAAAGGAGTATAACAGTATTTGCCTCCTATGGTTGTTGTAATGATACAATGATTTAATACATGAAAAGTGCTTAAAATAGAGCAAGTGCTTTGGAGAGTGATTTGGCAAAATCTAGTAAACTTGAAAATGCATATATCCTATGACCCAGAAATTCTGGATATTTAAATTGTACTAGACAGGTACAATTCCTAATTACCTCTCTAGTGAAACTCTCAGACATGGGCACAAAGGCATATGTATGAGAGCATTTTCTTCAGCACTCTTTGTAACTACAAAATAGAAATAAAATTTAAAAGTAGAAACAATCTAATTGTCCCTCACTTGTGGAATGTGTAGATAAGCTATGATTTATTCACATAGTGGAAAGCTATATAGTTGTTAAAAATGAACTAGAGCAGCTACCAGGGCAACATCAATCAACAGGAATTAATTTAAAAACAATATTGCATGGAAAAATGAGATTAAAAAGGGTAAATATGCACTATGCAATAAAAAATTTTAAGAATACATGAAGCAATATAGTGTTTGTATGTACGAAAAGTACAAAAATATGGACAAAAATGATGCATGGCAATGTAGAACTGGTTACTCAAGGAGAGATATGAGTAAAGAAGTGATGGATTGTAAGAGTTTTTGCTGTATTTCTATTAAATAATGCATTATTTCTTAGAGAAAAAGACAGCCGAAGGAAATAAGGCAAAACAGTAACATCCAGTTAATTGGGTAGTGTGATTATAGGTGGATTATTTTGTCATTTTCTGCATTTTTCTATATGTCTGAAATATAGTTAATCAATGTAATGACTATCAAATGTGCTTCCTAAACTGAAATGCATTATATAACTATTAGGGTATTATGATTATTCATAGCAATATTACTATTATTCAGTTAATATATGAACATACAGTGAAAAGATAATCTTTAGGGTGTGATGCGGGTAGATGCATTAGAAATGTCTCATTTCCACTTAGGTGTGAATAAGGAAGGATGATCAACAAAAATAAAAATGGTCCCAACATGGACAATTCCAGCTGATGCTGGAGGAAACCTGCAGAAGACCAAACACACACCAATACAGTTTCCCATCCTTGAAGTCTGGCTCAGCCATCTCCTCCTCTGTGAACCTTTCCATGAAGTCCCCCACCTCACTTCGAACTTGCTTCCCTGTGATCCTGCAGCATTTCATCACATGTGGTGTTCTTTTTTTTTTTTTTAATTTCTTTCTGACACCGGACTGTGAGACTGAAAGCAAAGAACGTTTCTATTTCATCTCTTTCATCTCATGCTGAGAATAATCTTTCTTATCCACATTTGAAGCCTCAGGTCAGGTTCACCTTGTCCAGGAGGCCTTTCCTGACTCACCTCATCTGGCTTAATCCTCCTCCTCTGTGTTTCCATAGTACCCTAGTCAGCTTCTGCCATGGTGTGCATCACTCTGTATTATTATTCTATGTTTATCTTTCTCTCCATAGAGACCCTGAGCTCCTTGAGGTATCAGGCTGTATGTCCTCAAGTGTCCAGGAAAATGACTAGTCCATAGAAGGATCTCAATAATGGCATATTGAATTGTATTTAGTTAAATCAAGAAAATATACTGATAATGCAACTAAAAGTCTTAATTTATATGTGTATAGCAAATACCCTAGCTGGATGGAGTTAAGATATAGCTCCAGACATATATAGAGATATACGATGTATGGAGTTGAATTATAACTGTCATTATTAATTTGTTTCTGAGTATAGAAGCACTGTAAAAGCACCAGAACCCAGCTGAGAGTCTATATAGAAGAGACACTTTTCAAAATTATTGTAGTTAACAGGGGAGAGTAACAATTTTGTGATGGTCTTTTGTTTATGTTCATTATTCTCAAGCCATGTCTGATCACCTGTTTAGTGGTAATGTGTGGATACATTAGCTGGTTAAACTTCTGTTAGCTTTGGAATAATATTAACTAATATTTACTGAACACTCACTGAGTTGGAAGAAAGAAAGATATAAAGATATTCACATTTCATCCTTCCCAAAATATCTCCCAAGTACTATTATCACTTCATGTTAAAGATGAAGAAACTGAGACTCACTGGGGTTAAGTAACCTGCCCAAAGTCAATCAGCACTTAAATCTGGGTAAGCTGATTAACTACTGCACAATTACACTCATCTCACACGCTAGTAAAGTAATGCTCAAAATTCTCCAAGCCAGGCTTCAACAGTATGTGAACTGTGAACTTCCAGATGTTCAAGCTGGATTTAGAAAAGGCAGAGGAACCAGAGATCAAATTGTCAACATCTGTTGGATCATCAAAAAAGCAAGAGAGTTCCAGAAAAACATCTATTTCTGCTTTATTGACTATGCCAAAGCCTTTGACTGTGTGGATCACAACAAACTGTGGAAAATTCTGAAAGAGATGGGAATACCAGATCACCTGACCTGCCTCTTGAGAAATCTGCATGCAGGTCAGGAAGCAACAGTTAGAACTGGACATGGAAAAACAGACTGGTTTCAAATAGGAAAAAGAGTACGTCAAGGCTGTATATTGTCACCATGCTTATTTAACTTATATGCAGAGTACATCATGAGAAACGCTGGGCTGAATGAGCACAGGTTGGAATCAAGATTGATGGGAGAAATATCAATAACCTCAGATATGCAGATGACACCACCCTTATGGCAGAAAGCGAAGAAGAACTAAAGAACCTCTTGATGAAAGTGAAAAAGGAGAGTGAAAAAGTTGGCTTAAAGCTCAACATTCAGAAAACTAAGATCATGGCATCTGGTCCCATCACTTCATGGCAAATAGATGGGTAAACAGTGGAAACAGTGTCAGACTTTATTTTTTGGGCTCCAAAATCACTGCAGATGGTGACTGCAGCCATGAAATTAAAAGACGCTTGTTCCTTGGAAGAAAAGTTATGACCAACCTAGACAGCATATTAAAAAGGCAGAGACATTACTTTGCCAGCAAATGTCTGTCTAGTCAAGGCTATGGTTTTTCCAGTAGTCATGTATGGATGTGAGAGTTGGACTATAAAGAGAGCTGAGTGCCAAAGAATTGATGTTTTTGAACTGTGGTGTTGGAGAAGACTCTTGAGAGTCCCTTGGACTGCAAGGAGATCAAACCAGTCAATCCTAAAGTAAATCAGTCCTGAATATTCATTGGAAGGGCTGGTGCTGAAGCTGAAACTCCAATACTTTGGCCACCTGATGAGAAGAACTGACTCATTGGAAAAGACCCTGATGCTGGGAAAGATTGAAGGTAGGAGGAGAAGGGGACAACAGAGGATGAGATGGTTGGATGGCATCACCGACTCAATGGACATGAGTTTGAGTAAACTCTGGGAGTTGGTGATGGACAGGGAGGCCTGGAATGCTGCAGTCCATGGGGTCATAAAGAGTCGGACACGACTGAGCGACTGAGCTGAACTGAACTGAAGCTGATTACAGAATCACTATTCTGAAACATCTGTTATATTGCATTTTCTTTTTAAGACATTGTGGTTGACAGACTCTAAGGTGGCCTCCAGCATTTCCAGGTGTAGCTAGTGGTAAAGAACCTGCTTGCCAATGCAGGAAATGTAAGAGACATGGGTTTGTTCCCTGGTTTGGGAAGATTCCCCAAAGGAGGAAATGGCAACCCACTCCAGTACTCTTGCCCGGAGAATCCCATGGACAGAGGAGCCTGGCAGGCTACAGTCCTTACAGTCCTTAGGGTTGCACAGAGTCAGACACAACTTAGCATGCACACACACGCAATCCCTGTGTCCAGGTAGTGTGGGCTGACATGAGTGGCTTACTTATAGCTAAAAGAATATGACCCAGATGATGAGATACCTTCTGTGATTAGCTTACAATAGATTGTAACTTTTTTAGCTGACTCTCTACCTTGCTGTCTTTGATAAAGCAAGTTGCCATGTTGAGGAGGCCCACATAGCAAGGAAGTTAGGGTGACCTCTGACAATAACCAGCTAAAAACTGAGACCCTCAGTCCCATAGACCACAAGGAAATGAGTCTTGTTAACAACCATATGAGCTTGGGAGCAAATCTTTCCCCAGCCAACCTTCAGAAGAAAACCAAGCCCAGCTCAACACCTGCATTATAGCCTTGGGTGAAAGTTTGAGGCAGAGGACCTGGTTAAGCAGTGTTCATATTCCTGACCTACAGGAATGATGACATAATAAATAGGTATTGTTTTAAGCTGTGAAATTGTGGCGATTTGTTGTGCAATGATAGATAATTTATATAGACATTAAAGATACTGTTAAAAGGAACTTACATGATGAATATTATAAACACTTAAACTTTATGTCATGCACTTTTCTAAGTGCTTTACAGGTATTAACTCTCTTAATCCCCCAACTGCACTATGAGGTTGGTATTATTATTACCTCTAGAAAACAAAGGTACCAAAGTTTTCACCACTTTAGTCACACATTTTGAAAATGGAAGAACTTAAATATTCATCCAGGCATTCTAGCTCTGAGAATCACCACCTTAACTACTCTGCTATATTGATTCTAATGTCATACTTTCTGGAAAAGGTGCATGAGAGAACTTGGCCACTAAACTTTAATTAGAAATGTTATCAGTAAACATTTATTTTGAGAGCACTGTGTCTTAAAAGAGCCACACCTAAAAAGATATCATAAGGAAATCTATTTTTATCCATCACAGTTCTACCAAGCAAGATCTCCTTAAAGGTGGTCCTGGAAGATGAAGGGTTGGGATATAAATAGATGAATCTTTGAATCAATTGTTGGATTTCTTATCTCTTGAAATTCACGTTATTCTGGAGGTAAAAATTGAAATACTTTATATATTGGAATCTTGGCATTTCATATTTAGTGCTGTTGTTTGAGAAAAGAAGATGGGTTTGTGTTCCAAACAGAACATTGAGATTGAAAACAAGAGAAAAGAGAGAAATGTTAGTTTAAACCTGGGAAAATGATACATGATTTTCCATATCATCCCCACTATGCTGTTGAGCTTTATACTTTATATAGATTAGAACATCTCTATACCAAGAAACACTTGCAGTCACCATAAATAGCCTGTTTCTATTACTAGAATTTTGTAGAATGGAGAACTTCTGGTTGGTGGTGGTTTAGTCGCTAAGTCATGTCCGACTCTTGCAACCCCATGGACTATAGCCTGCCAGGTTCCTCTGTCCACAGGATTTTCCAGGCAAGAATACTGGAGTGGGTTGCCATTTCCTTCTCCAGGGGATCTTCCTGACCCAGAGATTGAACCCAGGTCTCCTGCACTGCAGGCAGACTCTTTATCGACTGAGCTACCAGGGAAGCCCGAACATAAATAGCATGATTCTATTATTAGAATTTTGTAGGATGGACAACTTCTGGGTAGCTTACAACAGTGGTAGCCATCTAGATCCCAATCGCCAAACATTTTCTGTTAAAGTAATACAGAACAGCAAGAAGAGAAAAAAAAAACAACTACACAGGGCAGGGGAGGGGAAAAACACTACACAAACCATGCCCTCACCATAACTTAGAGAAAGAAAAGCTAAACTTCAAAATAGCAAAGTAAAAGAAGAAATAACACCAAATTACAGCATGTTATGTCTCACATTCCCTGTTCTTCCACCCACCCTCCTACAAGGTTCTGTGGTGAGCAAGGCTGACTGAAAAAACCTGAGGGGAAAGTGGAAGAAGGAAGATAGCTAAAAGGCCTAAATTTATATAAAAACTACCACCAGAAAGATCAAGTTCACCCTAAATTTTTAATAAAACATCCAAGTGGCACAGAGTATAAACTATAGGCAAGAGACTTATGTGTGATTTGAAGTCTTTAAAATACATGTGCTTAGTCATGTCCAACTCTTTGTGACCCCATGGACTGTAGCCTGCCAGGCTCCTCTGTCCATGGAATTCTCCAGGTAAGAATACTGGAGTGGGTGACCATGACTTCTCCAGGACATCTTCCTGACCCAGGGATCAATCCCAGGTCTCCCACATTACAGGAGGATTCTTTATCATCTGAGCCACCAGGGAAACCCAAGAATACTGGAGTGGGTAGCCTATCCCTTCTCCAGGGGAACTTCCCAACCCAGGAATTGAACCGGGGTCTCTTGCATTGCAGGTGGATTCTTTACCAGCTGAGCTACTAGGGAAGCCCCACAATTAAAACACATAGCTTCTGGGGGGAAAACAAACAATAAAAAGCAACAAAAAAGAGCCCTTTGTTAACTGAGTAGTGAAGGGTAAAAGAATAAAAGGGATAAGGTTTAGGGCCAACATGGCAAAAGAGAGTCACAAAATCGGAGAACACAGTAACTCTCCCCTATCACAAAAACGGAAACACAAGTTTATTAAATAGCTGGACTTTGCTAAACTGACAGAAGAGGGCGCCATTAAAATAGGAATCTCCTAAAAAAAAGAACACTGTAACAAACAAAAAGATTAACAAATCTACAGAATTGTTGCTGAGAGAGAAATTTATAGCACTAAATACTTAAAATTGGAAAGAGAAAGGACCTTAAATCAATAATGTAAGTGACCACCTTAAAAAAAAAAGCTAGAGAAAGAAGAATAAGATAATCCAAGGTAAGTAAAAAAAAAAAAAAGAAATAAAGAGTAAAATTAATGAAATTGGAAATAGGATAAAAATAGAGAAAATCAACGAAACAAAAAGCAAATTCTTTGAATTTATTATAAAATTGACCAACCTCTAGCAAGACTGAAAAAGGTAAAAAGAGAGGCAGTATAAATTACCAATTGCAGGAGTGAAACAGGGGATATTACTACAGATCCTTCAGCCACTAAGGAATAGTAAGGCAATACTATGAACAACTCTACTGACATAAATTCAAAAACACAGATAAACTGGACCGATTCCTTGAAACACACAAACCACCAAAACTCATGCAATACAAAAGAGGTAATATGAATAGTCTCATAACTATTAAAGAAATTCAATTCAGAATTTAAAAGCATTTATAAAAGAAATATCCTGACCCTGATCATTTAACTGGAGAATTCTAACAAACATTTGAGAAACATTAGCACCACACCTCCATAAACTTTTCCAGAAAATGGAAGAGGATACTACATTTGCCAACTCACTATACAAGGCCAATATTACCCTAATAACAAAACCAGATAAAAGCAGTACAAAAAAGGGAAAACCACAGTCCAGTATATCTCATGATCTTAGATGCAAAATTTCTGGACAAAAATTCTTGCAATTCTTTTTTTTTTTTTTGCAATTCTTATATAAGAAAGAATTACACATCATGATTAAGTAGGGGTTGATTCCAGGAGTATAAGGCTGAGTCAATATTAGAAAATAAAAGTAAGTACCTCATCAACAGGTTAAAGGAGAAAAATTGCATGTATATCCATTGATGCAGAAAAATGCTTTTGATGAAGCTCAATACCCATTTATGATTTAAAAAAAGAGCTCCAAGAAAAATAGATCCAGAGAGGAATTATCTCAACTTGATAAATAGCATCTATAAAAATCCTGCAGCTATCATGATAAAAGTGAAAGTGTTAGTTGATCAAATGTGTCTGACTCTTAATGACCCCATGGACTGTAGCCCACCAGGCTCCTCTGTCCATGGAATTCTCCAGGCAAGAATACCAGAGTGGGTTGCCATGCCCTTCTCCAGGGGATCTTCCCAACCCAGGGATTGAACCTGGGTCTCCTGCATTGCACACAGATTCTTCACCATCTGAGCCACTAGGAAAGCCACTAGGCAGCTGCTATGATACTCAATAACAAAAAAGTGAGCACTTTCCCTCTACGATCAGAACAAGGCAAGGATGTCTGCTGTCCACACTCTATCACTGTCATGGCAGTCTTAGTCGACTCAATAAGGCAAGCAAAGGAAATATAATGCAAACATGTTGGAAAGGAAGAAATAAATGTGTCTCTATTTTCAGATTACGTGATTGTTTGTGTAGAAAAGGAATTATAAAAATTTTTGTAGAATTCGTGAGCTCAGCAAAGTCACAGTATACCGATCAACACACACAAGTCAATTATATTGCTGTATACTACCAAAGAATATGTGGAAACAAAAATTAAAGATAAATACCATTTACAATCACTCCCAAAACTGGAATACGGAGATATATCTAGTAAAGCAATTATAGGCTATATAGGCTGTATGCTGAAAATTTCAAAACACAAATGAAAGAACTGGGGACTTCCCTGGAGGTCCAATGTTTAATTAAGACTCCAAGCTTCCACTGCAAGGGGCATAGGTTCAATCTCTGGTTGAGGAACTAAGATCCCAGGTGGCTTGTGGCAAAAAAGAAGAAAAAATGTAAAAAATGAAATCAAAGAACTAAATAAATGGAGAGACATAATGTGCTTATGGATTGGAAGATTCAATAGTACAAATATCAGTTCTTCTCAAATTGATCAATAGGACCAAAATCACAGCAATATTTTTATAGATATAATCAAGCTTATTCTAAAAACTGTATGAAAAGGCAAGGGAACTAGAATGGCTAAAAGAGTAAAGTGGGAGGAATCACTTTAAAAATTATTCCTATTTTTAAGACATACTACATAGGTACAATAAGCAAGAGAATGTGGTAGGAACAGACACAGGTCAATGGAACAGAAATAGTCTAATGTGAATACCCCTAGTAGATTTTTAAAGTTTATTTTATGATTTGTTGGTAGAAGGAAATAAATCTTAAAAATTAGGGCAGAAATAAATGCAAAAGAAACTAAAGAGACCATAGCAAAGTTTATTTTAAAAAGCTTTACTGTAAAATTCAGTGGGTTTTAGTATATATGCACAGTTGTGCAACCATGACCATTATCTAATTCCATGATATTAAAAGATGCTTGCTCTTTGGAAGAAAAGTTATGAGCAACCTAGATAGAATATTAAAAAGCAGAAACATTACTTTTCCAACAAAGGTCCGTCTAGTCAAGGCTATGGTTTTTCCAGTGGTCATGTATGGATGTGAGAGTTGAACTGTGAAGAAAGCTGAGCGCCGAAGAATTGATGCTTTTGAACTGTGGTGTTGAAGAAGACTCTTGAGAGTCCCTTGGACTGCAAGGAGATCCAACCAGTTAATCCTAAAGGAAATCAGTCCTGAATATTCACTGGAAGGGCTGATGCTGAAGCTGAAACTCCAATACTTTGGCCACCTGATGCGAAGAGCTGACTCATTTGAAAAGACCCTGATGCTGGGAAAGATTGAAGGCGGGAGGAGAAAGGGATGACAGAGGATGAGATGGTTGGATGGCATCACTCGATGGACATGAGTTTGAGTAAGCTCCAGGAGTTGGTGATGGACAGGGAAGCCTGGAATGCTGCAGTCCATGGGGTCGCAAAGAGTCAGACACGACTGAGTGACTGAACTGAACTGATCAGTACTTCATTCCATTTTGTGGCTGAATGGCTTGGTAGTAAAGAACCCTCTTGCCAACGCAGGAGATTCAGGAGACAGGGATTCAATCCCTGGGTCAGGAAGATCCCCTGGAGGAGGAAATGGCAATCCACTCCAGTATTCTTGCCTGAAGAAATCCCATGGACAGAGGAGCCTGGCAAGCTACATGGGGTTGCAAAAGAGTTGGATATGACTTAGTGACTAAACAGAAGCAATGAATTGGGTTGTTTCCAGCTTTGGCTATTATGAATAATGCTGCTAGGAATATTTGTGTACAGTTTTTGTATGCATATATGATTTGAGTTCTTTTGGGTATTTATTTAGGAGTTGAATTTCTGGATCATATGATATCTCTAAATTTTTGAGGAACCACCAGTTTTCTTTTTCTTCTTTTTTTTTTATGAAGTGGCTGCATCATTTTACCTTCCCACTAACAATGTATGAGTGTTTCAATTTCTCCACATCTTCACCAACACTTGTTATCATTTTTTTTTTGATTACAGGCATTCTAGAGGATGTTAACTGTTATCTCGTTGGGATTTTGACTTGCACTTCCCTAGTAACTAATAATATTGAGCATCTTTTCATGTGTATATTGGCCATTTGCATGTCTCATTTGGAGAAATGTTTTACTCAAATATTTTGCTCATTTTTCAATCAGATTGTCTTTTTATTATTGAGTTGTAGGAGTTAGTTTTTTAAATAATTTTACTTGTTTTTGGCTTTGCTGGTTCTTTGTTGCTGAGTACAGGCTTTCTCTAGTTGTGGTGAATGGGGGCTATTCTCCCGCTATGGTGCATATGCTTCTCACTGTGGTGGCTTCTCTTGTTGCTGAGCACAGGCTCTAGAGCAAGAGTTTCAGTAGTTGTGGCAATTAAGATCAGTAGTTATGGATCATAGGCTCTAGAGGAAGGGCTTCAGTAGTTGTTATGCCGTGGCTTAGTTGCTCCATGGCATGTGAAACCAGAGATTGAACCAGGGATCGAACCAACGTCCTTTGCATTGCAAGGCAGACTGTTAACCACTAGAGCACCAGGGAAACCCAACAGTTCTTATTTTGGATATAAATAACTTGTCAGATGTATGATTTTCAAATATTTTCTTCTATTCTGTGAACTCATTTGCAGTTACTCCCCTTTTCTCGGTATCCCCCCAACCCCCCCCCCCCCAGAAAATAATCATCTGTTTTCTGTCTCTCCTGGTCTGTCTGTTCTGAAGATTCCTTGTAAATGGCATCATACAATGTGTGGCCTTCTTTGTCTGGCTTCTTTCTCTCAGCATAATGCTTTCAAGGTTAATCCATATTGTAGCATGTCTTAGTGCTTTATTTCTTTTTATGGCTGAATAATATCCCACTGTATGGATATGCCTTACTTTATCCTTTCATCAGTAGATATTTGGGTTGTTCCACTCTTTGGTTATTATGAATAATACTGTTATGTATGAACATTCATGTACATGTTTCTGTGTTGACATATGTATTTTATTCTCTTGGGTATATACCTAGGAGTGAAATTGCTGAGTCCCATAATAATTCTATCTTTGACTTATTGAAAAAATGCCAAATGGTTTCCACAGAAGCTGAACTGTTTTCCTTTCCCACTGGCAATGTAAGACAGTTCTAATTTCTCCACATCTTTGCTAACACTTGTTATTTTTGTTCTTTTTTTTTTTTTATTACAGCCATCCTAGTGAGTGTGAAGCAGTGTCTCCTTGTGGTTTTGATCTTAATTTCCATGATAACTCATGATGTTGAGCTTCTCCTCATCTACTTATTGGCCATTTGTATGAATTCTTTGGAGAAACGTCTATTCAAATAATTTACCCATTTTTAAAAAATTGGGTTATTTATCATATTATTGAATTATAAACATTTTTTATGTATTCTAGATAAAAGTCTTATATGAGGTATATTTGCAGATAGTTTCCCATTCTGTGGGTTGTCTTTCACTTTCTTGATAGTGTTCTTAAAAGCAGAAAAGTTCTTAATTTTGATAAAGTGCCATTTACGTATTTGTTGTTTGGTCATGTAGGCAAATGAAACCATTGCCTGATCCAAGGTTGTGAATATTTATACTCATGTTTTTTTTCCTAATAGTTTTTTAGTTTTAGCTCTTACATTCAGGTCTTTGATCCATTTTGAGTATGTGTATGGTATGAGTTAAGGGTCATACTTCATTATTCTGCTTGTGCATATCCAGTTTTCTGAGCACTGTTTGTTGAAAAAATGCTTTCCCATTGAAGGCTCTTGGCACCCTTTGTGAAAATCATTTGACCAAAGATAACTAATTTTTTTAATGGAAAATGATTTTCATCTTAAAATTATATAGCAATCCAATCATGCTCATCTTAAATATTAGAGTATATGAGGTCTCAAAAAATTTAGAAGGGTTGGAGTGTTTGGTATGTTACAAAACTGTTAGAACACCTAGATAAAAATAGCATTAGAAATATAGAAATCTCAATGAAATACTGAAGCAGTTATTAAGTTGAGAAAAAAATCAAAGGACTAACAATAATGTGCTAAGACTAGTTTAATTAAAACACTAACAATAATATTCTTTGCTTAGTGGTGAACAAATTATATAGTCATAATCATTATATAGTAATAATCATGTAAGCTTGGTTACTGATTTAACTAAGAATTGTGATAGAGGGATTGGGGAACATTGAAGACATGAGATTGAAGGTGGGGAGTATAAGAAAGCTAAGTTCTTCACTATTATTAAAGACAGGCAATAAATAACATCTAAATTTGTTACATAAAAGTTTAGGCATATTATTTAGGTTATATAATGGATAAACCAGAAGAAACAACTAAAGCCACAAAGGTGTTGCCTCTTTAGAGGATAATGGGGAATGGTGGAGCAGAAAACTGCTGTTGTTTGCAATCAGCCATGCCTTATTTTGCTTTATGTTTAACTATGAGTATGTATTACTATGAGAAAAAAATTGTTATTTTTTAATTCCCAAGAGGGAACCACAAAGAGATCATCACCTCATAACATGAGCTAACGGCAAACTTAACCATCACCTTTGGTTGTCTGAGCTTGGCCTCTACGTGGGTGAAGTATGTGGCAAAGAGGACAGGGCTCTGAGCTTTCTAGATGCCAACCTCTGATGATGTGAATTATGCGTGCAGGTGGCTTTCAACTGGCCAGCTAATTTCTGCAATATAGGAAATGACTGTAATTTCTGTTTCTGCATCTGGCCTCAAAAGAGAAAGTGGCCCCAATTGCCTATTGAATTTATGGAGATGAGATCTCAAGTATCTTAGGATAATTGTTGGATGAAGGGACAGGCTTTGCCAGGAAAGCAATTTTAGTACTTCTCCCTCTCATAAGGTACTTCGAAACAATTTTTCTATTTAATTTTTTTAAAGTGCCATATCTTAAATGTCTCCTTTCTCGCCTGTGACTGGCTTCGCTTTGTTAATGCATTTTAGCTCCAAATTTAGTTTACAAGTTCACCAAAACGAGGTTCTATGTAGCAAGTTCCTTTCTTATTTACCCTGCTTTGTTGTGATGCTTGTCTTTCTACCTATGTCCTACATACCTCCCCTCTTCTTGAGCATTATGTTTCTGTGCCTCTTTTTCTGTTCCTCATCTGTCTCTTTCATCACCTCCGTAAATCTTTTTTTTTTTTTTTGTGATGATGGTTATTTTGCCTCACACTCCCACATTTTTCTCTCCATTGTCCATTCATTTAAGAAGTATTCATCGAGCAGCTATAATATGCATTAAAACATGACACTCCCTGAGACACAGGCTCTTAACAGTCTAATTGAGGTGACATACAAATGATGAATAGAAATAGTAATTAACTATAGTTAATGATGTAATGACAAAATTATTTCTATACACGATGAATGCTACAGGATTAAAAAATAAAGGTAATACGTGCTCATTGTAGGAAATTTGCAAAGGAGAAAAAGACTAAAAAAATGAAAATTGAGTCAGACTGTCTGGGTTGGAATCCTAGCTCTGTTCTTATTAGCTCTATAGCATTGGGCAAGTTGCTTAACCTCTCTGAGCCCCACTTTCTTCACTCATTAAATGAGGATAATAATATTACTTCCCTACCTCAGAGGGTTAATAGTCTTACCACAGACCCTAGGGCATTTAAGTGGTAGTGGTTACAGTTGTTATTACCATCACTGTCAACTTTTTTGGTATATGGCCTTCAATTTTATTTTTGCTCACATATATTTCATGAACCTTGAGGGCCGTTTAACATGTTTTTCTCCATGTTTCAATTTTTTCCTAGATTATGCTTTATTGGCTAAGCTTATTAATGTTGTTTCCTCTTCTTTTAGTCATTCTTCTAATTTCTCCTTTTTCTTTCTACTTATAATTATGCTTTTTTCCTTCCATTATTTGACAAGTAGTCAGACATGCAAGAAGTATTTACTGAGCTGCCAGAAAGTACAGGTCCTTTGTTAAGTCCCAGGGAAACGGGAAATAGAAGGCGAAGAAATTCTTCTTTTGGGGGGGTAAACTTATTTACATAGGGTGCCAGCCTTGACATAGGAAACAGAATTGGACTCTAGTTCATCGCTCCATCACACTCCAGCCTGAGTAATCCGTTGAAGCCTCGTTTTCTCATTTGTACAAAGTGAAAGTGAAAGTCGCTCAGTTGTATCCGACTCTTTGCGACCCCATGGACTGTATAGTCCATGAAATTCTCCAGGCCAGAATATTGGAGTGGGTAGCCTTTCCCTTCTCCAGGGGATCTTCCCAACCCAGGGATTGAACCCAGGTCTCCCGCACAAGTCCCCGCCCTTCATATGTCATTAGGCTGCGGATCACGAATGTCACTGAGCTTTGTAAACAAGACACATTAGAAAAATTGCAAGTACTCAGATTTAGGGAGAAATTGGCTTCTACCTTTTTTATTAAGTGGGCAGTTCAGCTTGTTTTTTCTTTCTTTTAAAATTTTTTTCTTCTCAAAGAACTTAATTTTATTTAGTCTTCTTGCCTTCACTCACTTTGTCAAGAATAGTTGACTCTCTGGTCAGAATTCCCTGTGAGCCAAACTGGTTTCATGTACTGAACCGGCTCTTATGTACTAAACTGTGCTGTTATAAATCCTGTTATTACAGAAATGAAAATGCTGCCCTCTACATAGACAAGCTGGACCCCACACTTGCTTGTCTACTATAGGCAATTGGATTCACTAGCCCTTGGCCTGGTCTGCCAAATTGATTTATTATTTAGATTGGAAGTTCATTTTCTGAGAGATTTTAGAAGCAGAAAGACCAAGTAAAATCAATATCAACTTGGATTTTGCCAGATTTTAAAATTAACTTTCTCCTCAGGATTTGAGAAAATGAAATAAAATTTCCTCAGTATTTTTGTAATCATAAAAGAACCATACTCATATAATGTCTTAGGTTTTGCTTTCAAATAGAAAAATAAGATACGGGGAGGCGATATGAGGCTATATAAAATAAGCACATCAGAGATGATAATCATTGAAGCCAGTCATGGAGACTCATTATACTATTCTGTCTACTTTTGTGTGTTTGAAAGCTGACACAATTAAAGATGAGAACACAGCTAATTGAAGCAAAGAGAGGGACTCCCTTGGTGGTCCAGTGGCTGGGACTCCGAGTTCCTGGTGTGGGAGCCCGGGTTCGATCCCTGGTTGGAGAACTGAATCCCACATGCAGAACTAAGACCCAGAGCAGTCAAATAAATATTAAAAAAATGAAAGCAAAGAGACTGCATTCATGGTTTGTTGCAGTTTGTTTTCATAAGCATTTTCATGGTCTAAGAATTTTGATAGGTTAATTGGGAAATCTATAAAATCATGCAGAATTTTGAAAATTTCCCACCATTTCAGATTTGCTTTTATTTTATACAAAAACCTAGTGAGTGATATGATTACTTTTTGGTGTTGTTTTGCATTCAAGGAAATTTTATGGTCAAGTGACTTGCCCAAGGTCACATAACCACCTAGCACTAGAAGATGGAGTAGAAAACCAGGCTCTCTTGACTGCTATGCTGGGTTTAATTTTATACAAATGTCAGAGGGATGAAATAGTTCCCAATTAAGCTTGAATAAGTCTCCTATAATTGTTGGGATATATTGTTAATGTGATGCTAGCATATTTTTGATACAGAATTTCAGATGAGGGATGAGATGAGAATTTCAGAACTGATGAGGGGTGAGAGGATGAGAAGCTGTCATTTATCAAGCCAGATGCACTTTTATATTCATTTACATTTTCCCAAATCCTTAGTTTTGAGTCCTGCCTCCTCCAATTCATGAGCTCAGGGACCTGGAGCAACTGACATGACACCTCTAGACCTCAGTTTCTTCATCTGTGAAAATGGGATGATGATACCTACCTAACTAGAATTTGAAGAGAGTTAATAAGATAATGTATAATAAATGCTTAACTCAGTGCTTAGTATATGCCAAAATTATTTTAAAAAGCAAGAAGGAGGATTCCTGTAAGATTCAGGGAAGGACAGAAATCCTCCAGAGAACTGTCAACTGTCTGGCATGACTGTCTCCAATTTTCCCTTCCTCTGCTCTGTTCTCTCTAATTTATGATAGTCACATTGGGTTTTTTGTTGTTGTTGTTTGTGATTTTTTAAAAAAGATATTTATTTTGTATGTATTTAGTTGCAGCACTTGTAATCTTCTAGGGGCAGTATGTGAGATCTAGTTCCCCGACCAGGGATTGAACCCTGGCTCCCTGCATCAGGAAAACAGAATTTTAGCCACTGGACCACTGGGGAAGTCCCAGTATTCACCTTGTTTTAATCATGTATCATGTTTTAACATGATCATGTTATTACTTGCTCAAAACTGTTAAATGGTTCCCTACAATCTGTCAATATTCCAGAATCTTTTTGTCAGCCAAAAGCATATTGTTTACTGCCAAATTCGAACCTTTGCAACTCTCTGTAGACCCTAAAGGTAATACTGTGTGAAACATATGCTGGTGATAATTTAACAATTCAGTAAAGTAGGGAAGAGCAATTTAATAAATGGTGATATTTAAAAATACATCCTCATAGTTCATATTTCACATCAAAATTATTTCCAAGTGAATAAAAAAATGGAACTAACTATAAAAACCAGGTCAAAAATTGAAACCATAAAAATACGAATATAACACCCCTTTATAGAGAATGATGAGCTAAGCTTTAAAACAGTTGGAGAAAAGTTGTAAAAGAAGCTCTGAAAATATTTGACAATATAAAATGAAGAGCTATGTCAAATATAATAAAAGATGATGCTTGGAAAAATATTTGCCATAGATACGAGAGGAAAGAAAAGAATTCTTTAATATTTGAAGAGCACACACTAAATAATAAGAAAATACAAAGGCTCTCAATGGGAAAATGACATTAACGAACAAATCACAAAAGAGGACATGTGAATGGCTAATAAACATATGAATAAATGTTCACCTGCACTAGTAATCAAAAATGCTAATGGAACAACAAGAGACCAATTTTCACCTATTAATTAGCAAAGATGAAAAAAGACAATACTCTGTGTTAGATAGGGTGCCGTAAGAAGGGCATTCATCCACTGATAATGGGAAGGGAAACTGATGCAGTCTTTTTGGAAGGCAATTTAGCAACATGTTTCAGGAGCTAAAATATAGTCCTATCCTTTGACCTGTAGTTCCACTGCTAATAACAATCACTCCCCAGGAAGTAAGCTAAAGTCTGGACAAAATTTATGCAAAGAGATGCTCGTTTATAATAACCAAATTGTCAGTCAACCTAAATGTCCAACAATGGACATGCAGAGAAATAAATTATTGTATAATCTTGACAGAATATTGTCTAAACTATTAAAAATTGTACCTATGGTGACTAGTAATAACACAGGAAATACTTACTATATACTGTCTAGAAATATGGAGATTACATATCACTGTACATATATTCACCTGTCTAAAAGTTATGCAGATGCGTAGAAGTAGAAGGAACAACTGCTAATGTGGTAAGTATCCCAGAAGGGCAAGACTATGCTTATACTCAGTTCAGCTCAGTTCAGTCGCTCAGTCGTATCTGACTCTTTGCGACCCCATGGACTGTAGCACATCAGGCTTCCCTGTCCATCACCAACTTCTGGAGCTGCCATCCAACCATCTCATCCTCTGCCGTCCCCTTCTCCTTCTGCCTTCAATCTTTCCCAGCATCAGGGTCTTTTCAAATGAGTCAGTTCTTCGCATCAGGTGGCCAAAGTATTGGAGCTTCAGCTTCAGCATCAGTCTTTCCAATGAATATTCAGGACTGATTTCCTTTAGGATTGACTGGTTTGATCTCCTTGCAGTCCAAGGGACTCTCAAGAGTCTTCTTCAACCACAGTTCAAAGCATCAGTTCTTCAGCACTCAGCTTTCTTTATGGTCCAGCTCTCACATCCATACATGACTACTGGAAAAACCCTAGCTTTGACTAGACAGACCTTTGTTGGCAAAGTAATGTCTCTGCTTTTTAATATGCTGTCTAGGTTGGTCATGCTTATATTATTCATGGTAAATTTTCTGTTTACAACTTTTGACAATAGGCATGTATTTTTTGCTATTTAGAAAAATGGATGTTTAGAGCAGACTGTGAAAAATTCTACATACTGTAAATATGCCATTATCAATATTTAACCAGTATTATTATTAGTGTGTTTGATGTCCAGCAGATGGAGCTGCATCCCTTAACATTCAGCACAAACATAGACTTAAAAACTATGGCCACATTTTCATCTGTTGTGTTTTGTTTGAAGAAAATTCTGTCTATCCTCCTAAAGGTGTTATGAAGCATATGCTCTTTTTAAAAAAAAAAAAAAGTAAAGTGAAGTCGCTCAGTCGTGTCCAACTCTTTGCGACCCCATGGACTGTAGCCTACCAGGCTCCTCCATCCATGGGATTTTCCAGGCAAGAGTACCAGAGTGGGTTGCCATTTCCTTCTCCAGAGGATCTTCCCAACCCAGGGATCGAACCCAGGTCTCCCGCATTGTGGGCAGACACTTTACCTCTGAGCCACCAGGGAAGTATTTTTTTTTTTTTAAGGATTACGTTTAAAATTTGTTTTGAGAATTTTGTGCAGCCCCTCTGAGATAACTGGAGACACCCTGGGCTGTCACAAAAAGCAGGACTACTAATGGGTTTGGGGAACTAGAGAAGTTGAGAGGTTAGCTGATTGTGTGGGGCCACACAGGGAGCTGAGGCAGAGCCAGGAAAAACAAGCCAAGGGACCTGTTCACTGGTCTTCCTTTGCTGAGTAAATTGTATTTTGATGTGTGAGTGCTTGGGCTTAGCATTTCAGTATAATTTCAGAACTGATCTTTTCATTGGTCCTCGCCACACATTTAGGGCGGTGATTAAAAACACTGGCTTTGGAGTTATAAAGACCTAATTTCCAAATCTAGTTTCATAATTTCTTAGCTGTGTGACTTCGGGCAAGTCACTTCACCTCCCTGTGCCTTACTTTCGTCATTTGTAAAATAGAGATAGTAAAAACAAAATCTATTCCTAGGGTTGTTGTGAGAGTCAAATGAGATAATGCGTGTAGAAGTGTTTGGCACAGTGCCTGGTGCAGGGTAAGTGTGAAGTCAATGTTAGTGTGATTGTCATTCATTCTTTTGTTTTGGAATACTGTGTGCTAGGCAGGGGGCTCTGGACTGGAGAGAGTTAACAGATAAATTCCTGCTCTGTAGGAGTTTAGGCAAGGTATCCCCTGGGGAGGCAGCAGTGACAGAGCTTGGAACCAGAATTTCTGGATCTCTATGTGACCCTGATTTATTTTAAACCTCAGACAAATTACTTAATCTTCATCTTCCTCTTGATAAAACAAGGGTTGGAGACCATATGATCTGTAAAATATCTTCCAGCCCTGAAACATTCTATGACTGTATTTCAAAGAACATTACTGAATGAGATCAAATCAATGTTATTATCGTTCAAATACATTCACATTGTGTAGTCTCTTCTCTGGAGGGGCAAAATTCTCATAATTAGGTAAAGTTCCAAGAGCCAATGGAATGATTACAGCAGAAGCTGGATAAGACACGCATCTATGAGAGGCTGGACTAGAGAAAAATCAGTCCTCAAAGCATGTATGGAAATTGTCCCTTGCAAAATATTATATTTATGAGTAGTTTAATTGCCAAAGAATACAAATAATTTCCATTTCCACAGATTTCATGTGACATCAAAATGCCTTTGGTATTTTCAAGTTATAACAAAATGGTATTGCATTATTCCTCTGTGTGTGTGTGTGTGTGTGTGTGTGTGTGTGTGTGTGCGTGTGCATGCACAGCATGCAACAGGCAGGTACAATTTTTCATATAAGCATATCTGTGCTTGGCGATTAGTCTGCTTTTGTATTCCCTCCCTCCCTCCCTTTCCCTTCACTCTCTCTCTCCTTTTGGCCATACTGGTTGGCTTATGGGATCTTAGTTTCCCAACCAGGGATCAAACCTCTCCCCTCAACCCCCACCCCACAGTGGGAGCTTGGAGTCCTAACCACCGGTGCTCAGTTGCTTCAGTCATGTCCGACTCTTTGCGACCCCATGGACTATAGCCCACCAGGCTCCTCTGTCCATGGAATTCTCCAGGCAAGAATACTGGAGTGTGTTGCCATGCCCTCCTCCAGGGGAATCTTCCGACCCAGGGATCGAACCTGTGTCTCTTACATCTCCTGCACTGCAGGTGGATTCTTTACTGCTGAGCCACCGGGGATGCCCCACTGGGCCACTAGGGAATTCGTGCTTTTGCTCTCTTGATTGTATTCACTTACATCAGTGATTGGCAAACTTTCTGTAAAGAATCAGATAGCAAACATTTTAGGCACTGTGGGTCCCATACCACCTCTGTTGCTGTTGCTACTTCTCATCCTCCTCTTTCTCCTTCTTCCAACTATTTAATAACATAAAGACCATTCTGAAATCCCAGGGTGTAAAAAATAGACTGAGGATTAGATGTGGACTGCAGGGCATAGTTTACTGACCTTCATCTTAAATCAAATTTTCAGCCTCCTATATCTACTGGTTTGGTATTAGTTGCCCAGTCATGTCTGACTCTGTGGACTGTAGCCCACCAGGCTCCTCTGCCCAAGGGGATCTCCAGGCATATGGAGTGTATATGGAGTGAATATGGAGTGTATATGGAGTTAAAAATGGAGTGGGTTGCTATGCCCTCCTCTAGAGATCTTCCCAACCCAGGGATCAAACTTCACTCTCCTGCACTGGAGGCAGATTCTTTACTATCTGAACCACTGGGGGGGGAAAGCAAAGGATTATGTTTAAAATTTGTTTTGAGAATTTGGTGAAACCTCTCTGAGATAATTGGAGACACTCAGGTGATGCTCCAGCAGAAACATCACCGTTGAACCAAAATGGTGCTGATCTAGTCCAACAGATTGACTGCTCCAGAGACAAGGACTCCTCAACATATCTGTCCCATTAAACAATTTGCCAGGTTTGCTGAGTCCAGGTCCCTAATCATGGCAGTGGCATGGACTTCAGTTCAGTTAAGCTCAGTGGCTCAGTCGTGTCTGACTCTTTGCAAACCCATGGACTGCAGCATGCCAGGCTTCCCTGTCCATCACCATCTCTCCAGAGCTTGCTCAAACTCATGTCCATTGAGTCAGTGATGCCATCCAACCATCTCATCCTCTGTCGTCCCCTTCTCCTCCCACCTTCAATCTTTCCCAGCATCAGGGTCTTTTCAAATGAGTCAGTTCTTCGCATCAGGTGGCCAAAGTATTGGAACTTCAGCTTCAGCATCAGTCTTTCCAATGAATATTCAGGACTGATTTCCTTTAGGATGGACTGGTTTGATCTCCTTGCAGTCCAAGGGACTCTCAAGAGTCTTCTCCAACACAGTTTTGGTGCTCAGCTTTCTTTATGGCCAACTCTCACATCCACACATGACTACTGGAAAAACCATAGTTTTGACTAGATCGACGTTTGTCGACAAAATAATGTCTCATTGGAAGGACTGATGCTGATGCTGAAACTCCAGTACTTTGGCCACCTTATGTGAAGAGTTGACTCATTGGAAAAGACCCTGATGCTGGGAGGGATTGGGGAAGGGAGGAGAAGGGGACAACAGAGGATGAGATGGCTGGATGGCATCACCGACTCAATGGGCATGAGTTTGAGTAAACTCCGGGAGCTGGTGATGGACAGAGAGGCCTGGTGTGCTGCAATTCATGGGGTCACAAAGAGTCAGACATGACTGAGCGACTGAACTAACTAACTAACTAATGTCTCTGCTTTTTAATATGCTGTCTAGGTTGGTCATAGCTTTTCTTCCAAGGAGCAAGAGTCTTTTAATTTCATGGCTGCAGTCACCATCTGCAGTGATTTTGGAGGCCCAAGAAAATAGTCTGTCACTGTTTCCATTGTTTCCCCATCTATTTGCCATGAAGTGATGACACTGGATGCCATGATCTTCATTTTCTGAATGTTGAGTTTTAAGCCAGCTTTTTCACTCTCCTCTTTCACTTTCATCAAGAGACTCTTTAGTTCCTCTTCCCTTTCTGCCATAAGGGTAGTGTCATCTGCACATCTGAGGTTGTTGATGTTTCTCCTGTCAATCGTGATTTTACCTTGTGAATCATCCAGCTTTGTGTTTCACTTGATGCACTCTGCATATAAGTTAAATAAGCCTTGACATACTCCTTTCCCAATTTTGAACCAGTCTGTTGTTCCATGTCCAGTTCTAACTGTTGCTTCTTGACCTGCATACAGATTTCTCAGGAGGCAGGTAAGGTGGTCTGGTATTCCCATCTCTTGAAGAATTTTCCACAGTTTGTTGTGATCCACACAAAGGCTTTAGCATAGTCAATGAAGCAGAAGTAGATGTTTTTCTGGAATTCTCTTGCTTTTTCTATGATCCAACAGATGTTGGCAATTTGATCTCTGGTTCCTCTGCCTTTTCTAAATCCAGCTTGAACATCTGGAAGTTCTTGGTTCACGTACTGTTGAAGCCTAGCTTGGAGAATTTTGAGCATTACTTTGCTAGTGTGTGAAATGAGTGCAATTGTGTGGTAGTTTGAACATTCTTTGGCATTGCCTTTCTTTGGGATTGGAATGAAAACTGACTTTTTCCAGTCCTGTGGCCACTGCTGAGTTTTCCAAATTTGCTGGCATATTGAGTGCAGCACTTTCACAGCATCATCTTTTAGGATTTGAAATAGCTCAGCTGGAATTCCATCACCTCCACTAGCTTTGTTCATAGTGATGCTTCCTAAGGCCCACTTGACTTTGCATTCCAGGATGTCTGGCTCTAGGTGAGTGATCACACCATCGTGGTTATCTGGGTCATGAAGATCTTTTTTGTATATTTCTTCTGTGTATTCTTGCCACTCTTCTTAATATCTTCTGCTTCTGTTAAGTCCATACTGTTTCTGCTCTTTATTGTGCTCATCTTTGCATGAAATGTTCCCTTGGTATTTAATATTCTTGAAGAGATCTCTAGTCTTTCCCATTCTGTTGTTTTCCTCTGTTTCCTTGCTTTGATCACATTCCTCAAGTACTTCGGTCAGTTCAGTTCAGTTCAGTCGCTCAGTCGTGTCTGACTCTTTGCGACCCCATGAATCACAGCACGCTCAGGCCTCCCTGTCCATCACCAACTCCCGGAGTTTACTCAAACTCATGCCCATTGAGTTGGTGATGCCATCCAGCCATCTCATCCTCTGTTGTCCCCTTCTCCTCCTGCCCCCAATCCCTCCCAGCATCAGGGTCTTTTCCAATGAGTCAACTTTTCGCATGAGGTGGCCAAAGTATTGGAGTTTCAGCTTCAGCATCAGTCCTTCCAATGAACACCCAGGACTGATCTCCTTTAGGATGGACTGGTTGGATCTCCTCGAAGTCCTCAAGTACTTACTGAGCATCAATTATGTACTTGTTATTATACTACAGACTATGGGCACAACAAAAAAACCAACATGGCCATGGTTGTGGTCTTCACGGAGCTTCCACAAGATAATAAGGGAGACAGACATGGAAGCATTTCTGTGTCATATTGCACAAACTGCATGGTGTTTGTGGGAGAACAGAGCAGGGCACCTGACTGAATCATGGAATTTGTGGGAGGTGGTGCCCAGAGGAACTGACACCTAAGGTTATGTGGATCCTGGTAGTACAGCCAATCCCAGCATCAGGGACCTTAATCTTCTTAGCTGATGGGTCTTGAGCTCCACTTAGACCTTTGCTAACAGTAATTGTGCCCGTAGCCTTACCCCTTTGGACTGAGCATCTGGTTTCAGTCCTATTTCCTAGGCTCAGTTCTCCACAAACAGTCTAAACAGGTCCCTGGCCACAGCTCACACCTAGAACACTGACCCTAACCTCATCCTGAAGGTCTGGTTCTTCCAGGTAAAGCATTTTTTTGCTGAAGTGATGACAATTGAGCAGCCAATTGGCAAGAATGGTGATGATCAACTTTATCAGCTTTCATTTATTAATACTGATAGGAGCAATTACTCTTTTCAGACATCACACATTTGCTTTTCCAGCATGATGGGTTGGTCATGAAGGTGGAAAGAATAGAGTATCCAATGTTAAATGGGTATTTTCTATTAATACTCAACATTTTGAGTTTAAACTCTGACTTCTCAAGAAAATTGGTCGGAGAGGGTCCTCTTAGTCTTCATTAACTACCAAATAAATAAAAGGACCTCCTCCTTTTATGCCCACCCCCCTTGCTCAGGAGCTTCTTGGGAGGTATGTTGGCCCATTCATATGTTAATTCTGTAGAGCCCTCAGTCCTTTCACAGAGGCCCTGTACAATGAGAGGGGAGTCTGCATATTTCAAAAGAGCAGCATATGCTCCTAAAGGTGAACGTGCAATATAGCTCTGCAGGGGAAATACAGTGCATTATTCTTTGCCCCTTTGCTGAGAGAGTTTACAAGCAACGTTTGAAAATGGATGGCATTTTTCTATATAGAGATCGAATTTGACAATTAACCATGATTTTTTTTTTAATTGAGAGGTTCAGGTCTTCTAAACTACTCTCCTTTTAAAACATGTAAATAAATAAGAGAAATGAAAATTGCAATTCCTGGAAAAGCCCCAGAAGTGCCTTCCCCTGAAGCTGTTTAACTGTTCTTTTGAAAAAGAATTCTCCTCAGAAAATATTCGGAGCTGGTGGGGAAGTGGACAGTGGGTATAACTTAATATGAAAAATCTCTCTCTCGTTCTCTTATTTTCATTGTTAAATGTAATGTGTCCTATCACAGGAGTGCTTGAGGTTTAGGGGATAATTTCAGAGATGCAAATGATGCATTAGTCGAGGATTTGATAATCATATTTCAGAAAAAAACTTCTGATGGACATTAATTGCTTCTTTTAGAATTATATTCTAGTGCTCAGTAATGACAAACACTGTGTATTAATTTCACATGTATTAGAAATAATGATTAGAGTAAAAACTATTTGATGTAATGACCATTAGTTCAGAGCTGTTGAACGATGCTTCATGTCTTAAGATGAATAATAATGGCCCATTTTTCATCAGACAGATGTTCCATCTTATTGTATAAAGAAGTTACGTCATTGAAACAGAAAATGTAAAAGAATTAGAATATACCATATCACTAAGCTTGGTTAGCAAAATTGAACAATTAATGTCTGAAATCATTACCATTTGCTATACACTATGAGCTGTTTTTTTCATGTTTTCTATGGGATCAGTTTTGAAGAAGGTTTCACAAAGAAAAATTTTTTAAAATTAGAGTAGAAATCCATAATAACGTGGTTCAGGGTTATATGGACTTATGAAATGATGCAGTATCAAACCACAGTTTTGTAAAAATTTAAAAAAAAATTAAATTTGAAAAGTAACTGTGGGTCTCCTGGGTGGTTTGCTGGATGGCTGGGAGATAGGAGTGTAAAGGAGATTATTTATTTTAAACTTACTTTTCACTATCTGTATTTTTTTTTAACTTTTTGCATAGTGTATACCATATGCATGTGTTGTTGTTAAGTCGCTAAGTCATGTCTGACTCTGCAACGCCACGGGCTGTAGCCTGCCAGGCCGCTCTGTCAATGGAATTTTCCAGGCAAGAATACTAGAGTGGTTGCCATTTGCTTCTCCAGGGGATCTTCCCAAATGAAGGATTGAACCTGCGTCTCTTGCATTGGCCAGTGGATTCTTTATCACTGGGCCACCTGGGAAACAGATATGTGTGTGTTACCTATTGCTAAATAATTTTATTATAAATAACAATAGCAACTCATTACCATATTTTAAAGTGGAGAGGTAGCCTCTAAAGCGTTAGAGTCAGATACACACACACACACACACACACACACACACACACACACCCCTACCCTACATGTTATAAACATACAGGTTCATCTTCCAATTCTGCCTCTTTCTAGTTAACAAGTCATCAGCAAATTGCTTACCTTTTCTGAACTAAGAGAACCTGCCTCATGGGCTTGATAGGAGGACAGAAATAGGTTTCAGCATGACTGCTAATGTATGGTACATGCTCAAGATACATTGCTGAGCATTACTAGTTTCCATCCTACTAAAACAGTCTTATCTAATACAATTGTCCCTAACTTCTGTTACTCTTCTTTTCATAGTACCAGCGTTAGAATCATGGCTTGTGTGTGGTAAAATTTTTAAAAGTTAGTATTTATGTGTGCTTGTTTTATTTGTTACAGCCAGTTAAATAGATTCATTCTTCTCTTCTTCCCTCCCTCTCGTTCTTCTTTCTTCCTTATCACAAGCTTTTCCTGGTTCTTTACTAAGTGCCAGCCAGTGTGTAAGTGCAGAGTGCAGACAAAACCTTAGAAATCATTGATTCTAATTTTTCCAGCTATGCAAGAATTCTTTCTGCCACCTACTCCATAAGTGACTCAGCTACTACTGTAACCCTTCTAGTAACAGGGACCTTGCTGCTTCCTGAAAGATTCCTTTCCTTTGTTGAAAAATTCTAACTTGTTAGACTGTTCCTTTTTTCACGTTGAACTAGGAACCAGTGTCCCTGTAGCTTCCATAGTTAGGCAGATCCCTGTCATACTAACTCTTCTCTCACTTGGAAAACTTTACTTCTAATTAGTTCCAAAGCCAGAATTAGAATCCAGATCCCCTGACTCTTGCTCCAGTGCTCTTTAGAGGTCCTTTTACATAGAAATCTCTTTCAGCCAAGTTGGCTGCCTTAGATCTTGTTGAACGCCCTGACCTTGTCAAGAAGACTGACTGTACTGAGGACTTCATTTTGAGTACAAAGGAGAAAATCCTTAGAGCACTTCCTAGGCAGGACCTACTGCATCCTAGTTTGTGTTCCTGCAATCCAGTGGTCATCCTAGAGTCATCCGCTGTACTGAGGACAAGAAACTGTGTGAGAGCAATCCTCCATGTGTTTTCTAGATGTGCTGGTCAAAAAGTGCATTCTCTCAGTTATTTTCAGCAAGGCGTCTAAACAAGACAAATTTCCTTGATATTCTATTCAGTTTTTCAGTGAGTCTCAAAATTTACCACAAAGTCATTTGATTTTTTCAGAGCTTCCAATGTCCTATGGGAACAAAATATTTTAGGCAGTCACTTTGTCACCCTGACCCTTAATTAGCAATGAATGCAGACAGAGAATGGGTGCTCTTAAGATACATTGTAGGAATGTGTAACTTCTGAAACAGGCGTCAGTGTCAGAGTCCGGAAAATCATTGACAAGGTCGAATGTAAGATAGTCAGATCAATAATTCTTACTCCTTGACCTGCTGGTTAGTGGGTGAGCTGGGTGAGTGGGATCCGGAGCAAATTGAGAGCAGGTGTCTTTCAGTGCAGCGGCCACTGGGACGGGTCCTTGTTTGGCCAGGAGGGGGCAGCAGAGAGTTAGCTTGTCCATGAGCCAGACGAACCCAGTGTTGGGGCGAGTATCAGGAAGACCTCTGAGCTGAAGGGTGTGGGGTTGCCTGCCAAACGGGTAGAAGAGATGCTGAGAGACTAAGAGGTCTATTGATGGGGTTGCCATGTCGGGGAGGAGACAGTTACAGAGGAGGAACCTTTATGAGGGCAAATTCACCAACTCTAGAGTCAGAGAGCACCCAGGTTGGTGGAACACCTATGAACCTGGTTGGAGTCAAACAAACCTTGGCATTGAAATGAGGTTTTGATTTGGGAAGGGTGACATCTCTGAGCCTTGGTCCCCTCATGCGGAAAAGGGGAGTAATAATAGTGCTTAACTCATAGCATTATTATAAGACAATTCTGGTGTATACTGAGCAATTAAAATTATATAATAATAACAATAACTATCTGTTGCTCCTCAAGAGACAACACTTGGTGAAATGAGGATTTAAGGAGCCACTTTCTATAACCTTTTGAACAGGAAGGCCAAAGGTTTTCTCTGCTCCCCTTTGAAACCTCACATTTGGGCAATAGAATCGTAGTACTAAGTTGTCTCTCCTCTTGATGTTTTTCAGATCATTTTAAAGTCTGAAGATAAATTTTCCCCAGTCACCATAAAACATGTAAATGTTTGCATAGCCCCAAATATCTGTGTCCAAACACTGTCTCCCAGATTGTCGTTTACACTGGAATTGGCACAAGAACTCCTATGAATCTTGGATCAAAATTTGTGGTTTTGAAAATAGGCTCAGCCTTCTTTGGGGGGAGCTCAGATAGGGTGGAGATCCAGGGTGGGGGAAATACTTTGGAGTAAGCCCTGAGATAAGATCACAGCAGGGGTGTCCCTGAGTTTGTTTTGTTTTTTACCCTGAGTTTTCAAGGACACCATTGGAGACTGTTTTTTGTTGTTGTTGTTGTTCTTGGATTTTTTTCCTGTGTCCTCTACCCACAGCATTTCAGAGTGAAAATGCTCCTGACTTAGATAATGCTATCAAAAGAGTACACACAGGAGCTGACGCCTTGGACACAGTGGTGAAGGAGCAGGGTATAGAAGATAGGAAGATAAAAATGAAAGAGGGAAGCTGGGACCATGGAAGTGAACATGACTGGAACACTGTTTCTCTTCAGGGCTGACCTCAATACAGAACCTTGTATGCATATTCACTAACTTTCTTTACAATGTTTCCAAGTTAAAAAAAGTTAAGAATGGTTACCCCTGCTTGAATAAGAAGTTACAGAAGAACCTTGATAGAAGAATAAAGAGTATCCTTGAGGATGAGACCTAAAGAGGAGCTTGGGATCTTAATTCCATGACCACAGGCTGAACTTGGGCCTTCTGCATTGAAAGTTTGGGGTCCTAGCCACTGGACCGCCAGGGAAGTCCCACAAATATGGAATTTAGATTCAGTTCTTTTTGGCAGCCCATAGTTCTCCACTTGTGTTCTTCATAGGAAGTAGACTTCAAAGGGGTCCTGGGGCATTAAATTACAGAGAGTGCTGAGTTAAACTGAATCCTTCTGGACCCCTTCTGAAGGGCCAAACTCCTCCAGCTCTCTATGTTAGGGTCCAACCTTTATTCTTATTATTGCCCTCCTGCCTCCAGCAGTCTTTTCAGACATTTTTTTCTCAGTTGCTTCCTCATGAAATTTTAATATTACAGATACACTGCATATCTTTTATGGACTGTATGTATATCTGTAAAGTGGAACTTCCCAGGTGTTGCTAGTGGTAAAGAACCTGCCTGTTCCAATGCAGGAGATGCAAGAGATGTGGGTTTGATCCCTGGTTCAGGAAGATCCCCTGGAGAAGGGAATGGCAACCCACTCCAGTATTCTTGCCAGGAGAATCCCATGGACAGAGGAGCCTGGTGGGCTATAGTCCATGGGGTCCCAAAGAGTTGGACACAACTGAAGCAACTTAGCACACATGCATACATAGAGTGAAAATTTTTTTCATCATTCAAGAACCAATGTTCTCCTCTCTTTGGGGACAATGTTTCCTTGTTGTCAATGCATGCTGCATGTGGGTGAGCACTGAACCCTTCTAGTGACTAAGAGGAGAGGGTAAATGAGGATTCTCAGCCTTGGAGGCAAAACTTTCAGGATCACTTCAGTGAAGTAATGCACATTTGCAACAGTGTTTCGAGCTAATAATAACTATGATAACATCCCCAGATAACGATCTCATGATGGATGCTGGGGAGAAAGGATAATTGATTCAGTCCCAGTCTCAGGGGCTTAAAAAATATGAATGTGTGGGTCCCACTCCTAGAGATTTGGACTATACCAGTCTGGGTGCTAGAGATTCCAAAAGCTCCTTGTGTATTTCAGTGTGCTAGCAAAGTTAAGAAGTGCTAACTTCCAATATTTTAATGTGAATAAAAATAACTTTAAAATCTTTCTTATAGCTTTATTGATATGGAATTGACATGATATTATGTAAGTTTAAGGTGTAGAAGGTGATTATTTCATATATGTATGTATTGTGAAGTGACTACCAAGGTTAGTAAAGACATCCGTCACCTCACAGAGTTACTTTTTTTTTTTTCTCACTTAGTATAATGCCCTCAGTACATCTAACTTGTCACAAATGGCAGGATTTCCTTCTTTTTTAATGGCTGTATACACACACACACACACACACACACACACACACAGATTGGAAACTGTTGATGGACAGTTGGCACAAAGACCACAAAGGAACATCCAAAGAAATGTGAGAAAATCAAAACTGCATGTTGTTGTGGAAGACAAGGGAAGACAATTTTTAGAAAGAGGACATGGTCAGTCATATTTAATGATGCTGAAAAGAAGGGTAATTGAAGGCTTGGAAGTTTCTATTAGCCTTAGCAACAAAAAGATCACTGGTGAAAGTGGTTTCTGGGTGGTGGTTGGTGGTGTGGGCAGAGACAAGACTGTGGTTGGTGGAGAAGTGGGTGTTAATGCCAAACTGTGGAAAATGCTTTAAAAGAAGTTTGGCAGTGAAGGTCAAGAGAGACAGGGCAGTGGTCCGGCAAAGAGATATGTGACCAAAGAAAAATATTTTTAAAAGATATGTGCATGTTTAAATGCTGATGGGTACAGTATACTAATGCATATATATATATATATATATATATATATATATATATATATATATATATGGAATTTTAAAAGATGGTAACGATAACCCTATATGCAGGACAGAAAAAGAGACACAGATGTATAGAACAGACTTTTGGACTCTGTAGGAGAAGGCGAGGGTGGGATGATCTGAGAGAATAGCATTGAAACATGTATATTATCAAGTGTGAAACAGATCACCAGCCCAGGTTGGATGCATGAGACAAGTGCTCAGGGCTGGTGCACTAGGAAGACCCAGAGGGATGGGATGGGGAGGGAGGTGGGAGGGGGGATCAGGATGGGGAACACATGTAAATCCATGGCTGATTCATGTCAATGTATGGCAAAAACCACTACAATATTGTAAAGTAATTAGCCTCCAACCAAAAAAAATAAATGAAAAAAAATGCTGATGGGAAGAAGTTGATAGAGAGGAAGAGATTTTAGACAGAAGAGAGGACGGTCAATTGGGAAGATGCCAGAAAAAGCAGGAGGGAATGGAGCTTCCCCAGTGGCTCAGTGGTAAAGAACTCACCTTACAGGACAGACGGGTTTGATCGCTGGGTCAGGAAGATCCCCTGGAGGAGGGCATGGCAACCCACTCCAGTATTCTTGCCTGGAGAATCCCATGGACAGAGGAGCCTGGCTCATAGGGCTACAGTCCATGGGATCACAAAGAGTCGGACACGACTGAGCAGGTAGACAACAACAACAACAAAAAAGCTAGATCCTAACAGGATCCTAACGTAGGAATAAGATGCAGCCAAGATTACAAATGTGGTGGTGGAGATCTGAAGAGAGCTGTGTTTGATGATTTCTATTTTCCATGAGAAGAGAGATAAAAGTTATTGCCTGAGAGTGGAGATAGAGGCAAGTATTATCATCAATGGTTTGCGGAAAGTGGAAAAGATTTGAACTAGCTGTTGTTCAGAGTGGGCAATCAGTGAATTTCTAGACTAGGTTTAAAGGACCACTTGAGGTGAATAATTATGAATCTACAATGCAATTGAATTTACCTTGCTGCATGACCTTTTCTGGTAGTTGCTCAGCCAAACCAGGAAAGGTATAAAAATAGTAGATAATTTTATTGAATCCACTCAAGTCTGGAAATTTCCTAGATAGTAAGTGGGTGAGGTGAGTGAACTTTCCCCACACCCTTCTTCCAGGCACAAAATTTAAGGAGGTGCTCATTCTCACATGATGGAAGTGTAGGATTGGCACCTGACAGGGAGTGGCTCCTTATGTTTTGGGGGTGGGGAAGTAGAGGTGGGGGAGAGTCTTACCTCACTGTACACCTGGCCCTGCACAAATAAGTTTGGTATATTGGCAGTATGGTCCTGAAGAATATTGTTGTTGTTTAGTTGCTAAGTCATGTCTGACTCTTTTGTGACCCCATGGACTGTAGCCTGCCAGGCTCCTCTGTCCATGGGATTTCCCAGGCAAGAATATTGGAGTGGGTTGCCATTTCCTTCTCCAGGGGATCTTCCTGACCCAGGGATCAAACCCATGTCTCCTGCATTGCAGGCAGATTCTTTACCCCTGAGCCACCTGAGAAGCCAAAGAATATTGACAAGAGAGTAGTTACGGTGGTGGACCCTATCATGTAAGATGGATGGAGAGGAAACTAAAAATGGGAAACGGTAGAGGGCCGATGCCATTGGGCGAAACTGACTGAGTAAACGGATAAGCTATGGAGTTGTAGTTAGGGAGGGATGTCTCAAGTTGTGGTCTTAGAGGTAGAGCAAATTTGGGGTCCCAAAATATTCCAGTGTGAGACGGAAGATATGGGGGACTGAGGTAGAGGTCAAGGAAATTCAAGATCAAGATGTTGAATGAGTTGCCCATATACCTGTTGGCTTCAGCCAGAATGTCTATTGAGATTTGGGATAGAATGGAAAAATGGGCCTACTGCCAGAGTCCCTGGTGAATACAGAGGAATATCTAGGAGACCAAGAGATGACAGTGACAGGAAGGTTAAAGTTACACTGATTGGTGTTCACTGACTCTTGTATGTCTCAGAAGGAGCTGGGATTTGGGGGGAAGAGGGGTGTTTGTTTTTCTTGTTTGTTGTTTTTGTTGACAAGAGAGTGGAGGGGGAGTAGGTTGAAAGTGGCTTTGGAGAATGAAGAAGAAACTGGCCTTGCTGTACCAAGAAGTGTGGGTACATACCCTGCAATCAGCTCAAGCAGCAACTAGGGTTATATTCTCTTCACTGAAGAGCCAGGTATCACTTAAGGCTAGGTCATGAAGTGAACTTGTTAAACAAGCCATGTGTGTTCCAGAGGATTGCAGGGGGCGTATTGAAGCATGGCAGAATTAGCTGACTCATGGGCTTGAGGAGAGAGTGAGTCACAAGAAAGGTCCAGAAAGGATGGCAGGCACCTGGAAACTACCACATGGGGACTCAAGGTTTTTTTTTTTTCTCATGATCTTCAGGGATAAAATAGCAATCAGAGATGACAGGGGAAACCTGATTATGACTTCCATTACCTTCATATCTTTTTCTCAGCCCAGTGGATAACAAAAATAAAAATAGTAATACTAATTTGTAAATATCTCCATGATCCGACAAAAGTTGGCAATTTGACCTCTAGTTCCTCTGCTTTTTCTAAACCCAGCTTGTACATCAGAAGTTCTTGATTCACATACTGACAAAGCCTAGCTTGAAGGATTTTGAGTGTAATCTTGCTAGCATGTGAAATGAGTACAGTTGCACAGTAGGTCAAACATTCTTTGGCATTGCCTCTCTTTAGGATTGGAATGAAAACCAGTCAATCCTAAAGGAAAGCAACCCTGAATAATCACTGGACAGACTGATGCTGAAACCCCAATACTTTGGCCACCTGATGTGAAGAGCCAACTCATTGGAAAAGACCCTGATGCTGGGAAAGATTGAAGGCAGGAGAAGAGGACGACAGAGGATGAGATGGTTGGATGGCATCACTGACTCAATGGACATGAGTTTGAGCAAGCTCTGGGAGATAGTGAAGGACAGAGGAGCCTGGCATGCTGCAGTCCATGGGGTCACAAAGAGTTGGACACAACTTAGCTACTGAACAACAGCAACAACAAATTCCAAATTTAGAAAATACTTACTGAATACCTACTATTTGACAGGCAGTGTTTTAGGTACCAGGAACATGACAAAGTTCCTGAACTCACGGCACTTACTCTGTTAGATAATCTGTCCATGGGCAAAGAACAAAAAAGGAAGAAGTATATAAGGTTGAGGAGCTACAAGTGTTAAGAATAGAAGTTCAGTGGGGTAAGTGCAAAGACAGTGATGGTGATATGTGTGTGAGGAGCTGTATTAGGGAAGATTTTTAAAGGAGGCTCTTCTGAGCAGAGACCCGAATGATAAGAAGGAGCCATCCATGTAAGAATGGGGCATTTCAGATCAAGGGAATAGCAAGTGCCAAGGCTCCAAGGGTGGGAAGGAGTTGGGATGTCTGAAGGTCACTATAGCTGATAACTCCGAGACCAAGAAGCATGTGCTTTCAACTACCTGCTGTGAAGGATGAGATTGATGGATCTCTGTGGTCTAATTGTGTAAGGACCCGAATATCCCAGAATTGGTCCAAGAGGTTGAGGCTCAATGGAAGCAGCAAGCTACCCCCAGGGGGTAATTGAGAAATCCTCACTACACTACACTCCAAGTGGGAGTGGGAACGATCTTCCTTGGTAAGTCCAAGGCCATGTTGGTCCCAGGTCTATGGCACAACCACAGTGGAGATGGGGAAGTGCTGCTGCCCCTTTCATATCTGAAAACACTTCATCAGAAACTGGGGGTTTGGGACTTCCCTGGTGGTCCAGTGCTTAAGGCTCCGTGCTCCCAATGCAGGGGACCAAGTTTCCATCCCTGGTCAGGGAAGATCCCACATGTGGCAACTAAGACCTGGCACAGCCAAATAAATAAATCAATAAAAAGACAAAAAAAGAAAAAAGAAAATAGGGGTTGGCTTAGGACTCTTGGCTTCAGACTGTTATATGAGGTAAGATTTGGCAGAGGTACCAGCATTGTGGTTGGCAGAAAAGCGGCATGAAATAGAGGATTGAAATTTTTCATAAGAAGGTCATATCATGGGACTTGAGTCAGGTGAGGCCAAAGACCATAAGGAAGCCAGGACAATGTTACAGACAGTACAACTTATGGGATGCTAGATATACACCCAACTAAATGGGAATGATCTAATGGATGACTGCTGCCTCTAACTGTGCTCCCTCAAGTCTGTGAATCACAGCTGGGTCCATGGAGTCAGCTTGAGTTCCAAAAACAAATTCCATGTTTGCTGGCCTGCAGCTATAGGTTCCACATTGGGCAAAACATGCCAGGCCTTATTAGAAGGTCAGGCTGAACCCTGGCTCTGACACATACCAGGTGGGATACCTTGGCCTTGGGCAAGATGTTGACCTGCCCTGATTCCACTTTTGCTTATCTGTCAAAGGTGGTGCTTAATGGTACCTACCTCCTAGGGTTCTTGTCAGCATCCAGGGCATTGATGTCTGTCAAAATGCTGAAGCAGTGTCTGACACTTGGTAAATACCACTTAAGTGAGCAATTCCTGGTGTGCAGTAACTGCTACCCTGGTGTTTGTTGAACAAACAGCTCTGGGTAAGCCTTTCCTGCATTGAGCAAACACTTCATGCCTGCTGTGTTCAAGGCATGGTCACATGTGCAAAGAGCATGAAGACATGTTAGAAGTCAACCCTGCCCTCAGAGCTTCTACTGTCTTTCATGTGAGGCAATATAGATATGAAAATAGCTAGAACATAAAGCCATGTGTGTATAGGTAGTGTCATGAGTGGTGCCCAGTGCTTTCCAAATACAGAGGGGGAAGACACACAGCAGGAATTGTGGAGAAACCCGTGTGAGATTTCACTTGTGCCTTGAGGACAGTATAGACATTGTGCTGGGTGAGGATTACTAGAAATGGGGTCACAAATTATTGCCAAAGTGATAAGCATGAAACAAGTCTGGGAGGAGGGAAAGCCCAATGCCTGTTTAGGAAAAGGTGATTGAATTCAGTTTCATTAAAGCATCAGGTTTGAGTGTGGAAGTAGGAGAAAATTCCAGGGGTACAAGACTGGAGCTGATAATGATTTCTGTAAGAATTTCTTTAATATTAATTTCTTATAGATAGAATGCAAGCATTAGGACATCACGATCTGTGTCTGTCTTATTCTATGCTTTATCCCCAGGGCCTAGTGTGGTACTTAGCAAAAAGTAGGGTCTCAAGATGAAAATTTCAAATATATGAATAAATGAAATAAATAGGCTTTAAGAAAAAAATCATAAAAAAGATTTGGGCCATGGTGTCAGAATAGAGAAGCTTTTGAAGAGAAAGATGTGAGATTCAATGTCATAGAGGTAGGCTAGCTCTTTGGAAGTACTCAAAATATGTGAATCAAAAACAGAGAAATGTGAAGATCCTCATCTTGGGAGTCTGACTCTAAAATGAGCTTCTTAACCCAAACCCACAGGTCATAAGTAAAGGAAAGGAGGAGGAGACACATTGGGAAGGCAGCTATCCCTGTGATCACCTGAGCTGGTGACGGGCCTGTCTGAGACACACAGGGGAGGGACTGACTGGGGGCACCATAGGCCTTAGAGTCTTAAGAAAAATAGATTGTACTAATGTCAACAAGTTGGTTGTACTGTAGTTACCAAGATGTTACCCTTGGGGGAGCCTGGGTATCAGATACATAAGATCTCTTTGACTAATCTCTCACTTTTGCATGTAAATCTACAATTACTCAATAAAGATTTCAATAAAATCTCTTATTAACAGATAATTATCAAACAAATCTGAAAATAATTTTTTTTCAAAGGGAAATGGGAGAGAATCTCTAAGTCAGAGAGGCAAGTGGTAGGACTCCCAGGCCACCTCAGGTGTTTTGGCAATTTCTGCCCAGTGTACAATGTAGAGAATGCTTGTGTGGGGTGGTGGGACAGAGTGCCTCATCAGTGATGTCTGTCCTACATGCAGGAGGAGGAGTCCTCAGAACAAGTGCTACGTGTTTGCCATCTATTCAATGATGACGTGGCATTGTGACATCTGGGGCCAGGGCAGGGATTTTGAGGCAGTGGGACCTGGTTTCAGTTAGTCACTCAGTCGTGTCTGACTCTTTGTGATCCCATGAACCGCAGCACACCAGGCCTCCCTGTCCATCACCAACTCCTGGAGTCCACCCAAACCCATGTCCATTGAGTCAGTGATGCCATCCAATCATCTCATCCTCTGTCGTCCCCTTCTCCTCCTGCCCTCAATCTTTCCCAGCATCAGGGTCTTTTCCAATGAGTCAACTCTTCGCATCAGGTGGCCAAAGTATTGGAGCTTCAGCTTCAACATCAGTCCTTCCAATGAATATTCAGGACTAATCTCCTTTAGGATGGACTGGTTGGATCTCCTTGAAGTCCAAGGGACTCTCAAGAGTCTTCTCCAACACCATAGTTCAAAAGCATCAATTTTTCAGCGCTCAGCTTTCTTCACAGTCCAACTCTCACATCCATACATGACCACTGGAAAAACCATAGCCTTGACTAGATGGACCTTTGTTGACAAAGTAATGTCTCTGCTTTTTAATATGCTGTCTAGGTTGGTCATAACTTTCCTTTCAAGGAGTAAGCATCTTTTAATTTCATGGCTGCAATCACCATCTGGTGATTTTGGAGTGATTTTGGAGCCAAGAAAAATAAAGTCAGCCACTCTTTCCACTGTTTCCCCATTTATTTGCCACCAAGTGATGGGACCAGATGCCATGATCTTAGTTTTCTGAATGTTGAGCTTTAAGCCAACTTTTTCACTCTTCTTTCACTTTCATCAAGAGGCTCTTTAGTTCTTCTTCACTTTCTGCCATAAGGGTGGTGTCATCTGCATATCTGAGGTTACTGATATTTCTCCCGGCAGTCTTGATTCCAGCTTGTGCTTCTTCCAGCCCAGCGTTTCTCATGATATACTCTGCATATAAGTTAAATAAGCAGGGTGACAATATACAGCCTTGACATACTCCTTTTCCTATTTGGAATCAGTCTGTTGGTCCATGTCCAGTTCTAGCTGTTGCTTCCTGACCTGCATACAGGTTTTTCAAGAGGGAGGTCAGGTGATCTGGTATTCCCATCTCTTTCAGAATTTTCCATAGTGTATTGTGATTCACACAGTCAAAGGCTTTGGCAACAAATCCCACCACTGTAGGCCACTCCCTCTAAGTCCAGGCAGGGGCCCATTTGTGAGCAGTCTTGTATACCAGCTGGCTCCTAAAGGGATGAGAACCATGGCTCTTCTAACAGTAGCTGATGTTCATTGAACGTTTCCCAGTGGCCAGGCCTTGTGGTAAGTGCTTTACATAAATTAATTTACTGAATCCTCATGGCAAACCCATTACTTACCTTCAGAAACCAGGCTTTCTGATACCCAGGTGTCTCAACCCTGGCCTAATAGGTGTTCTGCTTGCCCACCAGGTCCTTGGCTGATACCTAGTTCTTTCTAGAGCAGTAAGAGGTCCTGAGGATGGGGCTCTGAGCATCCCCTCCCCTCAAACTTCTCCCACCTATGGCCCTGAATCCTGGCCAATCAGGAAGTGGCAAAGTGTGACTCTGAAGGGAGCCTGGACTTCCTCCTTCACACAGCAGTGCTGGAGGGCAGGAATCTTGGGTAACGATGGCTGATGTCCGTGGAGCATTTACTCGGTGCTAGACACTGCTCAGTCACATTAGACTGCCGCTCTCATCCTCTCTTCTCATCCCCACCAGCATCCTGTGAAATTGATAGGATTTTCATCCCCTTTTTCCTGATAGAGAGGTCAAAGTGAAGTTGCCCATGTACAAAGAACTGGTCTGTGGAGAGCAGGTGTTTGAACCCAGGTCTGGCTGATGCATCGGCTTCCCAGGGGGCTCAGTATTAAAGAATCCTCCTGCCAATGCAGCAGATGTGGCTTCGACCCCTGGGCTGGGAAGATCTCCTGGAGAAGGGAAAGGCAACCCACTCCAGTATTCTTTCTGGAGAATCCCCATGGACAGAGGAGCCTGGCAGGCTACAGTCCATTGGGTCTCAAAGAGTCAGACACGACTGAGTGACTGTGAGCTTGCATGCATGCATACATTGGCTGATACAACAGCACATGATCACTTTCAGGGATCTGTCTAGAACCCAGGTAGGCGCTCAGTAAATATGTGAGGAATGAATGAAATTCACTCAAAAGCACCAACCTTTGGTAGCGCTAGTAGATCCCAACCTAAGTGTCCTGAAATGAGGTAGCAAACTAGTCAAGTGGGGTAATGGACATGCCCCTAGCTTGTACTTAAAAGACCCATCTTCTCAAAGAAGACATTAAGGAAAGAGTTGTTGATTCTGTAGAGAATCTGCCAAGTACTGGACTGGGTGTGCTTGGGGGTACATATCAAGGATAGATGAGACAAGATCCCATGTTTTAGGAAGCAGTGGTGTGGGGGAGGCTGTAACTGTTGTGAACTTCATGGTGTGTACCTGCTATTTCCATCTTGTGAGTCCCACTTATCCCCATCTTGCCTCTAGTTGCAGTCCTCACCATGCCTTGTATGTGTTTCTACAACCTACTGAATCACTCTTGGTGTGGTGGTGGTGGTGGTGGGGCAGCCATCTGTGTTTTAATAAGTGCTCCAAGTGATTCTGATGCACCCTCAAGTTTGAGAACCACTGATTTATATCAAAGACTTGGGATGTAACTGGTGCTTCATAAATGGCCAAGGTGGTTATTTGGAATGGTTCTGATACTTTGGAGAACTGAGGAGTCAAGAAACTGTGGTTCTTGAAGGAGCCAGTATGGACCTGGATTTGTTCCAGTTTGTCCAGGACCTCCCTGGATTTAGCACTGAAAGTCCTACTTCCTGGAAACCTGCTTAGTCCCAGGCAGCTAATTGTCTTTCTGGTCAAGGACAACACAAGCCCATGTTTTCCCCCGTGGTACCAGGGTGCAATGATTTGTCCTGATTTTACAGATGGAGAAACAACAGAGAGAGGTTTCACAGTCAGGAAGAAAGTGGCAGTGTCAGGATTCACATCTGGGTCCGTTTCACTCCAGATTCTATGCTCTTAACAAATTCCTGGAAAAACAATCGCTATGTCAAAGAGCAGGAATGTGAAAACTTTCTAACTCTATGGCTGAATTCTTGACCCAGAGGCATAACATATATTTTTATACACTATTAGTGTATATAATATATATATAAATATACATATGACAAAAATAAATATATATGACAATAGTATGTAAAATATATGCATAAATAAATATACATTATATACATAACAGTATATATAAATAATCCATATAACTATATATATATGACAGCAATAAATATATGTGACAACAGTATATAAAATATATATATATCAGTATACATAAGTATATATATATTCCAGTATATTAAATATATATATACAACAATAAATATATGAATATGACAACAGTATATAGAAATACAGTCATATATAGTTATATATATTGGCGAAAGTATTGGTTCCCTGTGGCCCTGTGTGTAACTTGCATAGTATTTGCATATAACCTATGCACATCCTCCCATATACTTTAAATCATCTCTAATTAATAACATCCAGTTTGATGTAAATACTGTGTAAATAGTTATAAATACAAGGCAAACACTGTGTAAAGAGTTGCTGATATGCAGCAAATTCAAGTTTGATTTTCTGGAATTTTTGGATTCTTTTTATGAGTATTTTAGATCCACCATTGTTTGAATTCATGGATGCGAAATCTTGAGTATGGAGGACCAACTGTATTTGTTTTACCCATAAACCATCCAAAGGGCCTTATGCATCTGTTTAATCTTTGCCAGTCTGATAGGCAGTCCTCATATCTTCAGGCGCACATCATCTGACCTGTTTACTGTGCTCTGTTGCACTGCAGGGTTGAGTGTAATTTGAGACAGAAAATTGAATGGAGCGCTCTTGATTTAATGTTGACTTCATTGAAGTAACGCCCCGATGCTATTCAGAAGCTTCTAGGGGCACTATCAAGGATACATATGTTATTAAAGCCTTATTAGGATGAATGTCCCATTTATCTGGTCCCAAGTAGACACCAGAATTGGAGAGGTCAACACTGTGAAGAAGTTTGTTGGACTTCTCTAAACCTCCAGTGACATCTCCTTCCTCCAAGTTGCAATCACAGTCTTGGTGTCGGATTGTTTTCTTTCAGTTGAAGTATAGGTGATTTACGATGATTCAGGTGTACAGCAAAATGATTCAGTTATACATACATATATATATATATTTCAGATTCTTTTCCATTATAGGATATTACAAAGATATTGAATACAGTTCCCTGTGCTATACAGTAGGTCCTTGTTGTTTATTTTATATGTAGTTGTGTATATCTGTTAACCCCAAATTCTCAAAATTTATCCCTCCCTCCCTTTCCCCTTTGGTAACTGTAAGTTTGTTTCTATGTCTATAAGCCTGTTTCTGTTTTGTAAATAAATTAATTAATGTAATTTTTTTCAATTCCACATATGTGATAGCCTACAGCATCTTCCTGTGTCTGATATGATAATCTCTAGGTCCATCCATGTTGTTGCAAATGACAATATTTCATTCTTTTTATGGCCAAGTAATATTTCATTGAATATCTATAGCTTTATCTATATTTATGTCTACATCTATATATCTATATACCATACCACATCTTCTTAAGCCAGTTATCCGTTGATGGGCACTTGGATTGCTTCTATGTCTTAGCTATTGTAAACAGTGCTATTGTGAACATTAGGGTGCATGTATCTTTTCAAATTTCACAATGTTCAGATATGTTTTCATCTTTTCCAGTTATATGCCCAGGAGTGGGATGGCTGGATCATGCAGTAAATGTATTTTCAGATTTTTAAGGCACCTCCACATTATTCTCCATTATGGCTGCACCAATCTACATTGCTACCAAGAGTGTATGGGGATTTCCTTCCCCCTCCTCTCTCTAGCATTTATTGTTTGTAGATTTTTTGATGATGATCATTCCGATGGATGTGAGGTGATACCTCATTGTAATATTTTTATTTGCATTTCTCTAATAATTAGCTATGTTGAACATCTTTTCATGTGCCTGTTGGCCATCTGTATGTCTTCTTTGGAGAAATGTCTGTTTAGATCTTCTGCCTATTTGATTGAGTTGTTCGTTTTTTTGCTGTTGAGTTGTATGAGCTAGCTGTATATTTTGGATATTAAGCTCTTGTCAGTCACATTGTTTGCAAGCATTTTTTCCCATTCCATAGGTTGTCTTTTTATTTTGTTTATGGTTTCCTTTGCTGTGCAAAAGCTTTTAAGTTTAATTAGGTCCCATTTGTTTATTTTTGTTTTTGTTTCCATTACTCTAGGAGATGGGTCCAAAAAATATTGCTGCAATTTACATCAAAGTGTGTTCTGCCTTTATTTTCCTCTAAGAGTTTTATAGTATCTTGTTTTACTTTTAGGTCTTTAATCCATTTTGAGTTTATTTTGTATATGTTGTTAGAGAATGTTCTTGTTTTTTTAGATGCAGCTGTCCACTTTCCTCAGCACCACTTATAGAAGAGACTGTCTTTTCTCCATTGTATATTCTTGCCTCCTTTGTCATAGATTAATTGACCATAAGTGTATAGGTTTATTTCTGGGCTTTCTATCCTATTCCATTGATCTGTGTGTCTGTTTTTTAACATATTTATTTATTTGGCTGTGCTGGGTCTTAGTTGTGGCACTTGGGATCTTTAGTTGTGACATGTGGGATCTAGTTCCCTGACCAGGGATTGAACCCAGGCCCTCTGCATTGGGAGCATGGAGTCTTAGCCACTGGACCACCAGGGACGTCCCTATGTGTTTATTTTTGTGCCAGTACCATACTGTGTTGATACCTATAGTTTTGTAGTATAGTCTGTATGTCAGGGAACATGATTCCTCTAGCAGAGTTCTTCTTTCTGAAGATTGTTTTGGGTATTCAGAGTCTTTTGTGTTTCTATACAGAATTTTACCTCAGATGGTAAAGAATCTGCCTGCAATGCAGGAGACCCAGGTTCGATTCCTGGGTGGGAAGATCCCCTGGAGAAGGAAATGGCAACCCACTCCATTATTCTTGCCTGGAGAATCCCGTGGACAGAGGAGCCTGGCGGGCTACAGTCCATGGGGTGTCACAAGAGTCAGACACAACTTAGCAACTAAACCACCACAAATTTTAAAATATTTGTTCTCATTCTGTGAAAAATGTTTTTGGTATATTGATAGGGGGTTTTGTTGAAACTGTAGATTGCCTTGGGTAGTATGGTCATTTTAACAGAATTAATTCTTCCAATTTAAGAACACAGGATATCTTTCCATCTGTTTGTGTCATCTTCAGTTTCTTTCATCAGTGTCTTACAGTTTTCAGAGTACAGGTCTTTTGCTTCCTTAGATAGGTTTATTCCTAGGTATTTTATTCTTTTTGATGCAATGGTAAATGGGATTGTTTCCTTAATTTCTCTTTCTGATATTTGTTAGTGTATAGAAATGCAACAGATTTCTGTATATTAATTTTGTATCCTGCAACTTTACCAAATTCATTGATGAGCTCTAGTAGTTTTCTGGTAGCATCTTTAGGATTTTCTATGTATAGTATCATGTCATCTGCAAACAGTGACAGTTTTACTTCTTCCTTTCCAATTTGAATTCCTTTTATTTATTTATTTTTTTCTTCTCTGATTGCTGTGGCTAGGACTTCCAAAACTATGTTGAATAAAAGTGGTGAGAGTGGACATCTTTGTCTTGTTCCTGATCTTAGAGGAAATGATTTCATCTTTTCAGCATTGAATATGTTATCTGTGGGTTTGTCATATACGGCCTTTATTATGTTGTGGTATGTTCTCTCTATACCCATTTTCTGGAGAGGTTTTTTTTTTATCATAAATGGATGTTGAATTTTGTCAAAAGCTTTTTCTGCATCTATTGAGATGATCATATGGTTTTTATTCTTCAGTTTGTTGATGTGGTGTATCATATTGATTTGTATATATTGAAAATCCTGGCATTCTTTGGATTAATGCCACTTGAACATGGTGTATGACCCTTTGAATGAATTGTTGCATTTGGTTTGCTAGTATTTTGTGGAGGATTTTTGCATCTATGTTCATTAGTGATATTGCTTGTGATTTTCTTTTTTGTGGTATTTTCATCTGGCTTTGGTATCAGGGTAACTGTGGCCTCATAAGACTGCTTAATGTTTAAGCTCATTAGGTTATCTGGGAGAACAACTTGTATGGGGGTTAGGCCACATATGCTATCCTCCTTTTGTCTCTCTCCTTCCACCTTCTCAAGGAGGTGGTAGAGAGAAATATTTGAACAGTGATAGGAATAGGAAAGGGCAAAGGTATTAAAAAGTATGAGGTTGGAGGGATATATATAAATGTTGTAAGTGTAGAGGACCATGCTAGCAAGTGAAAATGGGAGCTATATCCCTGGGTAGAGCCTATAAAAGGTTTGTGACTGAGATGTGAGAAACACAGAGATGCAAGAGAAAGGGGTAAGGGAGATTGGGAGCTTAAATATATATAGCTCAGATTCTGAAGTGGGGAAGGAAGCTCCAGAAAAGACCTAGAGACTGGAGGCAGCACCATCTCAGATGGCTAAGGTTTAGAAGAAAAGAAAGTCCTACTTACCATCCTCTCCGAAGGAATTAGTCTGCATGGGTTGTGAATTCCCAGCACCCCAGATGCAGTAGCCTCCTGGTGTGATTGCCTACTTGACAGATTTCTCCCAGGTGGACTCTGGACCACTAGCACGGATTGATTGGCCCTTTGTTGAAGAGGAAATAACACAATCTTCCTTTTCAAGAAAATTTCCAACTTATTGAGCTGCAATTTACTTAAAATAAGATTCACCCATTTTAAATGTATAGTTGGATGAATTTTAGTAACTATATAAAGTCATACAACCATCACCATAATCTAGTTACAAGACAGTTCCATGACCCTAAAAGATTTCCTTTTATACTCTTCCAAGACCCCTGGTCTCAAGCATCCATTGATTTGCTTTCTGCCAGTGCATTATTTTGTGTTTGACTTCTTAGTTGTGGCATATGAGATCTGGTTCCCTAACCAAGGATTGAACCTGGGCCCCCTGCATTGGGAGCGTGGAGTCTTAGCCACTGGATCACCAGGGAAGTCCCAATCATAATTTTTTAATGGCAGATGTTTTAAATTTTGATGGAGTCTAATTTATCATTTTTTTTCTCTTATGGTTTATGCTTTTTGCATACTCAGAAATCTTTTGTCTACTGCAAAGTCTCAAAATTTTCTCCTGTGGCTATTTTCTCCTGTGTTCAGCATCATTTCTTTCAAAAACTGCCTTTTTTCTTTCTTTCTTTTTGTTTGTAATTCTTCTGTTTTCTCTCTACACTTGTACATTACTGAGGTGAAGTTCTGCCATCTTCATCTGTTAACAACTCTGTGGACCTAGACTGGAAGTGGAAATACTGCTGCTGTTGAGAAATGTTGCCTAATTGTAAGGAATATCAGCAAGCTTATTCAACCATGGCATTTCGTCAAAGCTTTGTGGATGCAGAACTTGTGGCACCACATTCTCTGTGGTTTGTTAGATCCTTGGAACTTTGGAAAGATGGAAAAATCTGGGGTTAAAGTAATAGAAATTGGAAGATTTTGAAGAATCTATGTCAGTTCCAGGGAACAAAGTCCCAGACTCCAAGCCCATACTTGAGTGAAGCCCCTGTAGCTGAATGGAGCAGAACAGAAAAATGTTATGCATAATTTGCAATTTAAGTTTCTCTGAGGGAACAGATAAAAATATATTTTATTGGTGTTTTAATTTTTCTAAGGGAGTATAAGTGTCTCTCTGTGATTTGGAAAAAAGGACTAGAGTTTGGTGTTGAAAAGTGATGGTGAATTTGGTACATTTTCAAATACTGTGGGTATTATCCAGTGTATATTAGTCTAATTTCTAAATTCTTAAGTAACCATTGACCTTAAATATGCTTCTCTATATATGCACACACACTGTGATGGTTAGTTTTATGTGTATCAACTTGGCTGGATCATGGTGCCAAATAAAGCTGGTTAAGCATTATTCTAGATGTTTCCATTCAGACGATACACACACACACACACATATACATACACACAACTAGTAATATACCCTTTATGTTATCTTGCTCCTTACTACTTCTTTTATCCACATATTAATATTTTTTGGAGATTGTCCCAAACTTCACACATAGATCTACTTTATTCTTTTATACAACAGTATGATATCCTCTTGATAGGTATACTATGTTTTTTTAACTAGTCTCCCAATAATTACTGTATTTTTATATTTATCTTTACAAGTAATACCATAGTGACCACCTTTGTACAAAAAGTATTACACTTGCTTTTATTTCAGTAGAATAGATTTAGAGATACATACAAGCATTTAATATATACATACATGTATATATATATATATGTTTATATTATCTCTATCTATTGGATGTCTGCATCATACTCCATTATATGACCACTAAATGTATTATTTAGTTATTGAAGCAGTCCTCTCTGATTGGATAGTCAGTAGTTTACCATATTTTGCAAAAAGTAGGTTAAGAATGAAGATGGGTTTGACTGGTTCTGAATGAGCATACGTATGTGTGTGTGTGTATTAATCAGGGTACTCCAGAGAAACAAACCAATAGAATATGTATATATAAAGTGAGGGAATTCCCTGGTGGTCCTTTGGTTAGGACTTGGTGCTAGAGTCCAGGTTCAATCCCTGTTCAAGGAACTAAGATTGTGCAAGCTACGAGGTGCAGTCAAAAAATAAAAACAAAAAATAGAGAGGTTTATTTTAAGGAGTGGGTTCACATGATTATGGAGGCTGGTTGGGCCAATAGCGTGGAGATCCAGGGAAAGGCCAGTGTTTTGTTTTGTTTTGTTTTCATTTATTTTTATTAGTTGGAGGCTAATTACTTTACAATATTGTAGTGGGTTTTGTCATACATTGACATGAATCAGCCATGGATTTGCATGTATTCCCCATCCCGATCCCCCTCCCACCTCCCTCTCTACCCAATCCCTCTGGGTCTTCCCAATGCACCAGCCCCGAGCACTTGTCTCATGCATCCAACCTGGGCTGGTGATCTGTTTCACTATAGATAATATACATGTTTTGATGCTGTTCTCTCAAAACATCCCACCCTCGCCTTCTCCCACAGAGTCCAAAAGTCTGTTCTGTACATCTGTGTCTCTTTTTCTGTTTTGCATATAGGGTTATATTACCATCTTTCTAAATTCCATATATATGTTTTAGTATGCTGTAATGATCTTTATCTTTCTGGCTTACTTCACTCTGTATAATGGGCTCAAGTTTCATCCATCTCATTAGAACTGATTCAAATGAATTCTTTTAAATGGCTGAGTAATATTCCATAGTGTATATGTACCACAGCTTCCTTATCCATTCGTCTGCTGATGGGCATCTAGGTTGCTTCCATATCCTGGCTATTATAAACAGTGCTGTGATGCCAGTCAGGATGGCTGCTATCCAAAAGTCTATAAGCAATAAATGCTGGAGAGGGTGTGGAGAAAAGGGAACCCTCTTACACTATTGGTGGGAATGCAAACTAGTACAGCCGCTATGGAGAACAGTGTGGAGATTTCTTAAAAAAACTGGAAATAGAACTGCCATATGACCCAGCAATACCACTTCTGGGTATACACACCGAGGAAACCAGATCTGAAAGAGACACGTGCACCCCAAGGCCAGTGTTGTAGTTCAAGTCCGAAGGCCATCTGCTGGCAGAACTCCTTGCTCAAGTTAAGTTAGCCTTTGTGAATTTGGTACATAGTAAGTGCTTCTCAAGTGTCAACCTAAAAAATAAAATAACAAAATTAAAAGTAAAATGAAATATGTTTTATCAACTCTAATTAAATCCTTAGTATGCTTTATCTATAGCTTAATTTAAAAAAGGAAAAAAAACCAAAATGCAAAAGATGTGAAGAGACATTTCACCAAGGAGGATTTATAGATGGCAAATAGCACATAAAATATGTTCAATATTATTTGTTATTAGGGATACACAAATTAAAACCATGTTGACCTATCACCATGCATCTATCAAGGGATCTAAAATTAATGAGAATAACACATGCTGGGGAAGATGTAATGAAAGTGGATCATTCACACATTGCTGGTGGAAATATAAAATGGGGCACACACTCTGGAAGGAGTTTGGCAATTTCTGTTGAAAAGTAAATGTGCAAGCACTATACCAACTAGCCATTGTACTCCTGGGCACTTATCCCAGAGAAATGAAGACTTACGTTCACACAAAAAGCTGTACACAAATGTTCAGAGCAACTTTATTAGTAATAGCTTTATTCACAAACTGGAAACAATCCCGTTGTCTTTCAACTGGTGAATGGTTAAACAAACTGTGGTAAATCTATAGGTAAATCTATTGCTCAGCAATAAAAAGGAAGGGACTATTGATACAGGTAACTACCTGGATGAATCTCCAAAGAACTGTGCTGAGTGGAAAAAGCCAATCCCCAAAGGTTACATGCTGTCTGATTGTATTTATATTATTTATATACATTCTTGGAATAAAATTATAGAAATGGAGAGCAGTTTACTGTTTACCATGCATTAGGGAGGAGAGGGGTGGAGGGGAAGAAGGTATGGCTGTGAAAAGGAAATGTGAGGGGTCCTTGTGTTGATAGAACTGTTCTGCATCTCAGCTCTATCAGTGCCAATATTTTGGTTTTGCTATTGTTTTCTACTTTTGCAAGATGTTGCTGTTGGGGGAAACTGAGTATAGGATATACTGAATTTCTCCATAGTATTTCTTACAACTGCATATAATTACCCCATGATAAGAAACTCAATTAAAAATCAAACAAATAAACATTCCCCCAATGGAATGGTGAATGCAGTCAGGAAATTAGAAGATTCTTGCTCCTTGGAAAGAAAGCTATCACAAACCTAGACAGCATATTAAAAAGCAGAGATATCACTTTGCCAACAAAGGCCCATATAATCAAAGCTATGCTTTTTCCAGTAGTCATGTACAGATATGAGAGTTGGACTATAAAGAAGGCTGAACACCAAAGAATTGATGCTTTTGAATTGTGGTGTTGGAGAAGACTCTTTATAGAGTTCCTTGGACAGCAAGGAGAAAAAAACCAGTCAATCCTAAAGGAAATTGACCCTGAATATTCATCGGAAGGACTGATGCTGAAGCTGAAGCTTCAATATTTTGGCAATCTGATACGAAGAGTATCAGGAAAAGACCCTGCTGCTGGGAAAGATTGAAGGCAGGAGGAGAAGGGGGAGACAGAGGGTGAGATGGTTGGATGGCATCACCGACTCAATGGACATGAGTTTGAGCAAACTCTGGGAAATAGTGAAGGACAGGGAAGCCTCTCGGGCTGCAGTTCAGGGGTTTGACACGACTGAGTGACTGGACAACAACAAGAACAACAAATAACCAGGACCAAACAGTGTGGTTGTACTTACAGATAAAAAAGACGTAATCATGTGGCAGTAAGACAAAAAAAAATGAAGCTAATGGGAGACTGTTTCAAATGTCAAAACCAAATGGATTATCTTTTCTTACACTCCTTCAATGGCTCACAACAATGCCACACTTAATATGCTTCCTATTAGAACTGGAATCATCATACAGCTTTCTGATTTCCTCAGAGTTCCTGATTGCATTTCATTTTTATTGTCAACCAAAAGCACGTATAAATAGCTTCTGGCTTCTTATATAAGTTGATTATGGAATTTGTGCCCATCTTAGGGATATTCTTTACTGAGCCCTTTGACTTCCTGTTCTAATTATTACCTATTGCTTTCTTGGTCAACTTAGCAGTTCTCATCTTGGGATTTCTTCAACTGCACACTTCTGAAGTACTTTTTAAAAAATATTTATTTATTTGGCTGTTCTGGGTCTTGCAACATGCAGGATCTTTGACTTTCTTTGCTGCATATGGAATTTTTAGTTGCAGCATATGGGATCTAGTTTCCTGACCAGGGATTGAACCTGGGTCCCCTACATTGGGAGCTGAGTCTTAACCACTGGACCACCAGGGAAGTCCCTGGAGTACTTTAAAATACAGAGTTTTAGGCATTCCCACAGGCCTGTTCAGTTGGAGTTTCTTGGAGTTGGTGTGGCTGGGGTATATGCATTTTTGAAAAACTCCCCCAGGTGATTTAAAAAAAATTATTGAAGTATAGTTGATTTACAATGTTGTATTAATTTCTGCTATACAGCAAAGTGATTCAATTGTACATATATTATATTTGTACATATATATAGTGTGCTGCTGCTGCTGCTAAGTCACTTCAGTCGTGTCCAACTCTGTGTGATCCCATAGACGGCAGCCCACCAGGCTCCACCGTCCCTGGGATTCTCCAGGCAAGAACACTGGAGTGGGTTGCCATTTCCTTCTCCAATGCATGAAAGTGAAAATGAAAGTGAAGTCGCTCAGTCATGTCCGACTCTTCACGACCCCATGGACTGCAGCCTACCAGGCTCCTCCGACCATGGGATTTTCCAGGCAAGAATACTGGAGTGGGTTGCCATTGCCTTCTCCGATATAGTGTGCATATTTGTACATATATGTATATGTTCTTTTTCATATTCTTTTCCACTATGGTTTATCACAGGATTTGGAATATAGCTCTCTGTGGATCACAATAAACTGTGGAAAATTCTAAAAGAGATGGGAATACCAGACCACCTGACCTGCCTCTTGAGAAACCTGTATACAGGTCAGGAAGCAACAGTTTAGAACTGGACATGGAACAACAGACTGGTTCCAAATAAGAAAAGGAGTACGTCAAGGCGTGTATATTGTCACCCTGCTTATTTAACTTATATGCAGAGTACATTATGAGAAATGCTGGGCTGGAGGAAGCACAAGCTGGAATCAAGATTGCCGGGAGAAATATCAATAACCTCAGATATGTAGATGACATCACCCTTATGGCAGAAAATGAAGAGGAACTAAAAAGCCTCTTGATGAAAGTGAAAGAGGAGAGTGAAAAAGTTGGCTTAAAGGTCAACATTCAGAAAACTAAGATCATGGCATCTGGTCCCATCACTTCATGGGAAATAGATGGGGAGATAGTGGAAACAGTGTCAGACTTTATTTTTTTTTGGGCTCCAAAAATCACTGCAGATGGTGATTGCAGCCATGAAATTAAAAGACGCTTGCTCCTTGGAAGGAAAGTTATGACCAACCTAGATAGCATATTAAAAAGCAGAGACATTACTTTGCCAACAAAAGTCCATCTAGTCAAGGCTATGGTTTTTCCAGTAGTCATATATGGATATGAGAGTTGGACTGTTAAGAAAGCTGAGCACCGAAAAACTAATGCTTTTGAAACTGCGGTGTTGGAGAAGACTCTTGAGAGTCCCTTGGACTGCAAAGAGATCCAACCAGTCCATCCTAAAGGAGATCAGTCCTGGGTGTTCATTGGAAGGACTGATGCTGAAGCTGAAACTCCAATACTTTGGCCACCTGATGCGAAGAGTTGACTCATTGGAAAAGACCCTGATGCTGGGAGGGATTAGGGGCAGGAGGAGAAGGGGACAACAGAGGATGAGATGGTTGGATGGCATCACCGACTCGATGGACATGAGTTTGAGTAAACTCTGGGAGTTGGTGATGGACAGGGAGGCCTGGCATGCTGTGGTTCATGGGGTCGCAAAGAGTCAGACGCAACTGAGCGACTGAACTGAACTGAACTCTGTGCTATACCTGTAGGACCTTGTTGTTTCTCCCAGATGAAATTTTGCTCATCAGTCGTATTTGAGAACCCATGTGGCTTATCCTTAGAGTCCTGTAACTGCTGTTATTATTAAGAGTAACAATAAGTACTGTTGTCTGAGGAGTCTCTATGTTTCCAGGCATCGTTTTAATAGTGAATGCATGGTCTCACTTAATCTTTACAACAAACCTGTGAGGTAGGTACTATTATTATCCCTATTTAGAGAAAATTTAGTTCAGAAAAGTTCAATCACACCACTTTCAAGATCCAGAAACAAGATCAGAACTGAGTTTTTTCTGACAACAGAATCTCAGATTTAACCAACAAACTGTTAATTTTTAAATGGATAGATCCCAAGGGCCTCACGGAAAATCTCTAGAAGTAAAAGAACTTGGAGTTGGATCACAGATAAAAGGACTGTGTACTGTCAACTAGTTTTACAGCTAAAACCTGGCATCTTTTAATCAGTTAAATCAACTAAGCAAGGTCATTTTTGTGAGATACCAGAAGTATGACCAGTGGACTGTGGGTCAAGTGGGAAACCTTCATAATTACTTTTGAACTCTGAATATTTTGGACACAACAAAAATTATTCACACATCCTACCAGTAAATATCTTAAAGGTTTTTCCATGGAAGCATCTGAAAGAAAGGTGGTATCTATGGCTATCTGTAACTGTCTGCTCCATATTTTCTCTGACTTCCATTTTGATGGATAATTGGAGTGAGCTGTACTAATTTCTGAGCTTTTGAAATGGAATGCTTATTTCAGTTGTAGTTAGGAAAATTAAGAGTAGCCTCTAAATGACTTGTTCACTCTAGTGGCTAAATATTTGGAATGCCATACTGTGCCATCTTTGAACTAGAGTCTTAACTTTTACAAATACCAAAGATGACTCAGAACTATTCCCATTTAAGAAGTATGCCCTAGAAGCTCTTGATGTTCTGATATGGACTGATACCCAAGATACCTCAGGTTAAAAAAAAAACAAAACACGTAGTATGTTGCTACTTGTATAAAAAGAGAGTACATGCAAATTTGGCAATAAATACATTAAAATCTCTAGAAGGATGCATAAGAAGAAAACAAAAGAAACATGTCCTAGTAATGGGCACATAAATAATGTTTAAAATCTAACTTTAAATTGTTAATGAAATATGCAAAATCACTACACACACACATAATGGAATAGTGAATTTTGTGCTACATTAGACTGCTGCACGCTTTCATACGGCATTGGTTGTTTTTCTTGTGTGATTTAAAAACCCAAACCAACTCTTCTAATTAAGCTCTCCCTGGCCAGGAGCTCACTTGGATCCCTGACAGTCCCTAGTTAAAGCCTAGTTTGTAGTTTTTGACAGCAAACTAAGACCCTCTTGTTTGCTTCAGGAAAACTGGCTGGTTTTAGTTCCTGGTATTATTTTGGTGGTACCCTCATTCCAACAAGTCACCAATCCGCTTGACCATGATTTACAACTGTGCCAGATTTTTCTTGGTTGCTTTTTGTTTGAGACAGATAGTAGCAGTAGTGATAAAGTTACTTTTAGCTTGGTTTTGATTTCTGACAAATTATTTTGGAGGCAGGAATAAGGTGGTATATTAGGATGATAAATTAAGGGTAAAAGCAACTAAATCAGATTACTTGAATGACTATATGTGTTTAGGGAATATATTTTAATTCTTCCATTTATTGCTTCTTAATTAGTCCATAACTCAGAAGGTTAAAAATACCAAAGACAGGTGACATTTTATAAAAGAAATCTTTCAACTGTGCTTTTTCTGATAGTGCTGCTCGATGTGAATAGTATTCAGTAATTTTAAAAATGATTTTATTTATCTTTGTTAACATGCTTCGTTATAGGAAAAGAGACTGAGTCAGAAACCTTCAGTACTTCATTGTTAAATCCACCTCATCGCCTTTTATGTGACTTCTTACCAGAAAAGAAATGGCCTAGGAATTTCCACCTGCCTGAGTTGACATTTGGAAGAAGTCTTACAGTACTTTCATTTCACAAATATATTACCCCAAGTAATAAGTTTTTATAGCCCTTACCCCTTAACGAGCCCAAAACTAAGCTCGAAGGGAAATGACAAACCTTGCCAAAAAAGTGGAAATATCCTTTCTTTCCCCTCTGTGGTCTAGTGGTGTCACTTAACTATAACTCCTCAGTCAGTGACCTTCAGAAACCTAGAGGGCTAAACAGAAGTAGCGCGTTGAAGGTCATCCCCTCCACAGATACCCAAAAAGGGGGACACATATTCATTATAACAGGTAAGTGTTTTGATAATTCTGGCAGATGGTGATTGAAGCAAAGGCAATTCAAAAGGGGAGACACGCAAAAGCAATAATTTTGAACGTTTGACATTTGTTTTGAAACTACCTTACTACCCTACACCCTTTACCATCTGTCTGTTATCCCGCCCAACACCCACCGCTGTCTTCCCACAGGGCTCCATTGTCTGCAGTTCCTGTTTCTCAGGGGCGGAGCTGTGGGAGGCAGCCATGGGTGCCATAATAGGCACCTGCGGCCAGCACAATGGGCTGTGGGTGCTTGTGGGAGAGACAGATTGATGTATTGTGCATGGGGGAGGAGGGCTGTCACTTGAATCCATGTGAACCCAGGCTTTAGGGGCAAGGGAGATTGACAGCTTTTGTAGGTTGCATTTCTTTTTCAAAGCTTGGCTTTAATAGACAGTAAGTTTGGGGCCCCAGGCTTTCACTCCCATAATTCTAACAGGGCAATCACGAGCATTCAGCATTTCTTTTTACCCCCCTTGTTACGCATTAAATGATTTCAGTAAAGGAATGTGCAGCATTAATTAGAATTTGTTAGCAGATACCAAGGGGAAAAGTTTCTTCACAACAACTATAGGAGGTGTCATTTGTACAAAGACTTTTTTGTTTTCTTTCCCCATTACATTATCACTGCAATATGTAAGGTAGTGATTCTTTTCATTTAAATTAAGTGGAAAGCTACTAAATCTTGTTTTATTCTCCAAAAAGAATAAGGTCCTTAACACTTATCTTTTAACTTCTTTCATTTCCTAAGGTTGGTGTTTACTTTTGCTTTCAGTCCGACCCATTTACTGATCTGTGTGGTTGTGTATCCAGTTTTGTGTACCATTTAGCTCTTACAATTACAGGCAACCCACTACTGATATATAAGGATTGTTTCAGGTGAAAATAGCTACCAGTAATATTGAAAGTCATTGACACACTGGGTCCCTTTTTAGTAACGGTACATTGAGAACTGCCAAAAATTAGGTTTGTGTCCTAACATTTCCTAAAACCAATTTTCCCTAGTTGATATTTAACCTTAGCCACAACATCAAAATTATGGAAGAATGGGGCAGCAGCCAAGGAATATTTTTCCTATAGAAAACTCACTCCTAAACCATGTCAGTATTTTAAACATCAAAAGTACCTCCACCCCAAGCACACACAGATAACATCACTTCCTTACAGCTAGTTTAAATGATCTTGGGTTTTTTGGTTTGATTTCCATTTTTTCTATTCTTTTTTTAAAAATTCTGGCATTTTAGACTTATATAGGGACAAAACTAACCCCAAATAGGATTCTTGTAAACATACTCTTTGCAATCTGAGGAACTGATAAAACATTTAAAAAATTTTGGTGTGATTTTTCTGAATTGTCTCTCATATAAAATCATTTTCACTATGGAAGGAGTTGGAGGCTAATTGAATTAGAATTTTTCCCATTCAATTGTTTTATTTAAATGTGTTAAGGGCAACAGTGAAAAATATTGATTAAGTCTACCATTATTTCTCAGAAAGAACATATTCCCACACAGTAGTCTGGCTCTGTCTATTATAATAATTTGGTGCAATGGTTTAAAAAGTAGTGGGGTGATAATAATTAGGGCGTGCGACACAGAAATTTCAATGCTGGATTCAACATTTCACCATGCAGGGCAGGAAAATTGCCGACCGGGGCTAGTCAGCTCTAAGTACTAATTAACTAATTAATCAGGTGCTGAAACCAACTGAATGGAGGATACCAGCCAGACAACTCGAACCCAAGCAGAGGGTTGTGCTCTTTCAAAGACACTGCAGTCTTTCTTCTTGCTTTTTAACCCAATCAAAAATGAGGGGAGAAAATAGGATATGCTGACCTACTGTCGGTCATTTCGGTCCAAGTTTTTTTACTTAGAGAAAATAAAAACATGTGCCTCTGATAATAACTCTGAAGCACCATATTCAGGGTACTCCTAAAGCTCTGGCAAAGGGCTATCTCCTTGGCCATGAAGTATTTCAGGGCTAGTATATGTGGGTGTGGAGTGGGGAGGAGGCTCTGCCTTCTTGGAGTTTTCTTTTACAATATTTTCTTAACATAGGAGAATGAGAAATGTATTTCTCCTTTTGGGCTGATCTTAGGTCTTTTGCCTCATCCCTCGTTTATGTAAATGAGAAGAGTCCAATTACACATATGGAAAAAGGGTTTAATGAATCGTGAAAAAGCCCGGTTTGCAGAGAAAGGGCACAATCCTCTCGTCTTCTTCTCTTTTATATTAAACTTAGAAACATGTATTTCTTTTAAAGAAGATGATAAAGCTTAATGGTTATATCATTTTATTTTATATACTAATCTTCATACTTGGGAATTATTAAGCATATTTTGCTAGAATTATCTTTGGAAGGCTTTCTGGAGATATTCTACAAGAACAATTGCAAAACTCTTTTTTCCCTAAATTAAAAAAAAAAAAGCATTACATTAGTTCCTTCCATTTTTGACGTTATTCTTAGCTCATGATAATTTTTTTTTTTTAAAGCATAGTTTGATCTGGAATTGTCTGCACTTAAAAAAGGACTGCATCATTATAAGCGGTTGTTACCGAACCCAAGGAAAAAACTTCAGTATCGCATACCATTTTAGCTCAATTTGGGTATTATTATGGTGTTTTAAGTAGCTAGAATTTTTGGAGTGTTGTAAATTAGATAAACTCCCCCCCCCCAAACCACCTCCTTAAAGGTACTAAATTTTACACTAGAGCATAAAATCCCGCGTTTGGGATTTCATTTGCCTGTTTTCTTTCCTCTCACTTCTTCATCCTGGAATTGTCAGTAGTTGAATGTAGACCACACAGAAAACGCCTAAACCGATTTTTTTTAAATGACAAAAAAAACCTTGAAAGGATATGGGGGGGGGGGGGTAGTGAATCAATGCCATTTCTGACTGTAACTCTCAGAATTTGGTAAGTACGTAACCAGCCTGGAAGAGGTGATTTACAGGGCCAGCAGTAAAGTTCTAAATCACGACTGCAGGTGCTTTCCAGAGACCAAATCCAACAGCCTGGTTAGGCACTTGGGGAAACTGAGGCTGGAAAAGCCGGGAGGGGCGGGCCCGCGAATGCCTGAACTGATCCCCCCCCCGCCCCCCTTCATAAAATGACTGCTTCGATCCATGGAAAACACTTCTCCTGGGCACCTCCTGTGTGGAGGGCACTGCCGGGATGCCGACTTCGCGAGGGCCGTGCTCTTTCCACTCTAACCCCCGGCCTTCCCGGATCGGCGCCCTGGATGTGATCGACACCATGAAGTTGCCCCATAATCCTCTCTGGCAACATAGGATGTAAAATTTGATCAGCTCATTGGATGAAGCCGACAAGTCTCAAAAATGTGTGAAAAGGGGGCCAAGCAGTAGGCAAGCGCCGCGTTGAGGCAGCGCTCCAGCCGGCCCCCCTCCGAGTTCCCGGTGCGGCAGCCGCGGCGGAGCGGGGGCTGGGACCGGGCTGCGGGGCCGCGGCGGCGGCGGCGGGGAGGCCGCAGCGCCCTGGGCAGGGGGTGGGGGCGTAGGAGCGCACCGCGGGGCCGGAAGGGGGCAGCGAGGCGGCGCCGGCGGCTGCGGAGTTATCTCCACGCCGTAGTGGGGACCCGGCCGGGCGGGGCGGGGCGGGGCGTGCACCGGGGCCGCGGGCGGCGCGCCGGAACCGTTGGCCTCAGGGCCCCGCCGCCCGCGCTCCCGCCCGCCGGCGCACGCGGAGGAGGCGGTGGCGGTGTTCGCGGTGGCTGAGGAGGAGGCGGTGGCCGTGGCGGTGGCGGCGGCGGCGGCGGCAGCAGCAGCAGCAGCGGCGGCGGCGGCGGCGGCCACAGAAGGAGGAGGGGAGCTCGGAGCAGGAGGTGAGGTGGAGAAGCCTGAGGAGGCGGAGAAGGAGGTGGAGGTGGAGGAGAGGAGCGGCCAGGAGGAGGATGGAGGAGCAGCCGAAGGAGGGCGAGGCCGAGGTCGCGGAGCACTGGTTCTCTAAGTGGGAGCGCCAGTGCCTGGCTGAGGTGGAGCAGGAAGAGGACCTGCCCCCGGATCTGCAGGAGGAGGCGGCCCCCGAGACGGCGGGGCTCAAGAGCGAGCAGCAGAAGCTGTGGCACCTCTTCCAGACCTCAGCCACCGCCGTGGCCCAGCTCTACAAGGATGCGGGGTGCCAACAGCCAGGACTCTCCATGTGGGACCCCTTCCAGAATGCAGCCATGGCCGTGACCAGCCTCTACAAAGAGAGTGGGCATGCCCACCAACGAAGTTTTGACCTGGGCATCCAGGTGGGCCACCAGCGTCGTATCAAAGATGTGCTGGAATGGGTGAAGAAGGGCCGGAGCATCATCCTCCGCGAAGATCTGATCAGTTTCCTGTGTGGCAAGGTGCCTCCCGCGCCCCCGCCGCCGCCTCGCACCCCGAGAATGCCCGCGAAGCCGGCCTCTGAGGCCCCCAGCCAGGCCGCCGCCACCGAATCGGGCTCGTCAGTGGACGTCGACCTGCAGCCGTTCCACGAGGCCATCGCCCTTCATGGCCTCAGCGGCGCCATGGCCAGCATTAGCGTGCAGTCCGGTGCGCCCGGCTCCCCGCCTCAAGCCAGCGAGGTCGCCGGTGGTGGCCGCCGAAGAAGTAGCTTCCACGAGGATGACTTGAGCCCGATCGACTGTGAAGAACTGGCCCTCTGCCTGGACAGTGGGGGGTCCCGCAAGCGCACCTCAGCCGAGTGTGGTGATGGCGACACGGACTCCCCAACCCACAAGCGCAACCGAATGGCCTAAACAGGTCTGAACTGCCTCGTGGGTCGCCAGCCGCCATTTTGCCGGGCCATCAACCTGCTCGTCGAAAGGGTCCTCCAGGCGATCTCTTCTCTAAGTTAAACAAAGATTTCTATCAGTTTGCCACAAAAAAACCCAAAAAAACCAAAAAAAAAAAACTTTAAAAGTATTCCAGAAGAGGCTTCCTATGACTCTGACTTTCCCAAAATTATAATACTAGCAGAGTACAAGTACCATGTAGTAGTTAGCAAGACCATTTAATGCAGAAGTATCCGGTCAAGCGGGAGCCTGGTTTATCTTGTTCACAGTTATTCCGTAGCATCTAGCACAGTTGCTGGTGCTTAATAAATGTTTGTTGAATGAATAAATGTGACTTTATTTAAAAGTCTTAGAAGGACTAACAGGTGTTTGCTTGGGTATGGGATGGTCTTATCCTTTATTGTTTGGTTGTTTGCTTTAATCGTTTTTGTTTTTTTTCTTCTAGTTCAGTTACCTTTTATCAGAATGCAAAACTTGACATCTTTGTGAAATCTGGAACATTCCGTTTGGGCTCCACTTACCATGAACCTGATTTCTAGATAGAAACTGTGCAAGGTGTACCTATGAGGCTGTGAGTTTTCTTTCTTAAAATAGTCATTTTGGTGATTATGTGATGAGGTAAAGTGCTATGATGGTTGGACAGGTAATAAGTTGCTAATTGAGTCAATTTAACGCTCTTTTTAGGAAAGTTAAGCCAACGATCATGAGCCCGAGGTCAAAGATGGCATTCCTGGTGGCTTGGTGATATTCCTTTTTCTTAGGGATGGAAAATGTCCCTTTTTCTGAAGTTAAATCTTTTTGGTGATCTCTGTTTTGAAGTGGAAGACAAAGTAGAATGAGTTTCTGGGTTTTATTTAAGGGTATGTGTGTGTGTGCTAAGTCACTTCAGTGGTGTCCAACTCTGTGCCACCCTATGAACTATAACCCACCAGGCTTCTCTGTCTATGGGATTCTCCAGGCAAGAATACTGGAGTGAGTTGCCATGCTCTCCTCCAGGAGATCTTCCTGACCCAGGGATCGAACCTGCATCTCCTGCATTGCAGGCAGATTCTTTACCGCTGAGCCACCGGGGAAGCCCGATTTAAGGTTATATTGTTGTTGTTTGGTCGCTAAGTCATGTCTAACTCTTTGTGACTCCATGGCCTGCCAGACTCCTCTGGGAGCCTGTCCATGGGATTTCCCAGGCAAGAATACTGGAGTGGGTAGCCATTTCCTTTTCCAGGAGATCTATTTGAGCCAAGGATTGAACCCAGGTCTCCTTTATGTCAGGTAGATTCTTCTCCACTGAGCTACCAGGGAAGCCCCATTTAAAGGTATAGCATGATCTAATTAAAAGAGCATGCACTTTGTGTCAAAAATACCAACAGTAGAATGGTAGTCCCACAGATACACTGTGTGATATTGGGCAAATCACTTAATGTTTTTTGGCCTCAGTTTTTCATCTGTAAAAGGGAACTATGTGTCTCCTAAAGTGATTGTGACGGTAAGATAAAGCCCGTATTTCAAGTATCTATCTAGCACAATGCTTGGTACCTAAAGCATTATAATGTTCTCCCTTCTCTATAAATACAAATTGGTAAAACGTTAAAATCCACTATATTTTGGAAAAGGCAAAAAAAAAATAGGTTGGTTTAGAAATCAGGAAAAAACAGAATCTCTGTGTTTGAGATGGAAACTACTGTTTCATAGTTAAAATGTGCCTAAATATCCCAGATCTTGTATTAATTATAAGTGTGTTTAACTCATGAGTACTCAGGGTCATCACTCTGGATGTTAGGGCTGGCTTGTAGTTCCTAAAATTGCCTGAGAGATGCACCTTACAACAGGTACAGTGGTCAAAGACTACTTCCTCTGGCCTGGAAGACTATGAGAAGGTGGGTGAAGATGGAAAGGATTTGAAAGTGAAAGTCCTAGTGATACATAAAAGGCGAAACTGGTTCTGAATAAGGATGAGGTGGAGTAGAGGTGATGAAAGGGTAGACTGGGTGGGATGAGGGTGGAGGAGTTGGGAGTGAGGTTATGGAAGGGGTGGGGGAAAGTTAAAATGTCCAAATCTTGCCCAGGCTCTCCCCAAACCGGTGCACAAAATAGTATATATAGGTGTGTAATACCTTGCCTTTAGGTTCATCTCAAAGTTTTTGTTTCATTAGTGTGGCCTTTGAAATGGATTTATAATCGACTAGTGCATTGAAATAATACAACAAAATAAAGTGAATTCCCTAGTAGAATTAAAAACTTGCTGATTCCAACTAATAAAAATAAATGAAAAAAATAAAATAAAATAACAGCTTGGATGTACAACATGAGATATTTAGATCAAAAATGAAAATTAACTTTCTGAAAGAGCAGCTGAAAAACTTTACAAAGGGTCCATAAGAGAAGTTATAGAATTTCCTTTTAAGGAGGAATTCTTTAATAAAATGTATTTCATTCTGCTGTGGAAAAAAAAAAACCCTTGCTATTGAGGCACTTTGCAAATACAGACTGAGGCACCATGCTAGGCCCTGAGAAGGGATGTTTAAAAAACATAAAAAATATCCTGATCCTCAAAAAGTACATCCTGGCTTGGAAGACGATATAGTCCAGTGTGCTAAGTCACTTCAGTCATGTCTGACTCTGCAACCCTATGGACTGTAGCCTGCCAGGCTCCTCTGTCCATGGGATTCTCCAGGCAAGAATACTGGAGTGGGTTGCCATGCCCTCCTCCAGGGGATCTTCCTGACCCAGGGATCAAACCCACGTCTCTTACATCTCCTGCATTGGCAGGTGGGTTCTTTATCACTAGTGCCACCTGGGAAGCCAAAATACAGTCCAGAAAGCATTTCTAATTGTATGCAAAGCACCAAAGGGCTGTGCAGAAAAACAGAGGCCTTCCTTGCCCAGAGGGTCACAGCTTGTGGAGGAGGTGGCATTTGAACAGGCGCCCAGAACAAAAGGTAGGAAGGGAGGGCCCAGGCAATCCTAGCAGCGGAAGAATATAACAAAGTTTGGGAAGTAGAAAAACAGCAAACTGGGTTCAGGGGATCATAGGTGCTGGGTATATAGAGGCAGGGGAAGTAGGGGCCAAAGTGCAGAGGGTCTCAAATGCCTGGCCCAGTGCTTTAGGTTCTGTCCTAAACAGAACGCCCTAAACAGGGTGATACCACTCAGTCTGTGCTTTAGGAAGATTGGTCTGGCAGTGAGACACTGGAGCTGGTGGTAACCAGCCTATTCCCGTGGGATGCTCTTTCCTGCGGAAATTGCCATTTGGTTAACCAGGATTGTGGAGATGTTTGACTTGACAGGGCTTTCTCTGGGAAGCCTTTGCTCACTTAGAACCTCCCACACTTCAAACCATAGCAGGTAGGAGGCACCTTCTGTGTGTGTTCTGCCCTGCTTCTAGGCTGAGAAAGCCTTCAGTTCCAGCTGCAGAATCTCTTGATGGGCTAGTCTTAAAGAAACAAAACAGCCCTGCCTTTTATCATTCTTCTGCTTCTTGTGTTGGAGAGCTCTCCTGCAGGAAATCACTGGGGCATTTGGGGCTACAAGGCTGGCTGCGCCGCCACAGCAGAGAGTTGTAAGAGGGCATGTCAGAACGAGGGCGGGGACCTCGTTTGTCTTGTTTCCTTCTGTAACCTCCAGAGCCTAACAGTGCCTGATCCATGGGCACACAATAAATATTCATTTAATTGGTGGATGAGTAAGCCCTCATCCAGACCCAGTTAGAGCTATTCTGCTCTCTCTGTGTATCTACTGCCCAGGAAAGGCACCTGAAGCCCATGCTCTAATTTCTAGATGATTCTCCCTTGCAGCCTTTTCCTGACTATTTCATTCAGCATTTTGCAAAGTGTGGTCAGTTCCATGACCACCTCCCTTGAGAATCCACTGAGTTGCTTCTGAAGCTGGCCGCTTCAGAAGACCCCTCCAGGTGAATTACAGTCTCAGTGGGAGGGTCCCGGAAGTGACCTCCTTTAGGAGGAGGTGTCGGTGGTCATGGTGCACAGTGAAGTCTGAAACTCCAGTGACCCCACTGTGAGATTTGTGATTGATTCAAGGGGCTCATTTTAAATTATCATTGCTGGTGAACCTTGTGTGCCAGCTTAAAGTGAATCTCCCCATTTGTACATATTATCTTCATCATGACTTTGCATATTGCACACATTTTTCTCCTAGGAGCACAGTTGAGAAGACCGAGGAAAAATGTTATTAACTGATGTTTCTTGATTTGGTCCTTTCATAGGAGACTGAGAGAAGGCTCTGATTTCCTAACCTCTAGCTGAGTATTTTATTCATTAGACCACTGCTCCCTAATCAAAATTATAAATAGGAAACATTGCACTTAGATCACTTTGCCTTTTGTGAACTGATGATGGAGTAGAGGTCAGGGGAGGATTTGTTGTTAGTTAATCAGGAGGTTTACCGACCTCTTCCAATAGTATATGTATACTTTCTTTTCTCTGTTGTGTTTGTTTGGGGGAAGCTGTTGGAGTTAAGCATTCAGGGAATATAAGTCACCCCTTGCCACTACCACTGCACTCTCGCCACCAGCCAACCTGGACCACTTAAAGGTTCCTAAACTTTTTGTCATCTCTGGACTCTGGAATTCTTCCCAAATTTAGATCAAGAAGGACCTTAAAGATCATCTCGGGCAGGGTTAACTATTCAGTTTACAAATGGGACAACTGACCTCACCAGGGAGGGCCACAGTGACTTACTGGTAAGACTGCTACCCCCTAGCTGGTTCCAGTCCGTTGCTCGCTTCACTGGACCTTCCTCAGTTATATTGTGTTTGGCCTTTTAATTAATATGTTGATGAACAAGTGGAACTAGGAAACTTGTACTGTTGTGAAGTCTCTCTGGCCTGGCAAGCATACTCTCTTTTCTCTGTTGTGTTTGCTTGGGGGAAGCTGTTGGAGTTATGCATTCAGGGAATATAAGTCACCCCTTGCCACTACCACTGCACTCTAGCCACCAGCCAACCTGGACCACTTAAAGTTTCCTAAACTTTTTATCATCTCTGGACTCTGGGCCATTTTACCTTATTGCTTTCTTGGCCTCTGATGCCCTGCCCTAAATTCCTTTTTGTCTACTTCACTACAGCTCAGTCTTCAAAGCTCACCTCACGCATTACGTTTTTATTTTTTCGGATATCTTCCTTGCCCTTCCAAGTTAGGATTAAATGCCTCTTCCCAGAGTTCCCACTTAGGACTTAACACTGTGTTTGTTAGTTTGTCTTTGCCTTAGGAGACTGTAAGACACCAAGTTCATCCCAGTTCAGTCTCACAGTTGTGTCCAACTCTTTGCGACTCCATGGACTGTAGCACGCCAGGCTTCCCTGTCCATCACCAACTCCTGGAGCTTGCTCAAACTCATGTCCATTGAGTCGGTGATGCCATCCAACCATCTCATCCTCTGTCATCCCCTTCTCCTCCTGCCTTCAATCTTTCCCAGCATCAGGGTCTTTTCCAATGAGTCAGTTCTTCGCATCAGGTGGCCAAAGTATTGGAGTTTCAGCTTCAGCATCAGTCCTTCCAATGAATATTCAGGATTGATTTCCTTTAGGATTGACTGGTTTGATCTCCTTGCAGTCCAAGGGACTCTCAAGAGTCTTCTCCAACACCACAGTTCAAAAGCATCAATTCTTTGACGCTCAGCTTTCTTTATGGTTCAACTCTCACATCCATACGTGACTACTGGAAAAACCATAGCTTTAACTAGATGGACCTTTGTCGGCAAAGTTATGTCTCTGCTTTTTAATATGCAGAAAATTAAAGAGAACTTAAAATGTTCACTCCAAGAGGGTCTCTTTTGTAGGAGGTGGGTAAGAATCTGCATTACTGCACATGTACACTGAAAAGGCATATTCAGCATTACACCATACTTTTTTTTTTAATGAGTGAATTACTTTTGTCATAGAATTACATTGTGGGAAGAACAGCTCAAAGCAAAACTTTGGAGGAGTGCTTTTAATCAGGTATTAAATGTGCTTCCCCGAAGAAATGTAGCATATAAAAAGTTATCAGTGTTCTTTCTCGCTTGTAAATATGATTGTATTATCTCAGCTTCAGTGGCAAGCATACAAGATCCTGGCTTAGGTCTTGACCTTGATTTTTTTTGCTTGATATGAAATAAAGGAGTTGGTTTTATTAGATGATCTTTAAGGTCTACGCAAACTCTGGCACTTTCAGGTCTCTAATTTAATTGGCAGTGGTAGTGATGACTTTCTTTCTGTGACAGTCTCATTTTGATGATCTAGTGTCTGAACAGCTGAGCTCTGTGAGTTCCTTAAAATCAGGACTGCCATGTTGACACAATTCCAAGCTTCACTCACTGGGTGGTAATGGCCTGGCCACTTGTAAGATGGGAATGTAGCAGCTTACCTCTCTCTCTTTTTGTTCCATCTTCCTTAGGAGGTCAAGAAGTCAATACAATATTGAATGTTTAAGGGGTATATTAGAGTCAAATGCCCCCTTAGTTGGGCAGTTTCCTTTCTCAAAAATAGCAAGTCAAGCAGGAGGATGTTTCAAAGAGAGATGAGTTCATAGACTCATTGGACTATTAACAAAGGGGCACCTGGAAGTCCACTGAGTCCACATGGCCCAACTCTGGCGAGAACAGAAATAGAAACCATCCTGAATGCATGAGCTGCTCTCCTCATCTTCAGGAGCTGCCAGGCAGGCCCTTCTGAAAACAACCCCACATTCCGCTGACTACAGCCATGTGCTTGCCCTCCTATCTAACTGCCGGCAAGCTGGCTCACCACATCAGTGCAATAAGCCTTCTGCTGTGGTCAAAGCTTTCATCTCCAAACCTGGGCTTTGGACATTTCAACTACCATTTTCTCACCTTTTTCTTGTCTTTTTTTACCCCCAGCCTCTTTGTTGGACAGAATCTTTTGTGTTTCTAGGATTCCTAGTACACTGCTCCAAACCCCTACATATGGCACATATTAAATAGTATGTCTTGCATTTCCTCTTGTATCCCTAGTAGAGACCCTGGCTGCAAATTTCTCATTCTTCCCTTCTTGAAGTCCCAGGCTTTCTTGACATCAGTACCCAATTTTGTGTTTAAGTGTGGCTATCTTAAATTGGAAGCTTCTGGGAAAGTTGGGAGAAATGTTGGATGATTAAGAAAGTCATGTGCCACACCACGTGGGAGCCTCTCAAATACAACCTTGGTGGTCATTACCCCGGTCGGAGAGGGAAGCCTGTGATGTCACCCCTTCCCCGAGTCCCAGTTTCACGGATAGTATTTCTGAATGGAATTGTCTGAGGGAGATTGTTCCTTGTGAAAAGTTCGCATGATGAAGTTTGAAGAGCTTGTTTCACTCAGAGCCCAGCAGGACAGAGTGGTTTGGAATGCAGCATTCAGTGTGTTCTGTTTGGCTGAAAGCTGTCACAGGGAACAAGTACTTAGCAAACAGCATGAACAAGGATTTGAACTAGAAAAGGAGAAGGGCCTTGACAACATTGTAAGAGTGGCTTGTCTCCTCAAAAACTGCTCAATGGTACACAAGGAGGTGATAAAGAAGGCTAGGAAAATACATAGATTTGGGTTTCATTCAAAACAGCCCAGTGTGAGAGTGCCCTAATATGGGTAAAGTTTGACCAGGGGTCCCTGGACCACTGTGACCCTCTTCACTTGACTATATCTGATCAGACTATTGCCTTTTCTAAGGCGAAAGCCACAGACTAAGTCTGTGCCCACAGGGTGAACACACAACCTATTGAAAACAGATTGATCCATCAACTGCATATAGTCTGTTTTCACAGTGCCAAATGCCTGGGTTGAATGTTTTTCTCTTTGTATTTCACTGAATTAACTGAATAGACCTGTTGATATTGCTTTGGGCTTTTCATGTTTTAAGTGGAATTATGTGCAATTTAACAGGGCTATTCTGTCAGTATTTACATTCCCTTTGCTTGAAAATTGGTTCTTTCCATTTCTTTCCTTTTTATTGAGGTATAATTGACAAATAAAATTGTAAGATATTTAAAATGTACAACATGATGATTTGAGGTATGAGTACATTGTGAAAGGGTTCCTCCCACCTAGTTAATGAGTTCTTCCTAGTTCTTAAAGTCTCTTTTTAATACTCCAATTTCAGGTGCTATCTGTGCCTGATACACAGAACCCAAATCTTTATGGATGATAAAATTTAACTCCCACAGGTGTGTGCAGTAGTTGGAGGCTCATTTATGATGCTGTCTCCAGGGCCTATGCTACGGGTGCTCGCCTACCTTAGGTGAAACATGAGGATAAGAAGGTATTTATTCTGATGAAGTTTACGCTTATGCCTAATTCTGCCCTGAAGCAGCTAGTGCTCTAGCAGGCATACAGTAGTTGCTATATAAAGGGCCAAGAAAGCACAGTATCCACCCTGAATACATGTTAATAGACTCACTGGAGAGCTTTAGGGTTGTGTATGGACATACCCTGGTTCATTGAATTCAGTTTAAAAAAAGATCAAATCCAATTAGACAGCCTCTTCCAAATTCAGTTCAATTCTACAAACAATTGTTACGATACAAGCCTTGTGCTACCTCATGCAAAGCTTTCGGGTTTTATTTTACCTTTCTGCTTTGTTGTCGCATCATGTCAGCACGGGTTGGTAAATATTGAGGTTTCATTGTTCAGAAAGTTCAAGAATGCCTTTTCTTATTTAATTGTAACTCTTGAAAAATTTTATAAGTCTCTTCTCTGCTTGGAAGGCGTTTATCTGGAACTTCTACTCCTAGCTTGGATACAGACTCAAGATACTTTGAAGATGAAAATGTAGTCTTGCATTAGTGTTTTGTGTCATAGTCCTTTGGTTTGGAGGGTCATGTTAGTTTCAAGAGGAGATGGTGGAAATGCTAGTTATTAGCATTTGGATTGTTTCAAGGATAGATTCTTTTTCAGGGGGTCCAATTTTAGTGCTGTTCAGTGGAAATATCATGCAAGCCACATATGTAATTCTAAATTTTCTAGTAGTCACATTTAAAAAGAAAAAGATACATTAACTTTAATGATATATTTTATTTAACCTAATACATTGAAAATATTTTCATTTCAACATGTAATCAATATAAAAATTACTAATGAGATATCTTATTTTTAGAATCTTGTACTAAGTCTTTGAAATCCATTGTGTGTTTTATATCTACAGTATACCTCAATTCAGTCTCCATACATCACATGGTCAGATAGGCACATGTAGCTAGTGGCTCCAGTATTGGACAGTGCCATCCTAGATGGACTTAAGCTCCAGTTGGGATGGGGGCTTATGATAATTCAAGGACACTGACCTCCCTTGAGGAGTTTAACAGTACGGCTATACTCAGCTCCATCCAGAATGAGAATCCCTGCTCTCAGATTCGAGATCATTGACCACTTTTCTTCAGGAACAGTGATTATGATTCTTATGCTATATATTGATTTTTCTATTTTTCTAAAAATATGCCTATAGTCAGCTGTAATTCTATGGATTTTCCCCCTTAATCACAGGATTCAATAAGGAGGGGAAGACCTTAAAGCCTGAAGTAGACAAGGCACAGAAAAAAAGAAAATACTTAAAAGTAAATGCATAATTTTTATTCCCTTTAACAGTCAGCAGTGCTTGTTGAGCAACTACTATGTGTAAGGCAGTGTGCTTGATGCTATGAAAGATTATATGATTCCTAACATGAGCTTAGATTATACTCTTGTGAGTGAGACAGTGAAGTGAAAGTGTTAGTCGCTCAGTTGTGTCCGACTCTTTGCAACCCCATGGACTATAGCCTGCCAGGCTCCTCTGTCCATGGGATTCTCCAGGCAAGAATACTGGAGTGGGTTGCCATTTCCTTCTCCAGGGGGATCTTCCCACACCCAGGGATCGAACCTGGGTCTCCTGCATTGCAAGCAGATTCTTATAAGTGATGCAGTACACAAGTATGTAGGCACACATACATGTACACAAACACACACACACACACAAATTCTAAGGTAAACACAGTGTGCCTGAGTGCCATTACTAGAGGGGTACTGCTTTTATTTGGGGCACAGGCTAAGGGAAACATTAATTCCATTTGAAGAGATTCAGAGGCTGGTTATGGAATACGTAATGAAACCGGGCCTTAAAGGATCAGTATTTTCAGGTCAGTTAATTTAATGAATTAGGCTCAACATATTTTACAGGATCAAATTTGAGATAGATCCTAACAGGGTGAAGTTTGCTGACTCCCTGAGGCTTTCTGCATGCATTTTCTGAGCAGAGTCAGTCTGGGGTAAAGCTTTGTTTTATTCCCATAACATACCCTTGGTGCCAGAGACTCCACAGAGGCCAAGTTAGCTCCAACCTGGCGTGCCTTTTCTGATGTTCCCTGTGACTGCAGGCTTTTCCTTTTCAAGCCAGGGCTCCAAACATAGTCTATTTGGTTAAAATTATGTTCTTTAATGGACCTAGAGATGATCATACTAAGTGAAGTAAGTCAGAGAAAGACAAATATCATATGATATCACTTATATGTGGAATCTAAAAAATAATACAAATGAACTTATTTACAAAACAGAAACAGACTCACAGACATAGAAAACAAACTTGTATTCCCCATCCCAATACAATGTATGACAAAAACCACTACAATATTGTAAAGTAATTAGCCTCCAACTAATAAAAATAAATGGAAAAAAAAAAGAAAACAAACTTGTGGTTACCAAAGGGGAAAGGAGTGGGGGAGGGATAAATTAGGAGTTGGGATTAACAGATATGAGCTACTATACATAAAACAGATAAGCAAGAAGGACATACTATATAGCACAAGGAACTATATTTAATATCTTATAAATAATCTATAATGGAAAATAATCTGAAAAAATATGAGTAACAGAATCACTTTGAAACTAGCACAACATTGTAAATCAACCATACTTCAATAAAAAAGTTATTTTTTTGATGTGGTATTTTCCTGTTAGCTACTGATTATATCATGTCCATTGTTGGCTTTGGAAGGGGAGTAGAGGGCATTTAATTAATTGGTATTATTTTTTATATCATTTAAAAGTTTATTTTATTTAGAGGATAATTACAGTATTGTGATGGCTTTTGTCATACATCAGTATGAATTGACCATGGGTATACATGTGTCCCCTCCCTCCTGAACCCCCATCCCACCCCCCTCCCCACCCAACCCCTCCAGGTAATCACAGAGCACAAACTTTGGGTGCCCTGCATTGTATCAGACTCCCATTGGCTGTCTGTTTTACATATAGTTATTACCAACAAAGGTCCATCTAATCTAAGCTATGGTTTTTCCAGTAGTCATGTATGGATGTGAGAGTCGGACTGTAAAGAAAGCTGAGCGCCGAAGAACTGATGCTTTTGAACTTTGGTGTTGGAGAAGACTCTTGAGAGTCCCTTGGACTGCAAGGAGATCCAACCAGTCCATCCTAAAGGAGATCAGTCCTGGGTGTTCATTGGAAGGACTGATGTTGAAGCTGAAACTCCAATACTTTGGCCACCTGATGCAAAGAACTGATTCATTAGAAAAGACCCTGATGCTGGGAAAGATTGAAGGCGGGAGGAGAAGGGGATGACAGAGGATGAGATGGTTGGATGGCATCACCAACATGATGGACATGAGTTTGAGTAGGCTCTGGGAGTTGGTGATGGACAGGGAAGCCTGGCATGCTGCAGTCCATGGGGTCGCAAAGAGTCGGACACGACTGAGCAACTGAGCTGACTGATTATTAATTATCAACTTTGGCTAGCATGTTACAGTTTACCTGGTGTTTTTGCATGGATGATTACATTTGATGCTTGTAGTTTCTTTATGTGACGTTACTACAGGTAAGGAAATTGAGGCTCAGAAAGATATGCTGACTTAGCCCCAGACCTTTGGCTAGTAACTGGTGGAACTGGATTCAAGCAAGACCTTTGGACTTCCTGGCCAGTGTCCTTACCAGGCTCCTACCCTGCATGTCTGCTTCCCCCAAGTCCTGTCCTTCAAGTGCCCAGAGATAAGGATATGCAGGCTAGCTCTCTGTTTAGCAATTTAATGAGCATAAATCCCCGGACTAACAATAGATACATTCGAGAGGGAGTATTCAGATTGTAGAACAATATTCCATTAGTTCAAAAAGTGAGCTCCACTGGAGAGATTAGCATATAATTTTACCAAAAAATAATCTTACAGCCAACCACTAAAGAAGGCATTTAGTAGGCGAAGTAAAATACACATAGTTCCATGGGACAGGTCCTTACTTGATGTTGGCAAGAATAATTTCTTCATATTAGTCAGTTTTCTATTTCCAGAAATGTATTCTAACCTGAAACCTCTGAAATCAGTGCAGAATTTCAAATTGAGTAGTTTTTTTTTTTTTAATTTTCTTTCTTCCCAGTAAAACACTCTTTTTCATACTCACGGAGTTTCTTGGCATGGAATGCATTTTATTTTCCTAACCATAAAAGTGAAAACCATGGATCTGTCCTTAGGAAATTTTGTGCCTGGTTCCTTGTTTTTGTTTTTTCAATAGGTCTCAGCTTTTTAATTGGAGGTTCCCAGAGAAGCTGGCTGTGACTTTTGCGTACCAAGTGAAGTGTGTTTCTATGAAATGTTGTTGATGGGCTCCTGAATCACTCTTTTTTATAGATAGGAGCTAGTTCTTTGTTTTGGTGAAATTCTTCCTTCTATTTCTCTTTTCACTGGTGTTCTGAAGAATCATCAACCTTAACAGTGGCATGGAAGAATCAGATCTGACATATAATACAGCTAATTAACGAGAAAACCCTGCTGCTGCTGCTGCTGCTAAGTCACTTCAGTCGTGTCTGACTCTGTGCAACCCCATAGACGGCAGCCCACCAGGCTCCTCCGTCCATGGAATTTTTGCCAGGCAAGAATACTGGAGTGGGTTGCCATTGCCTTCTCCAAACAAGAAAACCCTAGAAACACCAAAACCTACTGGCATAGGTAACAATCTTGTATATTTTGTATCTTAGTGAAAGTGAAAGTCGCTCAGTTGTGTCCAACTCTTTGCAACCCCATGGACTATACAGTCCATGGAATTTTCCAGGCCAGAATACTGGAGTGGGTAGCCTTTCCCTTCTCCAGGGGATCTTCCCAACCCAGGAATCAAACCAGGGTCTCCTGCATTGCAGGCAGATTCTTTACCAACTGAGCTACCAGGGAATCTCATTTGATATATGTCAAGATGAGGCAAATAAACAATTTTAATGGGAGAGAAATGAAACTTCAGCTGTGTTAACTGTTGACCTATAATGTAGTAAGAAATGCTATTCATTTTCTTCCAAACTGCAATGTTAATGTATGGTTTCCATTGGCAAATAAAGATCAGCAGATGACTAAGAAAATTCGGGGAAGAAATGTGCTATTAAAATGCTATATGATTGGATTTCTCTAAATGCAGTGTGGTTATCTAAAAAAAGTCCTCCCCTTAATTGAGTACAATCAAGCATTTTCAAATGATGAAAGGTACAGTGCTAAGTAAATATTTCTAGGGGGTTTCTGTTCTGACATAGAGAGGCTTTGAGTGCTATTTTGACCTATTATTAGTATCCCTAGCAACAATCATCTCCAAGACTCAGAGCTTCTGGAAAAATTGTAACTGAAATTGTAATATTTTTTCTGCCTGCAAAAAGAAAGCAATGTTTAACACAGGAGGGACTGTGACTTTGTTAGACTAAGTCCTAATAACCTGCCCTGTGATAACATGGTTCATATCCATGTCAGGTCTATTTATTTATTGTTGAAGGAATTCCACATAAACTGAAACTTTTGCACAGAATCATGTAGGAGAAGGAACCTGGACCAGGGTTTAGGAGACTGGGTTCTCAACTTTGTTCTGGCCCCCAACTAACTCTGTGATGTGCCTTCTCTGGACTTTAGTTTCCTCATAGATAAAATGAGGGGAAGATTAGACAGCAATATCTTTCTCCACTCCCTTCCACAAGCTTTATTAAGTATAATTGGCAAAATTGTAAAATATTTAAAGTGTACAATCTGATGATTTGATATATGTACACATTGAAAGGATCCCCCCTCCCCACTGAGTTAATTAACATGTCCATCACCTGACATATTGACCTGTGTGTGTGTGTGAACAATTGTTTATTTTCTTACCAAGACTCAATTATACAATATGATGTTATCAACCACAGTCACCACATATAATCTCGTTTTTAAATCTCTAAATTCTTCCTCTTCTTTGCTTCCATACTGCTACACATAATCCACATCACTTATTCATTGGTCATGTGATTAACAGTCCTTCAGGTTCACAATTGGAGTAAAATGCTACTTTAGAGAAACTTGCCATAGTAACTAAATTTCCATTGAGAAAACAACCGTGAAAGGGCAACATTTCCTATGTAGTTTTACCCCCCAGATGCCCTTGGACTATGCAGCTCTTGCATATATTAGTGATGCAAATCTGGGAGAAGAACAAGACCAAGATGTTATGACCAAGACACTCGATTTGCATTGGAATGCCTCATGCGAACAGCACATCAGAACTCACCAAGTGGCATTTGACTTGAACTCTTGGAGGGCTTGCCAGTCTACAAAGAATCCAAACGGCAATGTTGGAATGACAGCGGGCCATTGTTCTTCTCTAAATGCAACTTGATACTGAATCTGAGGAGATTGGAAAAAAAAATATGAATTTGATCATTTAAAGTCACTTCCTTTCTGTTGGCACCAGTGACCTCATCTATAAAATGAGAGCATAAAACTTGGGCATAGTTTTGTCCAACTTGTCCAACTCTTGACAGTCTGTGTTTCCATTTGGAGTTTTCTTTAAAGAACTGGATTTAACATTTGCACATTGAAGGAAAAGGAGAAAGCAACGTCTAAGATGAGGAGGAGCTTTGAGAGAATTAAGGTTCAAACATAGACTTTACTGCCTTTGCAGTTTTGTCCAGTGCTAGACCAGCCCCATGTCCTTTTCTCTCAGGTTAAAGGCCTGATGAAGGTGGTGGATACTGTATGTCACTTTATGTCAGTGGGGTATTAAGCCAGTAAATGAGAAAAAGGAGTATGGGTATCCCTGCTTTTCGAAAGTTTGCTTTGTGCCACTTTGCTTTTTCAACTTACATTAGTACCTGTTTTTGCTAACCCAAAGAAATCTGAAGAGGGTTTCTGCCTTTACAAAAAAAGATGAAAAACAACAGAAAAAGAGACCCAGATGTATAGAACAGACTTGTGGACTCTGGGAGAAGGCAAGGGTGGGATGTTTCAAGAGAACAGCATCGAAACATGTATATTATCTAGGGTGAAACAGATCACCAGCCCAGGTGGGATGCATGAGACAAGTGCTCGGGCCTGGTGCACTGGGAAGACCCAGAGGGATCGGGTGGAGAGGGAGGTGGGAGGGGGGACCGGGATGGGGAATACATGTAAATCCATGGCTAATTCATTTCAGTGTATGACAAAAACCACTGCAATGATGTAAAGTAATTAGCCTCCAACTAATAAAAATAAATGGGAAAAAAAAACCTCAATGGCAAAAATATAAAAATAAAAACAATTTTAAAATGGAAAAAAAAAAGATGAAAAACAAAAATAGTGTTTACTTTGTAACAAGCAGTTATGGCAGCAGCATGCAGTGCACCCCGAGCCATGAGAGTGTCATGGCCAAGCCCCTTCCCCTTCTACAGTCAGCATTGCAGTACCCAGCCACTGTAGCTTTGAGCTATGTCTGTGAGCATCTGTGCTTTCTTCCCATTTATCTTGTGCCTCTCTTAGCAAGATGTATCCTAAGGTAATTGCTTCTTCCCCTTACGCCATTTTGGCTTATAGATGGTTTCATAGCAATGTTCTACTTTCCAACATGGGGAAACTTGTACTGGCTTTTGAACTCCTCACTCCATCACTGTCCTCCTTTTCTGCCCTCTGGTCACCTCACTGCCATCTTGCAAAACTGGTACAAAAATCAAATACATCATCGTGTCTCCTAAGCACTTTCCATTTGGAAGGCAGGATGCCAGTGACATGAGGGTGAAGTGAATACTGCTACAGATTTTATTTATTAAATTTGATTAAAAAAAAAACCTTGCTGTTTAGTTGCTAGTGAAAGTCGCTCAGTTGTGTCCTACTCTCTGTGACCCCATGGACTGTATAGTCCCTGGAATTCTCCAGGCCAGAATACTGGAGTGGGTAGCCTTTCCCTTCTCCAGGGGATCTTCCCAAGCCAGGGATCGAACCCAGTCTCCTGCATTGTAGGCAGATTCTTTACTAGCTGAACCACAAGGGAAGCCCAAGAATACTGGAGTGGGTAGCCTATCCTTCTCCAGGGGATCTTCCCAACCCAGGAATTGAACCGGGGCCTCCTGCATTGCAGGCTGACTCTTTACCAACTGAGCTGTCACAGAAGCCCGTTTAGTCACTAAGTCGAGTCCAACTCTTGGCGACCCTATGGACTGTATCCCGTTGGGCTCCTCTGTCCATGGAATTCTCCCAGGCAAGAATACTGGAGTGGGTTACTGTGCCCTCCTCCAGGGGTCTTTCCAACTCAGGGATCAAACCTGCGTCTCCTGCGTTGCGGGCCAATTCTTTACTGCTGAGCCAGCAGGGAAGCCTGTAAAAGCTTATGTAAAACAGAATTTTTCCAGGGACTCTTCTAAAAGTTTTACAAATATTAACTCATTTAATTTTATAACATGGATTATAAATTGGACCTGTTACTGTCCCCTATTTTACTGAGGAAGAAATTGAGGCACAGAGAGGTTAACTACATTGTCTAAAGTGAAGCAGCTTAGTAACAGCAGAGATTAAAACCCCCAAAGTCTAGTTCCACAGTCCATGAGTTTGTTTTTTTTCTTAAATTATTTATTTGGCTACTTGGGGTCTTAGTTGTGGCACTCAGGATCTTTAGTTGTGGCATGAGAACTCTTAGTTGTGGCATGTGAGATTTAGTTCCCTGACCAGGGATTGAACCTGGGCTCCTTGTGTGGAGTCTTAGCCACTGGACCACCAGGGAAGTCCCCCAAAGTCCATGCTTTTAACCTTTATGTGCTTGGGATTCTGAGTTGCCTGGTGTAATTCTGCATATCTCTTACCCCAAAGGTGCAGCAGCTTCTGTGAATAAGTGGCAGGCTTCAGCAGTTGGACAGGTCTCATGGCTCCCCGCTTCTGTCGGCCTGACAGAACCAGATCCCAGGAATGTTACATTTCCCCAATCCTGGGTCTATCCTGGGCAAACTCTTTCTACCCTCCACACACCGCGATTGTGTGCTTTCTGACCTCTGTCATATAGGTTTTCCCAAGTTCTATGACTGTATCTACAGAATAGCGAACATTCCCTTAAACATTTGGTTTACTCAACCAGCCAGTATATTGAATGAGGAAAGACCAGCTGTTGTTTATTGAACGCTTACTACATGCCATGCACCGAGACAAAGTCTTTGCGTGCATTATCTCATAATCCTCCCATCGCACCTGTGAGATGGCATCTGTTATTATGTTCATGTTACCGAGGGAAAAAACCAATGCTCAGTTACAAACCCAAGGTCACACTTTTTTTTTTGCACGTGTGGGATTTTAGTTCCCTACCAGGGATCGAACCCACGCTCCCTGCCTGGCATTGGAAGCTCAGAGTTTTAACCACTGGATCTCCAGGGAAGTCCCCCAAGGTCACACTTTTAAGTACCTGGTAGAGCCATAATTTTTACTTGAGCCATATATGATCCAAAGGTCTTGGGTTTAGTTATTCCTTTATATTGCTTTCAGCCTTTTCCTGGGACAACCATCCCAATACATTCTGCAGCTGCTTGCCCTTATTATTATCGATATGCCAAATTCTGCATCACTGGGTCGTAATTTTAATACAAGTGCACCATTTTCTTATAATAACACAAATCATTTCTGGATTGTAAGGGAACATTTGCCTTGTCCACAATAAGACATCTAATGTAATGGATCTTCACAAGTGCTACCTTCTCTTAGAGAAGTTATGGAAAGAGACTCTGAGAGGATTTAACTAGGCCAAGGGAATTAAGGATGTCATATATCATTCTCCTGTGGGCTTTTTGAATGGAGAAATTGGGTTTGCTATTAGAATGAACCTGGACAGAAAGAAAATAAGAGTGCTGTGAATAAAATATAAGAATTGTTATTACAGCACATGGAAACACCTCTAGGGCTTGTGATTTGACCGTATTCCCAGATTGCTGCTCTCCAGTGTATGCAGTTTGCTTTGAAAGCAACTGAGATGATATTAAAGCTGTGGATGATGCTAAAATCTTCATTCAAGAAGGCTAAATCAACTAAACCAAACTTTAAAACCCGTTTGACTTTATTAATCTTTGTAACTCAAGGGACACTCCCAAGAAGAAAAGATCCTATATGCCTCAGGTCTGAATCTAATTGCCAGTTAATAAAAATTCCAGGGTATCCTTAATCAGCCAATTAACTGACCTAACAATTATAATAGGGAAAGAAGGTGGGAGGGGTCGAGACTGGGAATAACAAATCCATCAAGGTGGAGTAAAATGCTTCAGAGGTTAATGGTGGACACCCTTTAACATAAAGGATTTTCTTCTACCTTGACTAGGTTCCCGTTTTTCTTTTCTTTCTCCCTTCCCTGACATTTGTAATTGTTGGAACCTCTAATTGGCTGATAAGCTAATTGAGAGAGGGAGGAGGAGAGGCTTAAAGATGTGTAGTATGTATTTTTTTTAAGTTTTTTATTCTCTGAAACAATATTTATCTGAAAATAGTTCACTGCAGTTAAGGGTGTATTTCTATTTGAAGTTTAGAGCATCTTTTTTTTTTTACTGGAATATTTACCTCCTAATTTATGAATCCCACAATCTTAGACATATATTGATAAATTGAGATTGAAATATAATGTGAAAAGTCTGACAATTAAGGAAGCCAGTTATTTTTTTTACTTGAACATAGCTTCATAAAAATTTTAAGCCACAGTAAAACAGAAGCTCTCCTTATTAAAAGAATATATTATTGGGACAGAATTATATTTTTATTTGTATGCTGAAAATTATAATACATTGAGGACTGGAAAAAGTGTGCCTGTAGGCGAAATTTTCTTCTCAATTATGATTTACCATTTTATAAATACTCTGAGATGTTGATAATAAGAAAAAGTTTAGAGTAAAAAGAATGGTGTTTGTTCCAAGAAACTCAGTTGCTGGAGTTTTCCTTTGTAGATGCATGCATGTGTTTAGAAAAAGATATTTGGTAACAGTAAGTGATCGAAAACTGTCAGAGGAACTCAAGGTGGATCTGCAAACCTGGTCAAGCCCCCAGAGTTGTAAAGCATCCTCTAAGATTTATTTAGTACATGTAGCACTTCAGTACTTTCATCACCACTCATCTAGACTTTTGTCACCAGGCTATGGAAATAGAGCATTTTAGATTTCGAAGGAAACTTGGAGATCACTTAGTTCTGCCTTCTCATTGAACCAAAGAGGAATCAGAAAACCAGAAAGGAGAAAGGACTTGTCTAAAGTCACAGGAAATTTTCTGGCTGAGCTGGGAGCAGGTCTCCAGATTGCCAGTCCTGTGTTCATTCCTTTCTTCCCAACTTCCCCTTATATAAATGATACCAAAGGCCAGGGGGCAAATGCCAACTGCCATATTCTGTTAGAGACTGTTTCAATGCAAAATCTGTTGCACTCCAAGTCTGATTGCCTTCATTTTTTAATCATTCTTCAATGACCAACTCAGAAAGCATATGTCTTAGTTTTATTCTTATGAGCCTCGTTCCTCTTTCACTAATGCATTATTAACATGTCTTCTTTCTGTTCTGAAATGTTCTCAGGGGAATAACTGTGTCCTGAATTTGGAAGTGGAAATGACTGTAGGATCTATTCCTTTTAATCTGATGGCTAGGAAGTGCTGCTACCCTTTCAGTTCTCCCAGATTCGGCTTAAAAGGATTGTTCAGAATAATTCTTTTCTAATGCTGTTATAAACTGTCCTCAGCCTTTCAAGGTATATATGGACCTTGATTTTTATGTATCTGTTTTTTTGGGAAGAGAGGATGTTGGTTTTTTGTTTCCTCAGCTTTTTGTTGTGTTTTGTTTTCAATCTTCAGGCTTTAAAATTTATTTGTGTAAAGGCTTCTCTTATTTTTCTTACTGAGGGCTAGTTTCACTTGAGCTTGTAAATTGCTTGTAAATCAAGATCTGATTAGGAAGTAATATATTCATCTGTAACTCCTGCATAAAAGTTATTCAAGTATTGTGACAAAATAAGTGTTGTTTACTTTATACATTTTCTGCAAATTCTAAAGATTTCGTCTAACTTAAAGGCTCTCATGGAATCTCGGGGATTGTGGCTTGCCCACTGAGAGTATAAAGGCTTGCTAAATTAAGTTGATTTGCCTGAGAAAGAAATGCTTCCATTATTCATGTCAGAAGCCTGTCACATCAAATTGAGGGAGTGGAGAAAACCCTTTTTTATCAACATTTTGAACCAAGAAAAACCAACCATTGAGGGCCTGAATTTCAATTGGGGAAAAAGTCAGGCTGAAAGCAGGGTTCAAAAAAAAAAAAAGGCTGGGTATTTGTCTAATGTTGAAAATCAGTAGAGGAGATTGATTTAACTTTGGCTGAAACTTTTTATATAGACAGACAGAATGAAACTTCTTAAAGCAGCAAGTAGTACATACAATCTTGGTGTCTTTCATGTGTAAACTTGTCAAAAGTAGTTAAGCTAATTCAAATTTAAATCTCCTTGAATTTCTATTCTTCGACTCTTAATTTGTTTATTTTAAAGGATTTAGGAATGCATTTCTTGGGGGTTACTTTTCAAACATTGATGAATGTATTTTGTTTTTCAGAGTTCAAGATTATAGGCTCTGGTGTGTGATTAGAAATTATATTAATAAGAGAAGGAAGACAGACTAGTCAAGGACCAGCCCTCTTGTTTGTATCAGGTATGTGGGCATTTGTCTTTGTATGGGTGGATGTATGCACACACACACACACACACACCTAACTTCAAATGAAACACAAGTCATTAAGAGAATAACACAAGTTGGAACAGTTAGGGGAGGACCATTTCCCAAGATAAGATATCCTCATGCAGTATTAGTTTAGGAGACTTCTCTTGTATTTGCCAGAATAGGGGCGTTTGTTAAATTTTAAGTAGTTGAAAAACAATAATAATATAGGATAAATTATTTGATTATTTATGTAATGAAATATGGTGCTCACTTTTTTTTTTGCAATATTTGATTTCTATTAGCATATACATTTCAAATGATTGCAGGCCCCAGTAAATTCACTCTCAAGAACAAAGTTTATTTTTACAGATTTAATGCTTACTAACCGTCATTTACTTTGAATATGTTTCTGCCATTATTATCCAAGCAATAGTCTTCAAATGGTAATTTTAATCTGATTTAAACAGAACATCTGTTGGGCTACTGAAAAATGTGAAACATTATTTTCTATATTTCCTAGATATATTTTTGCAGATATATATCTTATTTCATACCAAGAAAATGGCTCCAAAAATGATAAATTGGACAATTAAAAAAATTGGACAATTTAAACTGTATGAAGGAATTCCTGCTTTTCCTCCCTCTTAACAAATGAAACCTGAAATCTTATAAAAGAATAAGACAAGCTTTTTTCCTTTTTTTGGTAGGAGGTTCAGCAGCACTTCAGTCTTTAACTGAGCATTATGCTTACTTGATATTTGTGCCCAGTGGAAATAAGAGTTGGCTTGTGGTGTTCCCAGTACAAAAGTAATTACTTCTCGGATCAACTTCAAATATGTGCAGGTTGTAGATGGGGGAGCCATGAATGAAATAGAGAGGCGATTGTACTGTGGAGGACTGCAGAAGACAAGGATTAATGGCGAGTAGAATTGTATTTTGGTGTTCTTTCAGTAAGGTTATAATCTCTCTGAAAGTGAATGCTGCTAACAAGGGAACCTATGAGGCAGGAGGTTGGAATGGGGTGGAGGTGGGGCATTTGAGGGTGTTAAATACAGAGAACCATATCAGAGTGAGAATTTAATATCTATCTTCTGTGTATTTATAAAACAAACAGATAAAATAACAAAAAACAACCTTCTCATTTGACCTGTGCTTTTTTAGATATGACACCACCAGAGGTCAATGTTATTGTGCCAGACCCCCGTGTCTATTTGCTGGCTGTTTCTATCAGAATATAGATAATTGTTCAGAGAAAGACTTTAAATTGGTGTGCAGCAGGAACTGAGGATGGCAATAGTGAATTCTTCAAAGTTTTCCCCATGAAGTGTTATCATTTTGAGACAATTTTCAAATGCTGATAATGCTGATAATGTTATTTTGTAATGAATGAAATTTGAGTTATGTGGCATCATAAAATGATGGCTTGTTAGAACTGGGAGAATTTTAGAAATTGGCTAGAGTTAACAGTCTTACAGATATGAAAACTGGAAGCTCAAGGGGGCAGACTTGGTATCAGAAACTAGTTCTTATTCCCAGGGCCAGTGAACTTCTCATTGATTCCCATAGGACTAATAGGTTCAGTTTTCCTCTGCTTCGTGTCAAATGATGCTGAAATAGAACGTATTAAATAAAAATTAAAAGCCTCTGCAACCCCAAACCCCAGAGATAACTGTTTATGGCTAACTAAGACTGTCTCTTCTAAGATCCCCTACCCTCAATATAAAAATAAGCATTACTATTTTTACCTTGTATTTTTCACATTTTCTTGCTTGTCTTTTATACACACACACACACACACACACACACATATAATACCTAATGTGTAAAACATATAATCTGCTCCATGTGATTCTGTACTTTTTACAATGCAAGCTACTTTTAAGCAATATTGTTATAAAAATTAATACAGATGAATTATCAAAGTATGTCCACATTGCAAAAAAAAACAAACAAAAAACCCTGCAAAATCACATGCAACAGTAAATGAAACTCGGTCTACTTTCTCCTACCTTATAATCCTGTGTCCCTAAATTCCCACTAGCAAACTCGTTCTAAGCATAGCGTGGATACATTTTTTATTTATTATAGATTGGGATCATACTTTGCATAGTAATTTGTAACTTGTTTTTACTCAACATCCATCTTGTAAACATTTTTTATGTGAGTACAAATAAATCTACCCCATCTTTTTTAAAGGGTCCATAAAATTGAATTGTATTGATTTTGATAAAATTGAATATCTTTTTGTTTCTTGATATTTTGTAAATTTCTTCTGCGAAGTGTCTGTGTGTTTTTCTTTTTTTTTTTTGGTTATTTAAAAATTGATATGTAGAAACTTTCTGCATTGTATGGGCAATAACTATTTGTCATAAATATTGCAATATTTCCTCTTGTTTGTCTTTTTTTTTTCACCTTTGTTTCTGGTGTCTTTCTAATTCTCATACAAAAGTTTTAGATTTTTCTGTAAGCAGAGATACTAGGTTTTCCCTTGTTATTTCCTGGTCCTAATGTCAAGCAGAGAAAGGCCTTCTACCCCAGGATTAAAAACAAAAAAACAAAATCCCTCTTCTCTCTATATGTGTGTGTCTCTCTCTATATATATATGTATGTGTATGTGTGTGTGTGTATATATATATATACATACATATATATATGCTGTGCTTAGTCGCTCAGTCATGTGAGACTCTTTGTGACCCTATGAACCTAGCCAGCCAGGCTCCTCTGTCCATGAGATTTCCCAGGCAAGAATACTGGAGTGGGTTGCCATGCCCTCCTCCAGGGGATCTTCCCAACCCAGTGGTCCAATCCATGTCTCCTGCATTGGCAGACTGTTTATTTACCATTTGAGCCACCAGGGAAGCCCAATATATGTATATACATATATGTATATTTTTGGCTATGCTGCAAGACTTGTGGGATCTTAGCTCCCTAATCAGGAGTTGAACCCTGGGCCTGGGCAGTGAGAGTTCTGAGTTCTAACCATTGGGCCCCCAGGGAATTCCCTTATGTATATATTTTTTCTGATACTTTTATGGTTTTAATTTTTACACACTTAGATAGGCAAGGCACATAGTGACTAGTGGTAGATCAAATGTTCTCCTTGCACATACCTGGGTCTGCTTGTGTACACACACACACCAAAGTAACTGTGGAGGTGATGGATATGTGAATTATTTGATTGTGGTAATCATTTTACAGTATATACACATATCAAAATGTCACGTTGTATACCTGAAATATATACAATATTTATTTCTCAAAAGTCAATTTAGGGACTTCCCTAATTGTCCGGTGACTAAGAATCCTCGCTTCCACCAAGGGTGTGGGTTCCATCTCTGGTTGGGGAACTAAGATCCCACATGCCTCATGGTGCAGCCAAAAAAAAAGAAAAAGACTCAATAGCATAGACATTGAAGTAGGCAAGCTTATGTTTGAGTTATTATTCAACTAACTAGCTGTGTGACCTTGGACAAGTCACTTTTCCTCTCAGTGCCTTGATTTCCCCATCTGTAAAATAGGCATAGAGTCAGTCCAAGGATTAAACAAATTAAGGTGAATGATTATAAGGAATATAGCCCAATGCTTGGCACATAGTAAGTTCACAATAAATTATAGCCATTCTTCTTATTTAAATCTGTGATAAATTTATAATTTATTTTGCCTATAACTTGGAAAAAATAGAATTCTGAGTGGAATTACATTGTTTATACAGGTTATCTGGAGACTAACATCTCTACCAAATTGAATCTCCCATGTAGGATTTAGGTCTTTTTTCATGTCCTTCATTGGAATTTTCTTAGTATGAGTCTTAACACTTTTCTTGTTATCTCTTATTTATTCCTGAGTACTTTATAACTCTTATTGCTATTGAGAATGAGAGTAATTTTTAACGTTATGGTGAATGAGATTTTTCATTACATTTACTAATAGGTTATTGCTTATATAAAGGAAAGTGATGAATTGGTTTTATGCATAGTTTGTAAGGAGCCACCTCACTGAACCCTCTATTAATTCTAATAGTTTATTTTCTTGGAGACTGTTGTATCGTCTGTTCTCCTTTTAACATTTATTATTCATTTCTTTTTATTGTTTCATTGCACCAGGCAAAATGTTGAGAACAATACAGAGGCAGTGACAGTCTTATCTTGGTTTTGATTTTAATGTTTATAGGGCATGACCTCTATCATGATATTGCATTGGTTTCTGATATTGGCTTTTGTATTGATAAAGATGTTCCTATTCTTAAGTTTGCTGAATTACTGTTGAAGTTTATCAAATGCCTTTTTGGCATCTAATGGGATGACATTTTAATTATTTTTTCAAAATCGTATGTAACCAGTTAATATATTGAACTTCTGTAACACTGGCTTTGGTTTGCTAATGATTAGAATATCTGTTTCTAAATTCAAAACTGAGATTGAATTTGAATTATCTTCATCAGGTTTTTGTACAAGTGTTACCAAAGTCTTCCAAATTTATCTAATAAATTGTTTTTGTCTGTAGTCCAAAATAATTTAAATAGCACAGTAGTTACACATTTCCTGAACATTTGAGAGGTTGCAAGCTTTAACAAATTTTTTTTTGGTGATTGATCTTTTATACACTTTTAAAATTCTTTTATGACTATTGTTTTATTTATAGTCTTTGTTGCTCTTTGAGTCAATTTTTCATATGTATAGTTTCCCAGAAAATAGTTCATTTTATCTAATTTTCAATGGCATAAAATTGTGCATGCCTGCATGCCCAGTTGCTCAGTCATGTCCAACTCTTTGAGACCCCATGTACTGTAACCTGCTAGGCTCCTCTGTCCATGGAATTTTCCAAGCAAGAATACTGGAGTGGGTTGCCATTTCCTTTTCCAGGGGATCTTCCTGACCCAGGGATTGAACCCAGGCTCCTGTATTACAGGCAGATTCTTTACCATTGAGCCAGCTGGGAAGCCCACACTTGAGTGTATGTGTGAGTGCATGATAAGTTGCTTCAGTCGTGTCCGGCTCTTTGCGACCCTATGGGCTATATAGCCTGCCAGGCTTCTCTGTCCATGGGATTCTCCAGGCAAGAATACTGGAGTGGGTTGCCATTCCCTTCTCCAGGGGATCTTCCTGACCCAGGGATCGAACCTACATCTCTTATGTCTCCTGCATTGGCAGGTGGGTTCTTTACCACTAGCACCACCTGGGAAGCCCCACTTGAGTGTATACCTTGCAGCTTAAGTAATAAACATCATTAAAACCTGAAGCCTGAGGCTCCTCCTCTAACTCTGAATTTTACATTCATCATATCCTTTCTACATGATTTTACCATGTATATACATATATATTTCCAGAGTGTGTGTATATATATATTATATATATATATTTTTTTTTGTTTGTTTGTTTGTTTGTTTTCCTACTCCAGGGGATCTTCCTGACCTAGGGATCAAACCCACATCTCTTGTGTCTCCTGCATTGGCAAGCAGATTCTTTGCCACTGTGCCACCTGGGAAACAAGGTTGTGCATATGATTTTCTTATACCTTGTAAAGTCTCTTCTGCATCCACTTTATCATTACTTATGTTGTATGGTTTTGTTTTGTTTGTTTTTTGTCAGTTTTGCAAAGTTTTTATATAGATGCTTTTTTAAGGAAAGGAAGTCAGTGGTTTTACTAATCATATCTACTTATATCTAGTTAATATATCTATTTCTCTTTCATTTAAATTGATTTCTTCAGCATAATTTCTTTTGGCTTCCACTTTTTTTTCTAGTTCATTTTTAGTTGAATTTCTTGCTTTCGTATTTTCTGACTTTCTCTGTTTTTGGCTGTGCCGGGTCTTCCTGGGCTACTCTCTAGTTGTGCAGGGGCTTCTGATTTCGGTGGCTTCTCTTGTTGCAGAGCATGGGTTTTAGGACATGTAGCCTCAGTAGTTGTGGTGCATGGACCTAATTGCCCTGAGGCATGTGGAATCTTCCCGAACCAGGGACTGAACACATGTCCCATCCCCTTCATTGGCAGGTGGACTCCTCACCACTGGACATCTAGGAAGTCTCAGTCTTTCTTCTTTAATAATAAGATCGTTTAAGGCCATGGGGTTTCCTCTTGAGTGTGATTCTTATGAATTAATTAATTAATTGACAGGATCTTAGTTCCCCAACCAGGGATTAAACCTGTGCCCCCTACAGTGGACGTCAGAGCCCTAACCACTGGATCACCAGAGGATTCCCTTGAGTATGATTTTCATTGCATCTTATAGGTTTTGATCATCTTATAGGTTTCTATAGCCTTCTTATTGTCTGTAATACAGTTTTGATTTCCTCTGGATGATTAAAAATTCACACCTACCTTTTAGTTGTTAATTTCTTGTGTTACTTTAAAATTGTAATTAGCAGTCCTTGGTGGCTCAGTGGTAAAGAATCTGCCTGCCAGTGCAGGAGACCTAGGTTCAATCCCTGGGTCAAGAAGATCCCCTGGAAAAGGAAATGGCAACCCACTCCAGTATTCTTGCCTGGGAAATCCCATGGACAGAGGAGCCTGGAAGGCTATAGTCCATGGGGCACAGAAGAGTTGGACACAGCTTAGCAACAACAACAAATATATACAACATATATAAACAACAACAAATATAGCACATAAGATTTTAAAAGTTTTTAGACTTTCTTGGAGGCCAATCAATTTTCAGAGGTGTTCTTAGAACATTCAAGAAAACATATTATATTCAGGATATAAATTCTTCCTATATTGATTTTTAAAAGCTTATCATTATTTAAACCCTTCTTACAGATTTACTTGATCTTGTAAAATTTGGAGAGAGGTGTGTTAAAATTCCCTATATAACTATAGGTTTATGAATTATCTATGTATTTCTAAGTTTTCTTAAAAGAATAAATTATGGTACTATGTAGTTCCATAAAAGTTAATGATAGTATTATCTTCTTTGTAATTTTACCCTTAGTTATTATGAAATATTCCTTTGCATCTAATTTAATGCTTTTGGCTTTATAGTCAACTTTGAGATTAACATGGACTTCCTGTTTTCATTTTATTTGAATTTCCCTAGTATATCATTGCCCATATTTTTATGACTAACTTTTTATATCAAATTACTTGGGTATTCCTCTACTTCTATTAGATTCTTATCTGTATTTTCTAGTCTTCATTAAAAACTTCCATCTTCTAACTCTCTCTATTCATTGACTCTTCTCCCAAGTACTTTGAATATCTTTGTGATCATGGCCTTGAACACTTTACCAGGTATATGTCTTTTATTTGTTTATTTGTTTTTAGTTCTGCTGTCTTTGATGCTGTGTGCAGGCTTTCTCTAGTTGCGGTGAGCACAGGCTCATTGCGTTGCACAGGCTTCTCTCATTGCGGTGGCTTCTCTTGTTGCAGGATACGGGCTGTAGGGCACGGGCTTCAGTGGTCGCAGCAGTTGTGCTCAGTGGTTGTGGCTCCCGGGCTCCAGAGCACAGGCTCAATAGTTGTGGCGTGCATGGGCTGAGTTGCTCCATGGCATGTGGGATCTTCCCAGGTCAGGGATCGAACCTGTGTCTCCTGCATTGGAGCACAGGCTCAATAGTTGTGGTGCACGGGCTTAGTTGCTCCATGGCATGTGGGGTCTTCCCGGATCAGGGATCGAACCCGTGTTTCCTGCATTGGCAGGTGGATTCTTTACCCCTGAGCCACCAGAGATGTTGCATGGCTTCTTCTTTATATCTTTAGTTGTAGAAGAGCTTTTTTGCTACTCCTCAGGTCTTTTTCACCAATAGTTGCTCTGTGAGTTGTAATTTTGGTATTCCTGTAGTAAGAGGTGAGCTCAGGACCTTCCTACTCTGCCATCTTGGTCACTCCCCCTATTTTGGTCTCCTTTTTTCATAATGATGTTTTGTAGTTTTCAGTGTGCAGGTCTTGAACTTCTTTTGTTATGTGTATTCCTAACTATTTTATTCCTTTTGATTTTATTGTCATTGGAGTTGTTAATTTCATTTTTGGACTGTTTATTGCAAATATATAGAAATTCAGTAAGTATATTGATCTGTATTTTGTGAGATTTCTAAACTCATTTATTAGTTTAAGTAGTTTATTTTTTGTGAATTATTTAACACTGTGTCATCTGCTAGTAGAGAGAGTTTACCTATTCTTTTCCACCTTTGATACCTTTTGTGTCTATTTCTCACCTAATTGCCTCATCTAGAATTCCAGTACAATGTTGAATAGACTGGTGAGAGGAGACCACCTTATCTTGTTTCTGATCTTAGGGGGAAAGTATTCAGTCCTTCACCGTTAAGTATGATGTTAACTGTGGGTATTTTCCCTTCATTTAAAATTTATCTTGAGTAAGTATGAGAAATTCTCTTTTTCTCTACATATGCAGGTACAGATCACTAAGTGTGGGAAACACCTTCAACTGTGTGACATCTTGCACTTTCATGATAAGGTTGCAAGCAGTGCAGTGAAGGACAAAGCACAAGACTCTGGAGATGCCAGTCAACCGTGTGATGCTTTCTCTAGACCAGCGGTCCCCAATCTTTTCATCACGAGGGACTGGTTTTGGAAAAGACAGTTTTTCCACAGATGGGGTCGGGGGGGGGTTGGAATGATTCAAGCTCATTACATTTATTGTGCACTTTATTTCTCTTATTATTACATCAGCTCCATCTCAGATCATCAGGCATTAGATCCTGGAGGTTGGGGACCCCTGGTCCATATCACTCACTTGTGTATAGAATGAGGCCAGAAAGTAGGTTTTTTAAACTCTGTAAGGCAATAAAAGTTTGTTTTTCCCTTAACTTTGGCATCAAGGAGTGTCGCAATTTTTGTGGCCAAGTCACAAAGGAAAGAATTTCCAAATTTGAGAAAGATGAGGAGGAAAATAATTGTCTTACATGCTTTCTTCATCTCTATACAGTGTTCCAAAATGGCTTTTTTTTTGGAAAAATCACCACCTTCTTTTGAAAGTGCTAACACTGACCTTTCCTGGTGGCTCAGGATGGTAAAGAATCTGCCTGCAATACAGGAGACCCAGGTTTGATCCCTGGGTCAGGAAGATCCCCTGGAGAAGGGCATGGCAACCCACTCTAGTATTCTTGCCTGGAGAATTCCATGGACAGAGGAGCCTGGCAGGCTATAGTCCGTGGGATCACAGAGTCGGATACTACTGAACCAACTTAGCATGCAGTGCTGACCTTCACAAAAATAGCAGACCTTTAGCTGGTGAACCTGTACCAGCTATCCCAATCCAGGAGAAATTTATTTAAAAAAAATTAAAGTGCTAAGTCTTATACTTTCCAATACATCGTACTGAACATTTAGTGCAGGCAAACAGCTCCCAGAAAAAACAAAAACTTTCATTTTCTTGAAAGGGGCTTGCACCATCAGAAGCAATGTTACTTCTCAAGCCTGATATCCTAGCAGATTAGCTATGAGCTTGTAGGTGAAACAGTCCCTGGTGCCTCCCTCTGGTCTTATTTTCTTGTACGTCTAAAACCTATCTTCCTTCATCTGATTTTTCCTTAACTATAAAATTGTCATTCTCTTTGTGTAAGAAGGTGAATACGAGTTTCATTATTCTGCAGCTTTCCCCTTTATAAAAAGGGTTCAAGGCCAGCCATCATTCAACTCAGGACAATTATCATTGTGAGAAAATGCAAGGACCAGACTTTCCCGAACCTCCAAATTTCTAAGAGAAGTGAGAATAACTATTTTTATTTATAATTGTTGACACATTTTAATTTTCCAATCTGCCAGAGACCCTGTTTGATCTCTAGTCAGGGTCCAAGTAGAAAAGACTCAGTTGTCTTTTAAAGTGATTTGAAAATAAGTTCAAAGTTCTGTATTTATTCATGTACTTTTTATTTCAGGCATCCTTTATTCCTTTGTGTATATCCAGATTTCCATCTGGTAACATTTTCTTTCTGCCTAAAAGACTTCTGTTAACATTTCCTGTATTGCTGTTCTGTTGGTAATGAATTCCCTCAGCTTTTGTATGTATGAAAAAAATTTAAAACATTGTTTTTGAAAAATGTCTGCCATATAGAGAAGTAGGATAGTTCACTGAACAGCCATATACCATCATCTGTATTTAATGATTATAATAATTTTGCTATATTAATATATTTTTGAAATATTTTAAAATAAATTATAGACATCATATTTCACCCCTACATAATTTTTACACTCATCACTAACAAAAACGACATTTTCCTACATAACCACAGTACCATTATTATACCTAACATAATTTACAGTAATTCTCTAGCATTCTTTAATATCCAGTCTTCATTAAATTTCCCTGATTGTGTTAATACCAAAAATGTCTTTATAGCTGATTTATTCAAACCAGATTCCAATTGAGTGCCATTTGGTGAATGTTGCTCTTAAATCTCTTCTACTCTAAGACAGGCATGCTATCTCTCCACTTTTCCCCCACCCCCCGAAATGTGAGATATATATATATATATAGATATATATACACCAAATATATATTTGGTCTTTTCACCATTTCTGGCACAGAGCTCCTAAAATCCTTGGATTTCCCAAGTGAAGAAAGTTATAAAGGTGTCTTTTGTTATGTTAATAACATAACTTTTGGAGAACACCTAAGGATGGGGGCAGGTTGTCAGTGGAACCAACCAAATGATTAGAAAGGAGAGCAGCCGAGTGTTGGCTCAATCACCAGTGGCTAGTGATTTAATCAACCATTTGATCAACTGTGCCTATGTAATGACACATCCATAGAGGTTGAAGATGCTGAAGCTGAAGCTCCAATACTTTGGCCACCTGATGCAAAGAGATGACTCATTGGAAAAGACCCTGATGCTGAGAAAGATTGAGGGCAGGAGGAGAAGGGGGCGGCAGAGGATGAGATAGTTGGATGGCATCACAGACTCAATGGACATGAGTTTGAGCAAATTCTGGGAGATAGTGAAGGACAGGGAAGCCTGCTGTGCTGCAGTCCATGGGGTCACAAAGAATCAGACACGACTGAGTGACTGAACAACGACTAGATGGGAGAGATAAGATTTGAACCCAGCTCTGTGTAAGCCAAAGGCCACGTGCTTAATTGCATTCCTAAAGTATGATTTGGATGAATCAGTGAATTTCTGGCCTGAGGCAAGTCACCTCTGCCCTAAATGATACGTTACTTTCAATTTGTGTGCTTTTAGAAAGGAGTGTGAAATTTGAGATACATGGCAACCCACTCCAGTCCAGTATTCTTGCCTGGGAAATCCCATGGACAGAGGAGCCTGGTGGGCTACAGTCCATGGGGTCACAAGAGTCAGACACAACTTAGCGACTAAACCACCACCACCACTATGGTGGCCATGAAAGGCACCTCTCAGATCTCTGACTTCAAGGAACCTGATTGAACAATGATCTCAGTTACTGAGCTCTAAATCCTCCACTGCATTTGCATGAGACCAATTTCTCCATAGACTCTGCCCAGCCAGTGACTGAGTCCATCAAAAATACTAAAGGAGACCCACTCCTGGGAGTTACAGACTTTGGCTCAAGGACTCCCTGTTGGTTGGTCTTGCTGCCATTTTTTTAGAATTGCATTGCATTGCAGTGTAAGACATCATAACCAACCTACTTTCCTTCCCTCTCTCCTGCACAGAGTCAGACCTGTATTACTGTCTGACAGCTCTGACAGCTCTTGAGCCATAACACATAGTGTCTTTTCCTTCACAGGTATTTTCTCCATCTTTGTATCTTCTTCTTCTTAGAGGACCCAGACTAACAAGTACCTATTTCCTGGACACTTCCCCAGGTAAATAATTTCTGATCTATAAGATGAAAAGACAAACCAGATTAATGGAAAATTCAGAGACTACCAGAATGGAACTGTCAAAGAAAGCCAATGGCAAGTTTATTGTATGCTTCAAATAGCAATTTTTTTTCAGATGATGGTGCAATTATAATTGGTTATGGGTACTAACTTAGTATGGACTTCCCAGGTAGCGCTAGTGGTAAAGAACTTGCCTGTCAATGCAGGAGACATAAGAGATGTGGGTTTGATCCCTGGGTCCGGAAGATCCCCTGGAGGAGGGCATGGCAACCCACTCCAGTATTCTTGCCTGGAGAATCCCATGGACAGAGGAGCCTGGTGGGCTACAGTCCATAGGGTCACAGAGTCAGACACGACTGAAGCAACTTAGCATGCACTTTGTATGCATATTAATGACTCATGAAAAATAGTTTCATTTAAAACACTTATTTGAAAATTGGAAGAAATACAGTGCCTCTTGGTTAGCAAAAATTGGAAGAAATATGAAGCCTCTTGGTTAGCACCAATTCTGGACATATTAAAGATAAGCAAAGGTCATAACTTTCTAAGTAAAGATGTAAGAAGTCTTTTTTCATGTTTGAAGTATTCCACAAAAAAAAGAGATTGTTTTCTCTAATCTGGCTTAAAGAAAGTAACTGTGTTTTAGACTTTAAGACTGGATTCTATACATTATTATAAATTTTAGGCAGCAGTAAAGTGAGGGTTTGGTAGGATGAAGACGGGGAAGGGAAGGAAGATGTAAATGTCTGATGAGGCACTTGAATAGGACCCAGACACCAAATATTCTATTTACATGAATTGGTAACATTCAGATTTTCAAAGCTTATTGCAGATAAGCTTAAATTTCTCTATTGTTGTTTAGTCACTCAGTCATGTCTGACTCTTTGTGACCCCCATGGACTGCAGCATGCTGGGCTTCCTTGTCTATCACTGTCTTCCAGAACTTGCTCAAACTCATGTCCATTGAGCTGGTGATGCCATCCAACCATCTCATTCTCTGTTGTCCCCTTCTCCTCCTGCCTTCAATCTTTCCCAGCATCAGGGTCTTTTCCAGTGAGTTGGCTCTTCACATCAGGTGGCCAAAGTATTGGAACTTCAGCTTCAGCATCAGTCCTTCCAATGAATATTCAGGGTTGATTTCCTTTAGGATTGACTGGTTTGATCTCCTTGAGTCCAAGGGACTCTCAAGAGTCTTCTCCAACACCACAGTTCAAAAGTATCAATTCTTTGGTGCTCAGCCTTCTTTATGGTCCAACTCTCACATCCATACATGACTACTGGAAAAAACATAGCTTTGACTAGATGGACCTTTGTTGGCAAAGTAATGTCTCTGCTTTTTAATACACTGTCTAGGTTGGTCATAACTTTTCTTCCAAGGAGCAAGTGTCTTTTAATTTCATGGCTGCAGTCACCATCTGCAGTGATTTTGGAGCCCAAGAAAATAAAATCTGTCACTGTTTCCATTTTTCCCTATCTATTTGCCATGAAGTGATGGGACCAGATGCCATGATCTTAGTTTTTTGAATGTTGAATTTTAAGCCAGCTTTTTCACTCTCCTCTTTCACTTTCATCAAGAGGCTCTTTTTATTTCCTCTTCACTTTCTGCCATAAGAGTGGTGGGTGTCATCCACATATCTGAGGTTATTGATATTTCTCCCAGCAATCTTGATTCCAGCTTGTGCTTCATCCAGCCTGGCATTTCAGCATGATGTACTCTGCATAGAAGTTAAATAAGCAGGGTGACAATATACAGCCTTGACGTACTCCTTTCCCAATTTTGAACCAGTCTGTTGTTCCATGTCCAGTTCTAACTGTTGCTTCTTTTTTTTCCTTTATTTTTATTAGTTGTAGGCTAATTACTTTACAATATTGTAGTGGTTTTTGTCATACATTGACAATCAGTCAGGATGGCTGCTATCCAAAAGTCTATAAGCAATAAATGCTGGAGAGGGTGTGGAGAAAAGGGAACCCTCTTACACTGTTGGTGGGAATGCAAACTAGTACAGCCTCTATGGAAAACAGTGTGGAGATTTCTTAAAAAACTGGAAATAGAACTGCCATATGGCCCACCAATCCCACTTCTGGGCATACACACCGAGGAAACTAACTGTTGCTTCTTGACCTGCATGCAGGTTTCTCAGGAGGCAGGTAAGGTGGTCTGGTATTCTCATCTCTTGAAGAATTTTCCACAGCTTGTTGTGATCCACACAGTCAAAGGCTTTAGTGTAGTCAATGAAGCAGAAGTAGATGTTTTTCTGGAATTCTCTTGCTTTTTTGATGATCCAGTGGATGTTGACAATTTGATCTCTGGTTCCTCTACCTTTCCTAAATTTCTCAATAGCTACACTTAACAAATATACACTTACTCTCATATTTAAATTTTCAGAAATTCATAGAAAGTGAAATTATGAAATATTCATTGAGTACCCTACTGTGTACATAGCAGTTTGCAAGGAGGTAAGGATATTTCAGAGAACATGAAAGACACAGAAAGATATTTTCGTGACATTCTCTACTTGTCCACGGCCCAGCTGTGCTATTTCTGTACTTTAAAAAAATGAAAGTTCACAGTAGAAATGTTCAATTAACTGTTAAACACCTTTGTCAATTAAGAGATCATTTCCAGATCTGATGGATGAGTTCAAAATATCCAATTCATTTTAATCATCAGGCGGAAGAACAGTGCTACTCTCAAGAAGAGAGCAGATAAACATGTAAATGAACTCACAAATCTTTCAGAAGTACTCTGTCTGGAGTGATTGAATATTAATGTGCAAAATTTTCCATGTGTTAAATGATGAGCTGAATTACACTGAGCGGTGTGACATTCAATGATAATCTAATTATCCTGTATTTTGTAACATACTTAATAAGAACTAGATTATAAGTGGAGACACTGGGGACACAGCTAGAACAAGAAAAACAGTTGAAAGCTCCAAGGACTAAGACCTGTAAGTAAGTGTGGTAGTGTAAGGCTTTCATGTATCACAATTGCTCACCCAGTCTCCTCTTCTCCATGATACTTGATTTTCTTTCTTATTCTGTCCCAATCCACTGGGAGATTATAATCTTAGAAACCAGGTCAAAAGTCACCAGAAAGCCTTTCCTGCCATTTTGTCCTTGTGGTGACCACAAAGACTGCACGTTGGGGAGCTCCAACTACAGGGAGTATAACTGACCAAGGACCCCAGCTATGTGATTGTGGGAAATCCACCTCCAGGCTTGCATCAAAGCCATGTGTCTCATGGGGTACTTCCAGTCAATGCCCAAAGACCAAAGGGTTGCTAAGGCAAACCTGTTTCTGGAAGACACGGCTCCTCTTTGATTTGGGCTTTGGTTTGCAGTGTTTCTGTCAACAGCTCTGTCAGACTGCCTTTAGGCTGCATGGCTGTCTAGGGTGCTACCACCCAACCTTGTCTCCCTCTTTACTTCATTCATGTCACACTGGCAACATGGTCTGATGACTCTCCCAGTGTTTTCCTGGCTCCCTTCCTAATTTCTCTCTCATAAATTTCTCTCTAATAAAACGCTTCTCCTTTAATCCTGTCTTGGCCTCGGGTTTTCAGAAGACTTACCACAACTCTCCCTTCTCTTAGGTACTTCTCCAATTGCCCTTGTTTCAGTCTTGAGTGGCCTCTTTTTCTGTTGTTTTCATATCGGCCTTCCATTCTTTATTGTGAGTTCCTGGAAGGTAGGTTTGTCAAGATTTTATTCATTGTGCCTAGCATATATTGGGTGCATAATCAATGATGAATGAACGATGACTGTATGAAGACAGTAGAATTGTTAGGAGTCACTTAGTCAGAAGGATGTGATTTCAAATCCTGATTTTGCTGCTTTAGTAGCCTGGTGACCTTGAGCAAGTAAATTATTTTTACCTTACTCTGCCTCTCTTTCCTAACATACTTTCTGTCCCTGTGAATTTGCTACCCTGGACATTTCACGTAAGTGGAATTGCATGATATGTGCCTTGTATATCTGGCTTCTTTCACTTAGCATGATGTTTTCAAGGTTCACACATATGGTAACATGTATCACTACTTCATTACTATTATGATAAATTGGAGCTGACATCTATGGATATATCACATTTTGTTTATTCATAAGTTGATAGATATTGAGTTGTTTCTACTTATGGCTATTATGGATTATGCTGCTATGATCATTTGAATACACGTTTTTCTGTGAACATATGTTTTAAATTCTATTGGGTATATATGTAGGAGTAGAATTGTTAGCTTGGGACTTCCCTGGTGGCTCAGAGGGTAAAGCGTCTGCCTACAATGTGGGAGACCCAGGTTCAATCCCTGGGTCGGGAAGATCTCCTGGAGAAGGAAATGGCAACCCACTCCAGTATTCTTGCCTGGAAAATCCCATGGATGGAGGAGCCTGATAGGCTACAGTCCATGGGGTCGCAAAGAGTCAGACACGACTGAGCGACTTCACTTTCACTTTCACTCATGATAAGTTTATGTGTAACATTTTGAGAAACTGTCAATTTTTTTTCCAAAGCAGTTGCACCACATTACATTCCACTAGCAATGTATGAGAGTTCTAATTTCTCCACATCTTTGCCAACACTTGTTTTTCAGTTTTCTTCTTCTTTAATTATAGCCATTGTGGCAGATATGAAATGGAATCTCATTGTGCTCTTGATTAGCATTTCCCTAATGATTAATGAGCTTGAGCATCTTTTCATATACTTATTTGCTATTTTGTAGATCTTCTTTAGAGAAGTTCAGTTAGTTCAGTTCACTCAGTCGTGTCCGACTCTTTGTGACCCCATGGACTGCAGCATGCCAGGCTTCCCTGTCCTTCACCAACTCCCAGAGCTTGCTCAAACTCATGTCCATTGAGCTGGTGATGCCATCCAACCATCTCATCCACTGTCATCCTCTTCTCCTCATCTTCAATCTTTCCCAGCATCAGGGTCTTTTCAAATGAGTCAGTTCTTTGCATCAGGTGGCCAGAGTGTTGGAGTTTCAGCTTCAGCATCAGTCCTTCCAATGAATATTCAGGACTGATTTCCTTTAGGATGGACTGGTTGGATCTCCTTGCAGTCCAAGGGACTCTCAAGAGTCTTCTCCAACACCACAGTTCAAAAGCATCAATTTTTCGATGCTCAGCTTTCTTTATAGTCCAACTCTCACATCCATACATGACTAATGTCTATTCAAATCCATTGCCCATTTTAAGTTGGGTTTTTAATCTCTTTTTTATTATTGAGTTGTGTTGTTTATGTAGTCTATATGCAAGTTTAAAAATCAGGTATATGATATGCAGATATTTTATCCCAGATATTTATTTTGTCTTTTCACTCTCTTCATACTGTCCTTTGACTTACAAAAGTTTTTAGTTTTGATAAAGTCCTCTTTATCTATTTTTCTTTTGTTGCTTTTGCTTTCAATACCATATAAAAAACTATTACCTAAGCCAGAGACATGAAGAGTTATACTTGTGTTTCCTTCTAAGAGTTTTATAGATTTTATTCTTAAATTTAGATCTTTAAAGACTATGGGGTTAATTTTTATATACGGTGTGCGTTAGGGGTCCAAATTCATTATTCTGCATGTGGATATCCAATTGTCCCAGTGCCTTTTGTTGGAAAGTCTATTTATTCTTTCCCCATTAAGTTTACTTGGCACCACTGTCAAAAATCAACTGATGAGAGATAATAGATATATGGCTTTATTTCTAGACTCTCCAGTCAATTCTATCAATCTCTGTGTTTATCCTCATGCCAATACCACACAATCTTCATTACTGTAGCTTTGTAATAAATTTTGAGATCAGGAAATGTGAGTCTTTCAACTTTGTTCTTTTTTTCCAGTATAGTTTTGGCCATTTGGGATTCCTTATTTCTATAGTATTCTTATTTCCATAAGAATATTATGAACAGCTGTCCATTTCTTTAAAAGAGGCACCTGCGATTTTGACAGGAATTTTGTTGACTTTGTACATCATTTTGGGAAGTATTACCATCATGACAATAATAAGTCTTCCAATCCATGGACATGGGCTGTGTTTTCATTTATTTAGGTCTCGTTTAATTTCTTTCAACAAGGTTTTGTAGTTTTCAGTGTATAAGTCTTACACTTTTTTCATTAAATTTATTCCTAAATGTTTTTTGATGCTATTATAAATGGAATTATTTTCTTAATTTCATTTTTGAACCATTCATTGCTAGTATATAGAAGTACAGCCAAATTTGGTCTTTGTTACTACGTGTGGGCTTTCTCTAGTTATAGCCAGCAGGGGGCTACTCTTCCTTGTGTGTGCAGGCTTCTTCTTGTGGTGGATTCTCTAGTTGCAGAGCATGGATCTAGAGCACGTGGGCTTCAGTAGTTGTGGCACACAGGCTTAGTTGCCCTGCAGCATGTGGGATCTTCCCAGACCAGGGATTGAACCCATGTCCCCTGCATTCCCAACCTCTGGACTACAAGGGAAGTCCTACAACTCATTTTTGGATATTGGTTTTGTATTTGCAACTTTCCTGAACTCATTTATTAGATTAAAGAGATCTTTTTATTTTGGTATGGATTCCTGAGGATATTCTATATATACTATCATGTCATCTGTGCGTAGAGATAGTTTTATTCCTTCTTTTTCTTGTTTAAGTGCCCTGAACTTTCAGTGCAGTGTGACAAGAGCAAATATTCTTGTCTTGTTCCTGATCTTACGGGGAAAGCATTCAATCATTCACCCTTAAGTATGATGTTAGCTCTGGGTTTTCCATAGACGCTCTTTATCAGTTTAAGGAAGTTCTCTTCTATTCCTAGTTTGTTGACAGTTGACAGTTTTTATCATGAAAGAGTCTTAGATTTTTATCAAGTGTTTTTTTTCTTCTATGGAGATTATCATATGTGTTTTCCTTCTATTAATATGATGTATTACATTGATTGATTTTCATATGTTGACCCAACATTGGTCAACATTACGTGGTGTATAATCTTTTTTATGTGCTTCTGGATTTGATGTTCAAGTATTTAGTTGAAGACCTTGCATCTGTAGTTTTCCTGTGACCTCTGCTTGGTGCTGGTACTAGGGTGATATTATTTTCATATTAGTGTTTCCTACTTTTCTATTTTTGAAGGGGTTTAAGAAGGATTGGTGTTAATTATTCTTTAAATGTTTAATGGATTTTAGCAGTGAATTTATCTAGTCTAGGCTTTTCCATATTGGAAGTTTTTGACTATTGACTGAATTTGTTACTTGTTTTATTAGGAAGATCCCCTGGGGGAGGAAATGGCAACCCACTCCAGTATTCTTGCCTGGAAAATTCCATGGACAGAGGAGCCTGGCAGGCTACAGTCCATGGGTTGCAAAGAGTCAGACACAACTGAGCACACACACATTTTTTGAGAGATTGCTTATTTTGGGGTGTATTCAAATTTTCTTTCTTAAGTCAGTTGTTTTGTTTTTTAAAGTTAAGATGTGGGTTTATTTAGAGAGAAACACACTCCCTAGACCGAGTGTGGGCCATCTCAGAAGGTGACAATGGCCCTTAAGTCGGTTTTGATAGTTTCTGTGTTTCTAGGAATTTGTCCATTTCATCTAGGTTATCTAATTTGTTGGCATACAATTGTTCATAGCATTTTCTTATTATTTTTATTTCTGTACGAGCAGTAGCAACATCCTCACTTTCATTCCTGATTTTTGTAATTTGAGTCTTTTCTCTTTTTTTCTTGATCAGTCTAGCTAAAGTTTTGTCAATTTTGTTAATCTTTTTAAAGAAACAACTTTTGGTTTTGTTGATTTTTATCTACCTATTGTTTTTCTATTTTTAAATTTTTAAATTTTTAAATTTTCTTTTAAATTTCTCTTTATTTTCTTCCTTCTTTTGCTTTAAGCTTACTTTTCTAAGGTGTGGCAGGTTAGGTTAATGATTTGAGATCTTTTTTGTGTGTACCTTAGGCATTTGGAAGGATTAATCTCCCTGCTTTTGTTGCATCCCATAAGTTTTGATATGTTGTATTTTTCATTTTCATTCATCTCGTATTTTCTAGTTTCCCTTGAATTTTTTCTTTGACCCATTGATTATTTACAAATATGTTGTTTAATTTGCACAAGTTTATGGATTTCCATATTTCTACCTGTTGTTGATTTCCAAGTTTATTCCACTGTGGTCAGAGAATATTATCTATAGAATTTCATCTTTTAAAAAATGATTGAGACTAGTTTTGTGTCTTAATCTATGGTATATTCTGATAAATGTTCCATGTGCACTTCAGAAGAATGTGTATTTTACTTTTGTGGAGTGTTCTGTATAGATCTATAAGTCTAGTTAATTTATAGTGTTCTTTAGTTTTCTAGTTGCTTGCTTATTTTCCCTCAGCCTATTCTGTCCATTACTGGAAGGAGGATATTAAAGTCTCCAAATATTATTGCAATATACATTTTCCCCTTAAATTCTGCTGGGTTTTGTTTAAAGTATTTAGGTGCTCCTGTTTAGTGTGTAATTGTTGTATCTTCTTGATGGATTGACCTTTTATCATCATATAATATCCTGCCTCTCTCATAACAATTGGTGTCTTAAAGTCTACTATATTTTGTCTCATATTTGTGTGGCCAAGTGTTTTTTAAGGTAACTTTTCTTCCTTTTATACATTTTAGGTTAAATTGTTTCTAGTATTCCGTAAATAAATTTTGAGTACTCATTAATTGTTTTCCTTTCACTTCTATATCTACTTGAATTGTGCTAAAATAGTCAAAGCATATTGTTTCATGCGAAATTTTCAATAGAAAATCTTATTCTTACTGTGAATGCCACATCAGGGGTAAATGTGGGCAGTTCTCCAAGTTTGAAATGAAAACCTCAACTGGGATGATAATGTTAATATATGAGAGCCTCAATTTTTCTTTGGAAATTGAAGTGAAAATATGAAAGATTAATAATTGCTCATACCACTTAAACTGAATATTTTTTCAGCACTTATAGGCTTCATTTTTTCAGATTTTTTTGTTGTTGTAAAAAACACATTATCATAAAATTTATGATCTTTACCATTGTTAAGTGTGTAGTTCAGTAATGTTAAATTTATTTATATTGTTGTGAAACAGAGCTCCAGAGTTTTTACATCTTAAAGGACTGGAATTCTATACCCAGTAAACAACAGTTCTCCTTTGCCCCTTCCCCCATCCCTTGGTAACTAACGTTCTATTTCTGTATCTATGAATTTGACAGTTTTAGGTACCTCATATTACTGAAATGATGCAATATTTGTCCTTTTGTGACTAATTTTACTTAACATAATGTCCTCAAGATTCTTCCGTGTTGTGACATGTGACAAATTTCCTTTTTTAAGGATAAGTAATATTCCACTGTTTGTATATACCACATTTTGTTTATTCATCCATCAGTGGACATTTGGGTTACTTCTCCTTTTTGGCTATTGTGAGTAGTGCTGCTCATAGGTGTTAAAGACTATGCTTTCAGTTTTTTTTTTAATATATAGCCACAAGTGGATTTCTATATCATATGGTAGTTCTATTTTTATTTTTATTTTTTGAGAATCAGATTATTTATATATATATATAATTCACATACCATAAAATTCAACAATTTAAAGTGAACAATTCAGTGGTCTTTAGTGTGTTCATAATGTTGTGCCACCACCACTGCTGTCTTATTCCAGAAGGGTTCTATCATTCAGAAAAGGAAATCCAAGCCTTTACTAGTCACTCTTCACTTTCCCATCCTCCCCACCCAGCCTGAAGCAGCCACTAATCTACTTTCTATCCTTATGGATTTTCCAATTCTGTTTATTTTCGTATAAATGAAGTTATACAATACATGGTTTTATGTAAGTGACTTCTTTTGCTTAGCGTGTTTCCAAGGTTTGTGCATGTTGAGGCATGTATGAATACTTCATTCTTTTTATTGCCAAGTGCTATTCCTTTGTATGGCTAGACCACATTTTGTTTATTCATTTATCATTTGATAGACATTTGGATTGTTTCCAGTTTTTGGCTATCATAAATAATGCTGCTATGAACATTTTTGTACAAGCCTTTGTGTGGACATATGTCTTCAGTTTTCTTGAGCATATACTTAGCAGTGGAATTGCTGAGTTACATGATAACTGTATATGTGAAATTTCCAGAAACTGCCCAAGTGTTTTCCACAGTGGTGGCACCATTTGGTAATTTCACCAGTAATGTATGAGGATTCCAGTTTCTCTACATTTTAATCAAAGCTGTCTTGGCTACCTTTTTATTGTTGCCACTCTACTGTGTATGAAGTGACATCTCTCTGTGAGTTTTATTTGCATTTCTTTAATGACCATTGACGTTGGACAGCTTTCATGTGGTTATTGCCTACTTCTGTGTATACATTGGAGATATTATTATTCAGATCCTGTTCTAAAACAAAAAGTTCAATTAATTTTGTAAAAAATATTTATTTATTTGCCTGCATTGTTGCAGCATATGAGATCTTCATTGCGTCCTGTGGGATCTTTTCTTATAGCACATGGGCTGTCTAGTTGTGGCGTGCAGGCTCTAGAGCATGTGGGCTCAGTAGTTGTGGTGTGTGGGCTTAGTTGCTCTGTGGCATGTGGGATCTTAGTTCCCCAACAAGGGATTGAACCTGTGTCCCCTGCATTGCAAGGTGGATTCTTAACCACTGAACCACCAGGGAAGTCCCCCCAAAGTTTAATTTAAACAAAAACCTGGACCAGTGTTCCACAGATCTGTGATGTGAATGACTTAACTCTTTGAGATTTGGTGACTTGTGCAATGACACACAGTAGGTGGGGGCAGAGACTGACTCCCCTACCCTCTATGGGGCTGGCTGCTACCTTTTGCCCCAGCAAATTACTTACTGTAGCTCACCATGGTGGGTGCAGGGATCACAGGCTGTGGATACAGGCTGACCTGGCTTATGTCTCAGTTCCTCCACTTCCAAGCTTTCTGTCCTTGGACAATTTGAAATCAGATAGCTAAGCCCCCTCTGCCAAATGGGGATGTTAATAAGACGTGACTACCAAGTTATCCTGAGGATTAAATGATGCCATTTAGTGGTACATAAAGTGTCTGTGTCTTTCCTGGTGGCTCTCCTGCCAGTGCAGAAGACACATGTTCAATCCCTGATCTGGGAGGACCCCACATGCCGCAGGGCAACCAAGCCCGTGTTCCATAACTACTGAGTCTGTGCTCTAGAGCCCAGAAATTGCAACTACTGAGCCCATGTGCTACAATTACTGAAGCCCACGTGCCCTAGAGCCCATGTTCTGCAACAAGACAAGCCACCACAATGAGAAGCACGCACAGTGCAAGTAGAGAATAGCCCTCGCTGGCTGCAAGTAGAGAAGAGCCTGTGTGGCAACAAAGACTCAACATAGCCAAAACAAACAAACAAACAAACAAACAAACAAACCCTTTTGAAACTAAAAAGTAGTCACAGGATGCAACGTTAATACATAAAAGTTATGGCTTTGCTGTATATTAGTAATGAACAATTAGAATTAAAAATTCAAATTCAATACCACTTATTGTACAGTAGCACAAAAATTCAGATGCTTAAATATAAATCCAACAAAATGCTTGTAGGATCTGTATGTAGAAAACTGCAAAACTCTGATGAAAGAAAAAAAGATCTAAATAAATGGAAGGATATTTGGTGTTCATGGATTGAAAAACTCAGTATTATTAAGATGTCAACTCTCCTCAACTTGATCTATAGATTCAGTGCAGTCCCAGTGAAAATCCCAGCAAGTTATTTGTAGATATCGACAAACTCATTCCAGAGTTTATATGAAAAGGCAAAAGGCCTAAAATAGCCAACAAAATACTGAGGAAGAACAAAGTTGGAGGACTTGGACTCCTATTAACGACTTCAAGACTTACTATAAAGCTGCAGTAACGAAGACAGTGTAGTATTGATGAAAGAATAGACAAATAGATCAATGGAACAGAATACAGAGCCCAGAAATAGATCCACCTGAAGACAGTCAACTATTCTTCGACAAAGGAGCAAAGGCAATTCAATGGAGAAAGGACAGTCTTTTCAACAAATGGTGCTGGGATAACTGGATATCCATTTAAAAAAAAAAGAACCTGGACACAGACCTTATAACTTTCACAAAAATGAACTCAAAATAGAACACAGACCTAAATGTAATGTGCCTGGCATGTGGCAGGTACTCCATCAATGGTCACCATGGTTTTGGAACCATTCTGAAGCTTTGTTGAGTTGGCTGGTCAAGAACTTGTGGTGCTTGAGGGAGGCTGAGTGGGCCTTGTTAAGAGGACTGGTTTTCTTTTAGTGTGGCCAGGGGACCATCTGTGTAAGAAGTGACATGGAGTCTTTATTACACAGACAAGTTCCTGGGTCTGGTATAGAAACAGATGCCCTGTGACTTTTGTGGGTTTTGTTTTTTCTGAAATAATACCCTCTGGTGATTTTGATGCATATTCATGTTTGAGAATTTCAGGTGTAGGAGTTATTCAAGATAAAGAGCCTGTTACAATGTGAGTTCCAATTGCAATCCCACTGATTGGCATAGTGGAAAGGAGAGTAGGTTTTAGATTCACAGGAAACTGATTTCTTATTGGTTTTGAATTGATTTCTTTTTCTGCCCCTTTTGACAGTGTGACGTTAGGCAAAGCATCCTCCTCTCTGAGCCTCAATTTCTCTTTTGCTAAATGAGGAGGGTAAAATAATGGTTCTGGCCTCCTAGGTGGGCTGGGAGGTCTAAATGAGCTGAAACCTGGCCTTGTGGGTGTTGTCAATGTCAGTCGCATTACATCTGAACAGCCAGCCAGAGGAAGGCAGGAGTGTGGGGAGGAAGGAAGGAGAACTTGGGGTTGTTGGTGGGTCATGAAGTAGCTGTGGAGGAGGTCTTGGTAGCTGGAAGGCAGTGAGTGGCCACACTCTTGTGTGTGTCACTCTGTCACACTCTTGTGACACAGACTGTCACAAGACAGACGGAAGTGATGCTCAGCAGCTCAGTGGTTTAGCCTTCTCTGGGAGCTAGGTGCCTGCTTCTCAGACAGAAATGGCCCTGTCCATGAAAGATGCCACGTCTGAGTGTCTGCCTACTTTCTGTCTTCAGAGTATGAAGAGCTGGTCATAGACCATAGCTATCCCCTTCAAGAACTGGTATTTTTCAAAGGAATCTGTTTTTAATATTGTATATACTCTTCACTTCTTCAACATGAGAAAAAATTTCTGAGCCCCCTCTGCTGGTTGTACTGGAGAAGAACATGTGAGGAAAGAACCAGAATGTTTCACAGGGACATACAGACACTTACACTACAGAAGCTGAGAGCTACGCACATTTATAGTTCCTTGCATGTAGATCACGCACAAAGACAGGCACAAGCATGTGCTGGTGTAACACAGCCCCATATTAGTGCAAGGTGGTTGAGTGTACCAGCTCAGGCCTCACACAGACCAGGCCTGCATCACCCACTTAGAGCTGTGTAGCCCTGGGCAGGTTAGATTTATGGAGGTACAGCTAAGAATGGAAAGTTGTGTATATTCAAGGTGTACAACTGTGAACACATGTATGCATTGTGAACTATTCAGCATGATCAAGCTACTTAACATGTCCATTACCTCTCCCCCTCATAATTACAATTCCCTTTTTTTCAAGCTCCTTAACCTTTTAATTTTGTAATTATAAAATGTATGTATATATAACATATGTATAAGCATATGTGACATATGTATGTATATGCATATCTATATTATAATGTATGAAAAAGGCCTACTTAGCACACACTAAACACTTCATAAATGGAAGCTGTTATGTTTCTATTGTTGTTACAAAGTCAGACTCAACCTTTCAGAGTTTCAGTTTACTGATCTGTAAATTGGGAGTATTAGCAAACATTCTTATGGTGTTTACTGTGTGCCAGGCACTGTTTTATTAATAAATGTTTTCTATGTACTTTCTCATTTCATCCTCCCAGTAACCTTAGGAAGCAGGTAGTATGGCTACCCTCATTTTACAGAGAAAAATAAGTTTCAGAGAGGGTAAGTGGCTTGTCCAGCATCACACAGCTAGTAAGCAGAAGAGCTGGGATTCTAATGCAGGCAACCTGGTTCCAGAGAGTGTTCTTAAACAGGAAACTCCATCTGCTTCACGGGTAGGATTGAATGAGGCACTGTGTGCAAGGTGCTTAGCATAGTGCTGCTGCTGCTGCTAAGTCGCTTCAGTCGTGTCCAACCCTGTGTGACCCCATAGACGGCAGCCCACCAGGCTCCTCCATCCCTGGGATTCTCCAGGCAAGAACACTGGAGTGGGTTGCCATTTCCTTCTCCAATGCATGAAAGTGAAAAGTGAAAGTGAAGTCGCTCAGTTGTGTCCGACTCCCAGCGACCCCATGGACTGCAGCCCACCAGGCTCCTCCATCCATGGGATTTTCCAGGCAAGAGGACTGGAGTGGGGTGCCATTGCCTTCTCCAAGCATAGTGCTAGGCACATTAAAAACACTCAGTAAATACTGGCTGCTGCTAAGTGCTAAGTCACTTCAGTCGTGTCTGACTCTGTGCGACCCCATAGACGGCAGCCCACCAAGCTCCCCCGTCCCTGGGATTCTCCAGGCAAGAACACTGGAGTGGGTTGCCATTTCCTTAAATAATGGCTATGATTATTCAAATGTCAACCCTGCCACACGGACTAACTGGGCTGACACAGGAATATACACACATGCAAGCACATACAGAGAGACGTACATGCAGATTCCAAACATCTGCAAATATGCAGATGCAAACAGATCCACACAGATGTATTCATTCATCCATTGTACTCAATAGCTGTGTCAACTTGGGCAAACCATTTTATTTCTCTGTGTCTCAGTTTCCTCATTTGGAAAATGGTGATAATAATAACAACTGCCTCAGAGGGTTATTGTGTTAATTGAGTTAATGCTTATAAAACACTTATTACAATGTGTGACATATAGGTAGCTATCAGTGCCAGCTCTTGTTGGTCTTGGTGTTTGCACTGAAAACTCCCTCCCGGCCAGCCAGGCATCCTCAGTCCCCACCATTGGCTCTACCTGTTACTTCTGGATTTATCTTCAAAGATCCGTGAGGACAGAAAGGAGAGGCCTGAGGGGAGGGACCATGGAACACATGAACATTGATTTTGGCAAGTGGGGGATGCTATGAAGACAAGGCTCAGAAAACTCAGAATGAAGGGGACTTTCTGGGAGGGGCAGGCCTAAGAGAGATGCTTCAGCTTGAAGCCTTGGGAAATAGGGAGCCTAAGACACAGGTGGGGTTTGCCAGAGCCCTTGTCCAAAGGTCAGCCTGTGTGCTCCCAGCAGAGTCTGTTCCTGGAACTGATATAGGTGGTGGGCACTGAAAGAGATGTGTCCCCATCTTACTCATGGTCCCCGGGCTGTGGTGAATTGGAACATAGGCCTCAACCAAGGTCCTCTATCTTTAAAAAAAAGATTGAAAAAATTGAAAAGTACATATGTCATAAGGGTACAGTTCAAAGCATTTTTATAAACTAATATGTCTGTATAAGAGCTGACTTATTAGAAAAGACCCTGATGCTTGAAAAGAGTGAAGGCAGGAGAAGGGGGCGATAGAGGATGAGACACTTGGATGGTATCATGGACTCAATGGACATGAGTTTGAGTACATTCCGGGAGATGGTGGAGGGCAGGAAAGCCTGGTGTGGTACAGTCTATGGGGTCACAGAGTTGGACACGACTGAGTGACTAAACAACAGCAACACTATCTGGCTAATCAGCATTAGATTAAAAATCATAAATGACCAGCACCCAGAAATCCTGCAGTGGCTCTGCTCCCATCACTGTGCCCCAATGATAGCCACTAGCCTGGTTTCTAACCACACAGACTTGGTTTTCTCATGTTTTCAGATGAAATCATCTAATTTGTCCTCTTTCATCTCTGGCTTCTTTTACTCAAATGTGTGAGGTTCATCCTTATTGTTACACATATCAGTAACTTGTCCTTGTTTTCACTGCTGCATAGCATTCCAATTTGAGACTATACTATGCTTGATCAATTTGAGGAGATACTAGCTTGGAGCTATCAGAAATATATACTAGGAGTGTTATGGTCCATCTCTTGGTGAATGCATGCCTGTACCTTGTTTTTTGTTTATGAATATTCATCCCTTATAAGAGGGCCACCCTCAATTGGTTAGGCCCTAGGCTTCACAAAACATGAATTCGATCCTGCCTAGGAGCCAGGCTTTTTTCTTTTTTTTTTTTAAACTTATCTCTGGTTCCTCTGCCTTTTCTCTTTTTTTTTAATTAAAAAATTTTTTGTTGTTGTTTTAATTGGAGGCTAATTACTTTACAATATTGTGGTGGCTTTTGCCATACATTGACATGAATCAGCCATGGGTGTACATGTGTTCCCCATCCTGAACCCCCCTCCCACCTCCCTCCCCATCCCATCCCTCAGGGTCATCCCAGTGCACCAGCCCTGAGCACCCTGCCTCATGCATCAAACCTGGACTGGCGATCTATTTCACATATGATAATATACATGTTTCAATGCTATTCTCTCAAATCATCCCACCCTCACCTTCTCCCACAGAGTCCAACAGTCTGTTCTTTACATCTGTGTCTCTTTTGCTGTCTCGCATATAGGGTCATCGTTGGAGCCAGACTTTTTAAAGCTTACAGAAGGCCATCACGTGGCACAACTAACTCCAGTGGGCATCATTTCCATGTCCTGTACATGACTGGCACTCCCTAGAGCACAATACAACACTTCTGGTGCCCCTTGGAGTTATGCAGTGGATGGCTCACTTCCACTCTACTTCTTGTCCTTTCTCAGAACTCAGATATGGCTAATTTAACTGAACTCAGAAATACCTTTTCTCAAAATTGCTTCTCTTTTATGTTCCTTTTGATTTTAAATCATGGGCATGGAATCACAAGAGTCATGGGTCAGTTTAAATGGTGCCAACAGCCCATCAGCTAATTCTATGGGAATAAAAAAAAGAACCCCAAGTTACTTCAGGTGTTTGATTTTATAGAAAACATATCATGGAACTACTTTTCTTTTAACCCCTTGAGAGGTTGTTCGGATAGACACATTGCAAAAGTGTCATCCAGCCCCTTTCGAGAGTCAGCAAAGGAGAAACAGGTTGGGTTTTGGAAACAGAAATTTTGTTTCAAAATCAGGTTCTAGCTTCTCTTTCTGCCCTAAGTTCCAGGGTGCGTGGGTTGAGTGTGGCAGCCAGGAGCATGTTCTCTGGAAACAGAATGATCTGCTTTCAGTCTCTGCTTGTCCAGTTCTGAGCTGCACAGGTGGCATTAGACTCTCTGGGCCTCAGTGTTTGTCAGTGGATAAATGGATAAATAAGATGATTGATTTTCTATCTCTATCTCCCATACCTGTATAAATAATGGAATATTATTCAGCCACTAAAAAGGACATCCTGTCATTTGTGAGAACATGGATGACCCTGGAGGACATTTTGCTAAATGAAATAAGCCAGACAGAGAAAGACAAATACTGTATGATCTCACTTATATGTGGAATCTAAAAAAGATGAGTTCCTAGAAACAGAGATTAGAGTGGTGGTTACTAGAAGCTGGGGATGGGGGAAATGGGGAGAGATTGGTTAAAGGGTACAAACTTCCAGTTATAAGATGAAGTTCTGGGGATCTGATGGACATCTGATGGATGTAGTTAACAATACTGAATTGTATATTGAAATTTGCTAAGAGAGTAGATCTTAAGTGTTCTTACTCCCACCTTCCAAAAAAAGAAAGAAAAAGAAAGTAGCTCTATGAGCTGATGGATATATAAATTAACTTGATTGTGTTAATCATTTCACATGTTAATCATTTGATATGTATATCAAATCACTACACTACACACTTTAAATATATCTAGCTTTATTTGTGAATTTTACCTCAGTAAATCCTGGGGTGAAAAATGTCATATGTGATGCAGGACAGCTCTTTGTCATGTGAGGTTATGTCTGTCTTCCTGGTCCCCAACTGCTAAATGCCAGTAGTGACTCACCCAGTCCCTGTAACAACCCTTCAATTTTTTTTTTTTTGGTAAATGTCCCCTGGGGGCCCCAGTCCCCGTGAGAACCAGATCTATTTAAAGCTGTAGAAGCCTAAAGAGCCAGAATGTAGTGGAACCCAGGGAGAATCTTGACCAGTCCCTCCACTTAAAAAAAAGTTCACTGGAGTATAGTTGGTTTACAATTTTGTGTTAGTTTCTGCTGTATAGCAGAGTGAGTCACATATAGATATACAGATATGAAAGTGAAAATGAAGTCGCTCAGTCATGTCCGACTCTTTGTGACCCCATGGACTGTAGCCCACCAGGCTCCTCTGTCCATGGGATTTTCCAGGCAAGAGGATCTTCCTGATCCAGGGATTGAACCCAGGTCTCCTGCATTGTAGGCAGACACTTTACCATCTGAGCCACCAGGGAATAGTGGGTGTATATAGCAATGCAGGAGACCCAGGTTCAATCCCTGGGTCAGGAAGATCCCCAGGAGAAGGAAATGGCAACCCACTCCAGTATTCTTGCCTGGAGAATCCCATGGACAGAGGAGTCTGGTGGGCTACAGTCCATGGGGTCACAAAGAGTCGGACATGACTGAGTGACTAACACTTTCATATAAATATATATCTTTTTCTTTGGCCATATCCAAAGGTATCCAAAGTGATTTTACAAATGTTGAAAGTGGGACTTTTCTGGTGGTCCAGTGGTTAAGACTGCATGCTTCCACTGGAGGGGATAGGGGTTCGGTACCTGGTTGGGAAACTAAGATCCCACATGCCACGTGGTGTGGCCAAAAAAACCTCAACATTGAAAGTTAGCATTCCTGCAACTAAATATGCAAAATCTTAAGTAGATTCCCTTTCTCTGGGATTTTGCAGGTTGTTTATATCCTACATGGAAGTGAATTTATTACTAATTTATACTGCTCAAAGATGATATGAATGTCCTGAGTTGACTTGTACTTGTTTCCAAATCTTTGTGAAGGCAGGGTGCTGACTGAGAGCATCACAGTGGAGTCAGGTGGATGTGAACTTGAGGCCTCTTTTTATCATTTCCCAGTGGTGGGACCTTAAGAGTTAATCTCTTTGAACGTCATTTACTCTCAGTAACTCGAAGTCTCTCACTTTCCTAAGAAGCCTAAGTAGGCTTCACACTGCTGAGCCCCTCTTCTAGTCACTGCCTCCCTTTATTATCCTGAAGAACTCTTTCTTGCATTTCAGAGCCCTGCATGATGCACACTTCTCTGTGAGAATTCTTCTGACTTCCTCCTCAGGTCAGTCCTCCTGTATTTTGTACAGCCCTCTGTTTAACCCTTATCTGTTTGTTGAAATGAGTGATCTCCAGGTCTGTCTCCACCAAAGCACTGCCAGCTCCTTGAGAACAACTATGTCTTTTACTTATCTTTGTATCCTCAGCACCTAACTTGGGGCTTCCCTGGTGGCTCAGATGGTGAAAGAATCCGCCTGCAATGCAAGAGACCCAGGTTCGATCCCTGGGTCAGGAAGATCCCCTGGAGAAGGGAATGGCTACCCACTCCAGTATTCTTGCCTGGAGAATTCCGTGGACAGAGGAGCCTGGCAGGCTCTGGGGTCACTAGAGTCGGACATAACTTATCGACTAAACCACCACCACCACCACCACCGCCATGCCTAACTTGGGTCTGGGTCAGAGGAAGACCTCAATTAAGTTGTATTGAACATCAATATCTGTCACTGTTGTCATCACTTTCTCTCCTTCCTGGCATCCTGAGGCATTTGCTGTCCAGAACTATACCATTCATTATGGCACTAAGTCATCTTCCTCCTGGTACTGATGGCTTCTGAGTGCCTTCCGGATGTGACTCTGGGCTCCTCGGCATGGCTGAGTTCTGTAAGAGCAGGACATTGTCATATTTCTTCCAATGCAGTGCTTGGACACATAAGAAGTTGTCAACCACCACAGTTTGATTTTGAAATGGCACTGGGCTACTGGGATGCCACCATTTCAATGGTGTTGTATTGATAGCAGTTTCCTAGAAAAATAGGAATCCACGCTGTGACGAAAGAGATCTCTCCTAGGTTTGGGTGTTTTCTCTTCTACTCAGCTGGTGACAGTGGATTTATCACTACAAATGAGCACCAGCAAAATTGAACATGTTGAGTATTTGAACTCTTGCCCAATGTTGATTCCATGTGATAAGCATGAACATCCCAATTATGCATCCTAATTATACAAGCAGTCATTCCAGACAATTTGGAGATGGATATGGCCAAAAAGATATTAGGGTATATAATAAACCATTGAGAGGCCAGATTGTGGGGCTATTGAGGAATCTGAACATCTAATGAGTAAGGAGTTTTACAGATTTTTGAATTGGGGCATCAAAAGACATTCCACATCTTTATGCACTTGCAAATATTTACAGATCTTTTAAAGATCAAGTCTGTCATCATCAGTTTCAGTGCTGTATATTGTCAGTATCCACAGTGACCCCAGAGGAGCCTGTGCTGGCAGGAGTAATGCTGTGGTATGTTCAGCTTTGCTGGATCTCCATAGAGGGGGGCTGGAATGCCTTGTGGAACAAAGCCCTGGGCTCCCGAGAGCAAAGAATGAAGGGCAGCCTAGTTTGATAACCACATTAAAGCACTACCAGCATCTGTTCAAGCCAAAGACAACACTATCTCCAGGAATTAACCTTCTGAACCACTGAATCATTACCCTCAGTAGAGTGAAAGTTGGACGACAAGAGCCTATTTGTCAGGGGTTCCTCAGAGAGACGTGGTAAGCCATATTTTACTGCAAACAGCGTGAGAAGGCCTGGCTCAGCTTTATACATTTTAAACTCAGAATATATTTGTGTGGGAAACAAGCAGACAATGAATGTAAATAAACTTTTGATGGTACCTTGCAACTTTCAGCATTTATTCCACTCCGGAACAAATGGACCATGGCGCATTGCCCCAGAAAATAGAATGTCCTGGATTTGTACTTAAATGTTTCCCCCTTATTTTAGTGAAACATTAAGTATCAATAATGAGAGTATTAACAGTGTGTGAGATGCACTTTACCCACTCCAGTATTCTTGCCTGGGAAATCCCATGGACAGAGGAGCCTGGTGGGCTACAGTCCATGGGGTCGCAAAAGAGTTGGACACGACTTAGCGACTAAACAACAACAAAGATGCCCTTTACATCTACACTAATACAAAAAAAAAATCTAACGCTTTGTTGAAAGTAATATAATTTACTCTAACAGTAACTAGTCGAATGGACTTTGTGAAGCTACGTCAGATGGAGAGGAAGTCAAGGAGGATGGAAGGAAAAATCTAATTAAATAAAATGTTTAGAATGGAAGTAAGCATAGAAGACCTCTCCTCAAGACTTTAGAAGACTCTGGAATTTGGAGGTGTATTTCTTAGAGTGAAGACTGGCTGCAGCTTCTACTCTGATTTTAAGCCCTGTACCACACTAATTGAAAAATCCAGCTGCAGCTGTTTATGTTCTGATTCATTCTTAATTGCAGTGAATGGGCTTTTTTATGACAAATCTGCCTCAGAAGACTGAGATTAAACTGATCTTTGTCCTTAGATTAGTTAGTGCTTGAAAGATATTTATTTTATTTCACACACATATAGTACTTACTATCTACTAGTTTCAAAGAAAAATGTTAATACCGTGTGGTGACTGACATCTGTAATTGCTATGAAAATATTCCTTTTTTGATGATTTAATAGTATATATGGATGGCTATATGGTATATATAAAGTATATGCAAGTATATATACCATATGTGTGTACATGGTAAATCACTCAGTTGTGTCCAACTCTTTGCAACCCTATGGACTGTAGCCCACCAGGCTCCTCTGTCCATGGGGATTCTCCAAGCAAGAATACTGGAGTGGGTTGCCATGCCCTCCTCTAGGGGATCTTTCTGACCCAGGGATTGAACCTGTGTCTTCATGCATCTCTTGCACTGGCAGGTGGGTTCTTTACCATTAGTGCCACCTGGGACGTCCATATACCATATATATATATATATATATATATATATATATGTCTTGGAAACCTGTATATAGTGTGTATACACACACATGTGCACACACACACACACACACACACACACACGCGCGCGCGCGCGGGCTTCCCAGGTGGTGCTAGTGGTAAAGAACCTGCCTGCCAATGCAGGAGACTTAAGAGATGCGGGTTTGATCCCTGGGTTGAGAAAATCCTCTGGAGGACATGGCAACCCACTACTGTATTCTCTCCTGGAGAATCCCATGGACAGAGGAGCCTGTCAGGCTATAGTCTGTAGGGTGCAAAGAGTCAGACACAGCTAAAGTAACTTAGCACACCCGCATACACACACACACATACACACACACAGACTTATTTTATCACATCAAGCAATGCAGAGTGGAATGTTAGTGTTGTGGCTTACTCCACTCACCTTCTTAGAAGTCATTAAGTCTGTAATATTGTGAGTGGCTCTAGTGGTGTTAGTCCTTGTAGGCTGACTTGCTAAGCTTCTGCAGCATACCTAGGTAGTAGCATGATATCTGAGTGAGTGACAAATGGCATGAGACTGCATTGCATCTGGACAAAGAAGGTTAAGGCGGGAAATACCACCCTTGTGATCACCTAAGTGGACCCCACCTTACACGTTTGGAGCAGGGGTTGTGTTTTAGGTTTAGCCCCTGAATTACATGCCTTTTTCACTGTGGTGGCATTTGCACTGAAAGTGCAAAAGCAATAGTGGATAAAATTTCTGGCATGTTAGCACAATTAATAGCACCAAGCTGTACTACCAGTCCCTATACTCTTCACTACCAGGCACTCAAAAAAAAAAAAAAAAGCCAGTTTCACTTAACAATGTCCTTGAAAAAGCAGCTAAAAAAATAAATATCGATCGTATTATATCTTGACTCTTAAGTACTTGTATACATAAATCATTTCTCTTGCACACTTTAAGTCCAGTGGTTGCCTTGAGGAGAAGCACTTGTGTGATTATCTAAATTGCATGCTGAACTAGCCATGCTTTTAAAAATAGAAGACCTTTTTTCATTTAAAAAGACAACTGATGGAAAAATTATGGTTATTTGGACTTGGGTATTTGACAGATATTTTCTCAAAAATAAACAAGTTAACCTGTCTCTAACAAGGAAAACAGCTGATACTATTTGTCACTGATGGTGGAATTTGAACTTTCAAGCAAAACTGTGTCAAGAAAACTTGTGTCCACTGCTGTGAACTTGACAGTTTCCCAGTAGTTAGAGTTTTCTGATGCTACCAGTGATGCTATTAGCAAATGTGATTTTTTGAATATTGTATGATTAAAAGTTGGAGAAGGAAATGGCAACCCACTCCAGTATTCTTGCCAGGAAAATCACATGAATGGAGGAGCCTGGCGGGCAACACCCAATGGGATCGAAGAGAGTCCGACATGACTGAGCGACTAACACACATGAGTGAAAGTATAAATAGTTGGAAGATCTTCACAAGTCAGAAACCAGTATTTTTTTAATGATCAAACAAAGAAAGGCAATCCCAAAGAATGCTCAAACTACTAGCAAAGTAATGCTCAAAATTTTCCAAGCCAGGCTTCAACAGTACGTGAACCATGAACTTCCAGATGTTCAAGCTGGATTTAGAAAAGGCAGAGGAACCAGAGATTAAATTGCCAACATCCATTGGATCATCGAAAAAGCAAGAGAGTTCCAAAAAACATCTACTTCTGCTCTGTTGACTACACCAAAGCCTTACCAAAGCCTTTGACTGTGTGGATCACAACAAACTGGGAAAATTCTTAAAGAGATGGGAATACCAGACCACCTGACCTGCCTCTTGAGAAATCTGTATGCAGGTCAAGAAGCAACAGTTAGAACTGGACATGGAACAACAGACTGGTTCCAAATCAGGAAAGGAGTACATCAAGACTGTATATTGTCACCCTGCTTATTTAACTTATATGCAGAGTACATCATGAGAAATGCTGAACTGGATGAAGCACAAGCTGGAATCAAGATTGCCGGGAGAAATATTAATAACTTCAGATAAGCAGATGACACCACCCTTATGGCAGAAAGTGAAGAACTAAAGAACCTCTTGATGAAAGTGAAAGAGGAGAGTGAAAAAGTTGACTTAAAACTCAACATTCAGAAAACTAAGATCATGGCATCCGGTCCCATCACTTCATGGCAAATAGATGGGGAAACAGTGGAAATAGTGACAGACTTTATTTTGGGGGGGGGGGGGGCTCCAAAATCACTGCAGATGGTGACTGCAGCCATGAAATTAAAAGACGCTTGCTCCTTGGAAGAAAAGTTATGACCAACCTAGACAGCATATTAAAAAGCAGAGACATTACTTTGCCAACAAAGGTCTGTCTAGTCAAAGCTATGGTTTTTCCAGTAGTCATGTATGGATGTGAGAGTTGGACTATAAAGAAAGCTGAGCACCAAAGAATTGATGCTTTTGAACTGTGGTGTTGGAGAAGACTCTTGAGAGTCCCTTGGACTGCAAGGAGATCCAACCAGTCCATCCTAAAGGAAATCAGTCCTGAATATTCATTGGAAGGACTGATGTTGAAGCTGAAACTCCAATACTTTGGCCACCTGATGTGAAGAACTGACTCATTTGAAAAGACCCTGATGCTGGGAAAGATTGAAGGCAGGAGGAGAAGGGGATGACAGAGGATGAGATGGTTGGATGGCATCACTGACTCAATGGACATGAGTTTGAGTAAACTCTGGGAGTTTGGTGATGGACAGGGAGGCCTGGCGTGCTGTGGTCCATGGGGTCACAAAGAGTCAGACACGACTGAGCGACTGAACTGAACTGACTGACAACAAACTAATCTGAGAAAGAATTAAAGAAAATAATCACATAGGCAATAGCAATCAATGATAGCAAAATACTTAATAAATTTAACCAAGGAGGTGAAAGATCTGTACACTAAACATTACAAGATATTAGTGAAAGAAGTTGAAGAAGACACAAATAAGTGAAAAGATATCTTGTGTTCATGGATAGGAAGAATTAATATTGTTAAAATTCCATACTACCCAAAGACATCTGTAAATTCAATATAATCACTATGACAATTCTAATGGCATTTTTCACAGAAATTAGAAAAAATTCTTAAGTTTATACGCACCATGAAAGACCCTGAATACCCAAGACATTCCTGAGAAAGAGAAACAAAGCTGGGGGCATCACAGTTTCTATTTCAAACTATATTACAGAACTGCAGTAATTAAAACAGTATGGTACTGGCATAAAGATAGACATATAGACCAATGGAACAGAATAGAGAGCCAGAAATAAACCCACATAAACAGTGAACTAATATTTTCAAGAGATCCAAGAACACTCAATTGGGAAAGGATAGTCTCTTCAATAAATAATGCTGAAAAAACTAGATGTTAATGTGCAAAAAATGAAATTGGACCTCTATCTTATACCACTCTGTAAAATTAACTCAAAATGGATTAAAGACTTCAACATAAGATCTGAAACTATAAAACTCTTAGAAGAAAACATGAGGAAAAGGTCCTTGACGTTGGTCTTGGCAATGAGTTTTTGGATGTGACACCTAAAGTGTAAGCAACAAAAGGAAAAATCAACAAGTGGGAAGACATCAAACTAAAAAGCTTCTGTGCAGAAACAAAAACAATAAATAAACAAAAGACAATGTACAGAATGGGAGAAAATATTTACAAATCACATCCAATAAGTGATTAATATCCAAAATGTACAAAGAACTCATGGTGTATGTGTGCTCAATCATGTCCAGCCCCATAGGCTGTAGCTCACCAGGCTCCTTTGTCCATGGGACTCTCCAGACAAGAACACTGGTTGTTCTGTCACTGTCCAAGACTCTGAAGATTTTATTTCCTTGGGCTCCAAAACTACTGCAGATGGTGACTGAAGCAGCCACTAAGAATACTGGAGTGGGTTGCCATTTCCTCCTCCAGGGGATCTTCCCGACCCAGGGATCAAACCCACATCTCCTGTGTCTCCTGCATTGGCAGGTGGATTCTTTACCACTGAGCCACCTGGGAAACCCCACAAAGAACTCACACAACTCAGCAACAACAACAAAAATAACTCAATTAAAAATGGGCAGAGGAGCTGAAGAGATGTTTTTCCAAAGAAGACATACAGATGGCCAACAGGTACATGAGAAGGTGCTCAACATCACTAATCATCAGGGAAATGCAAACCAAAACCACAATGAGATGCCACCTTGCACCTGTTAGAATGTCTACTATCAAAAAGGCAAGAAATAACAAGTGTTGGCAAGGATGTGGAGAAAAGGGAACCCTTGTGCACTGTTGGTGGGATATGTAAATTGGTGCAGCCACTATGGAAAACAGTATGGAGATTCCTCAAAAAATTAAAAATAGAACTACCATGAAAGCCAGATATCCCACTTCTGGGTATTTATCCAAAGAATATGAAAACACTAATTCAAAAACATATTTTCACAGCTGTGTTCATTGTGGTATATTTATAATAATCAAGATATGAGACAAGTGCTTGGGGCTGGTGCACTGGGATGACCCAGAGGGATGGGAAGGGGAGGGAGGTGGGAGGGGGGTTCAGGATGGGGAACACATGCAAATCCATGGCTGATTCATGTCAATGTATGGCAAAAACCACTACAATATTGTAAAGTAATTAGCTTCCAACTAATAAAAATAATTGGGAAAAAATAAATCACATCTTCTAAAAATAAAAGATATGGAAGCAACCTAACTGCTCATCAACAGATGATTTGATAAAGAAGATGTGATACACACACATACACACAATGGATTACTACTTAGTCATAAAAAGATGCAGTCTTGTGAAATCTTGACATTTCTGAAAATATGGATGGGCTTAGAGGGTCTTGGAATGTACTGTCCACAGAAAGGGGAGAGCACTGTACATAGCTTTTCCACCATTCAATGAGTTTCTTTGGATAAGTTCCTTGAGTTGAGATTTTTAGGTCAAAGACTACCAGTATGCTTTGTTGCTCAAGGAAGCTATGAGCCAAATTGCCAGTATCTGGTGGATCACAGAAAAAGCAAGGGAATTAAAAAAAAAATCTACTTTTGCTTCATTGACTATGCTAATGCCTTTGACTGTGTGGATCACAATAAACTGTGGAAAATTCTTAAAGAGATGGGAATACCAGACTACCTTACCTGTCTCCTGAGAAGCCTGTATGTAGGTCAAGAAGCAACAGTTAGAACCGGACATGGAACAATGGACTAGTTCAAAATTGGGAAAGGAATACATCAAGGCTGTATATTGCCACCTGTTTAACTTATATTCAAGAGTACATTAGGCAAAATGCCAGGCTGGATGAATCACAAGCTGGAATCAAGATTGCCAGGAAAATATCAACAACCTCAGATATGCAGATGATGCCACTCTAATGGCAGAAAGCAAAGAGGAACTAAAGAATCTCTTGATGAAGGTGAAAGAGGAGAGTGAAAAAGCTGGCTTAAAACTCAACATTCAAAAAACTAAGATCATGGCATTTGGTCCCATCACTTCATGGCAAATAGATGGGGGAAAAGTGGAAACAGTGACAGATTTTATTTTCTTGGGCTCCAAAATCACTGCAGACGGTGACTGCAGCCACAAAATTAAAGGGTGCTTGCTCCTTGAAAAAAAGCTATGATGAACCTAGATGGCATATTAAATAGCAGAGATATGCTGACAAAGGTCTGTATAGTCAAAACTATGGTTTTTCCAGTAGTCATGTATAGATGTGAGAGTTGGACCATAAAGAAGGCTGAGCACCGAAGAATTGATGCTTTCAAATCTTGGTGCTAGAGAAGACTCCTGAGAGTACCTTTGGACAGCAAGGAGATCAAACCAATCAATCCTAAGGGAAATTAATCCTGAATATTCACTGGAAGGACTGATGCTGAAGCTGAAGCTCCAATACTTTGGTCGGCTGATGCGAACAGCTGACTCATTGGGAAAGATCCTGATGCTGGGAAAGATTGAGGGCAGGAGAAGAAGGGGATGACAGAGGATGAAATGGTTGGATGGCATCATTGACTCAATGGACATGAGTTTGAGCAAACTCTGGAGACAGTGAAGGACAGGGAAGCCTGGTGTGCTGCAGTCCATGGGGTCGCAAAGAGTTGGACATGACTTAGTGACTGAACAACAATATTGCTTCTGTTTTGTTTTGATTTTTTGGCCCCAAGGTATGTGGGATCTTAGCTCCTTGACCAGGGATCAAACCCATTCTCCTTGCTTTGGAAGGGGAAGTCCCAACCACCAGATTGCCAAGGGAGTCTCTGTGTTGATCTCTTGACACACCTGTTTCTACAAATGAATTGAGATTCTCAAAGGACAAGTGCTCTATACTAGTTGCATTTGTGTTTCTGGTATTCCATGCAGAAATCAGCAAAGAAAGCATGGTTCAGAATGTTTGTGGAACACATGAATGACTAAACAAAGAAGCAGCTTCTTCAGGCTCCTTCTCATGTGAATTCTGTCTCAGAGCTTACATGGCATTTTCTTGTGTGTGGGCTCTCATAAACCAGCCCAGATACTAGAAGTTATCTCAGGCAGGGTTTCTGATCATGGCTGTCTAGCAGGATATTCTGGGGAGCTTGTTACAATGCAGACTCTTAGGCCTTCTCACCTGGGAATGATCATTCATAAAATATGAGGGAGGACCCTGAATCTCTAACAAGATTCCCTTAGGTCTGTGATGGTTAGCCAGGTTTAGGGCTCACTGATTTTAGTGAGCCCAACTCCCCACTTGTGTCAATGGGGAAACTAAGGCTTAGAGATTAAGTGATGGTCAAGGTCACACAGCTTGTTGGTGGAAGAGCTGGGCTCCGCTACACCAGTGTCCCTGTCCCTACTTCCCCCAGAGCAACTCCACGTTCATGTGCCTTATGTATGGGAGTTCAGCCAAAGAGGGGTTTGTTTATTTTAATACCTATTTATTTATTTGGCTACACCAGTTCTTAGTAGTCATGTGTGAACTCTTAGTTGCAACATTTGGAATCTAGTTCCCTTCCCTGGGATGGAACCTGTGCCCCCTGCAGTGGGAGTGTGGAGTCTAAGCCAGTGGACCACCAGGGAAGTCCCTTGTTTTGTTTTTAATTGAGACTGAGTACAGGCTTGGAGACCCCTGGACTCTACACACTGACTTCCCTCCTCCACTCCTTATACCTGCTGATGGAAAGGCTGGGGAGTGCAGTGGGCTTCACACTGTGCAGGGGCCCAAGGGCCTCTATTCTTTCCTGGCTTTGTCACTGAAAGGTTTCAGTTCTGAGTCTCTTGGGTTATGGAATGGGTTCAATCAGGTCTGCTCTGCTTAATGAGCAAGGTTCCTGTTTGGCTCACATGTTTCTGTTCTCTGGAGAGCCAAGCACAGCGTCTTGCCTGCAGCAGGAGTACCCATCAATGTTCAGTGACTGAATGAATGAAAGTGTTTGGGAGATGCAGCCATGTTCTATGAATGTACGCTACTCTTAATAATAAATTCAAAAACTGGCTGCTCCAGACACTTGGCCTTAGTAGTAACGTGATTCAAAATGGTTCCTCACAGGACCAAACTACCTTAAGAGACCTTTGTTTTCAAATGTAAGAAAAGGACAACTTGCACTGACCAGTCGTGTCTACGAGATGTCAAAAGAGCCCGCTAATTTGGTCGATTCAATGAAAAAGCAAGGCCAACAGTATTGGGCATTGTGTTTCAAAGGAAGCTAAGTGGCTCGGAGCCTTTTCCATTGCTGCTCATTGGCTTGGCGTTATGTACACACAGCTATCCTTTCAGTTTCCACAAAATGGCTTATTTTCATTTCTGAAATGGCAGCCACGTGGGAGCCCCCGGTTGCTGTGGAGAAGGCAGGGAGAGGCCCAGCTGGTTGACAGCCACTGGGCTCCTCGAGCCCTCTGCTTCCCCTTGGCTGCTGTCGGGAGGCGGGAGTCCAAGGTTTTTATAGTTCCTCTCTCGAATTAGTGCCTGCAGACTCTACAGCTATGAACATGCAATTAGTCTTTGTTCATGCACAAAAGGGAGCTTGACCCTTGCCCGTCTTTGATTGGCACGTACAACTCTTGTAGCTACTTACCTAAGGCCCTCTCCAAGGAGCGCGGCGTCTTGTTCCTGCACCTGCCTTCAGCTTTTCTCTTTTGTGACTTGTTTCCCATAATATTCGGCCCCACTCGCAGCAAGGTTGCCGCGATGAAGGCATCATGCAAGCACATGCAGATTTCCTGTTTTTCAGGGAGGTAGGGGAGTGGGTGGGAGGGAGCTTTGAATCTGTAATCGGAGTTTTTTGGATAATTGCTGAGCCCCCAAACACTTAGCAGGAGCCCAAAGAGCTGGTTTTTCTTAATAAATGAACACTTTGCTTGCTTTCAAAAGCAGACCTCCCATGTCATGGAAAACAAGCTGTGGGCACAAAGCTTTACATTTCTTTTCCTGTTCACCTGCTTTCTCAGCAACATAGAAACTTTGTAGTATTTTTTTGAGAGACAATTGCTAGGAAAAACATGCAATTATTGTGGTCAGAAAATTTCTCTCTAAACCATGCTTTCCAAGCTACTAGAAAAGTGGTTATTAGCAGCTCAAATGAGTTAAATACTGTGGTGGTGGATTGCATTTGCAAGAAATGTTTTTGAGGAGCCTGAGTAGTTTTCGAAATGTCCTCATTTCTTAAACTCTCCGTGCCTCAATGTGCAATGCCATGCTCGAATATACTACTCAGATCAGGCGCTTTGGAAAAAACTCGAAAATACATCTGTTTTCAACTAAGCTGTTCAAACTCCCCAATCTGCAGAGAATATTTAATCCATGATTAAAAACAATAATAGCTGCCCTTTGTGGGGTGCCCATTTGGGTTCAGGAATAGCACTAACTGCTTTATACTTTTTTTTTCTTGTCCTGAAAACAGCCTTTTACATTGGATTTTACTGTTTCTGTTTTATAGAAAATTGATATTTGGCAATCTTAAGGGATTTGACCATGGCTATTCAGTGGCTGAGAAGCTGAGCGAAGAAGTGAAAACAGGTCTCTTGGTATGTTTGTTCCTTCGTGGAATGCTATTGAAAACTTAAAAAACAAAACAAAACAAAATAGAAGCACACAGTAGAATTTACACAGCAAGAGTTTCATCTTTCAAAATAATCACCTTTGGTGCCCAGATGTGCTTCACAACAGTATGGCTTTTGTTGTCTTTGGGACCCTACCTCAGAGCTGACTCATATAGTGCCTCCCTCCTTATTCACACTATACCATTGACCAGCTTGGCATTGCCAAGTTTGATCATGTACTTTTTCACAAGACCTGACTCCCAGTCAACTTTTGTCTGTTTTCAAAAATCACCAACCTCTGACAGCTAAGGGGCTACAACGATAAAGAATCTGTCTGCAATGCAGGAGCCACAGGAGACTCGAGTTCAATCCCTGGGTCGGGAGGATCCAGGCAAGAATACTGGAGTGGGTTGCCATGCCCTCCTCCAAGGGACCTTCCCGACCCAGGGATCAAACCCACATCCCTTATGTCTCCTGCACTGGCAGATGGGTTCTTTATCACTCACTTAGTGCCCCCTGGGAAGCCCGGTTCTAAAAGAAGTGTTCCCAAAATTGCTGTTGACAACCTGATTTGGCACAGGTGTGTCTGTTTTCAGCCTTGCTCTGAATGTGTGAACTCTGATGTGCCTTGGTGGGGCATAGAATGGTTAATAGGAATTTGCCCTTTGGCATTATACTCCCTGGATTTGAATCCTTTCTGTGCCACTTTATTAGTTGCATACCTTTGGGAAAGTTATTTGACTGCTCTAATCTTATTTTTCTTGCTTATAAAATGACAATAATACAGATTTGCTTTTTGCATTCAGTAGTAATATGTACCACACCAGAGGTATGTAGTAAATGCTCAGTACATGTTAGTTTCCTATGCTCTCCCCTTCTGCTGATAAATTTGGTCAAGCAAAGTCTTTCTTTTTATAAGCAAGTCTCATCTCTTCTGTGAGCTATTCAAGTTTAGTGCTGGAAGGGCCCTTTAAGATAATCTTATCCAGTGGGTTTCAAACTTCTTTTTTTCATTTTAATGCAGAACATTGTTTTTTAATCTTCATTTTAAAAATTGAAGTATAGTTGATTTACATTGTTGTGCAAATCTCTGCTATACAACAAAGCAACTCAGTTATACACATATATATTCTTTTTGTAAACGTTCTTTTCCCTTATGCTTTATCCCAGGAGATTAGACAGTTTTCTGTGCTATACAGTAGGACCTTGTTGTTTATCCATTTTATATATAATAGTTTGTGTCTACCAGTCCCAAACTCCTAGTCTATCCCTTCTCCCTCCCCCTCTCCCCCTTGGCAACCATAAAAGTCTGATCGCTTATGTCTGTGAGTCTAACGGCAGAACCTTTGATGCAAAGGAGAGCTTGGATGGAACCTCAGTAACTATAATAGCTGAAGTAGTGCTCCTGAAGTTGCAGTGGGTGGGTCAGAGGTGTGGGAGAGCAAAGTTCCAGCATTTCAGGCTCAGCTTCACCTTCTCAGTCACGTTGTGTCATCACCACTGAGTCCTATTCTACCCCCTTCCAACATGGGTTTCAAAGGAAGTCCTACATACACCCTAAAGCTCCACTTAAATGCTAAAACCTGCACCATGCCTTGCCAGAAAGAGCCAGCCAGAATGAGTTCTTTTCCAGTTCTCCGTGGACAACGTGTGTCTCTGTGTAGCAAAGTTGCTTTGTATTAGAGTTATTTTTATTTTTTATCTTTATTTTATTTTATCTTTATTTTTATTCTTTAAAAAAATATATATAGCAACATGTATCCAACCCCTAGTAAGTGCCAGGAACCATTGCAATATAAACTTATTTAACCCTCTCTGTTCCTGTTCTTTACAAAAAGCATTCTAGGGGCAGGGCTCACATTTTCATTATCTGTGTCCCCCACAGTGATTCACACGTAGGAAGCCCTCACTTACTACTTACTGGATTGTTAAATAAAGGGCCAGAGATAAATCAGAATCATGTTATGGTCTAGGAAACCAAGGGAAAGATTCCTAACAAAATATATTATTCGGTTTTTCAAAGTTGACCTCTTTAGAGAGTAACTTGAAATACTTCACAAATCCTGACCTACTTGATTTATGTCATCCTGGCATGATGTGCTTGCCTGATTTCTTCTTTTTTTTCATTTATTTTTATTAGTTGGAGGCTAATTACTTTACAACATTGCAGTGGTTTTTGTCATACATTGAAATGAATTAGCCATGGATTTACATGTATTCCCCATCCCGGTCCCCCCTCCCATCTCCCTCTCCACCCGATCCCTCTGGGTCTTCCCAGTGCACCAGGCCCGAGCACTTGTCTCATGCATCCAACCTGGGCTGGTGATCTGTTTCACCCTAGATAATATACATGTTTCGATGCTGTTCTCTTGAAACATCCCACCCTCACCTTCTCCCACAGAGTCCACAAGTCTGTTCTATACATCTGAGTCTCTTTTTCTGTTTTGCATATAGGGTTATCATTACCATCTTTCTAAATTCCATATATATGTGTTAGTATACTGTAATGGTCTTTATCTTTCTGGCTTACTTCGCTCTATATAATGGGCTCCAGTTTCATCCATCTCATTGGAACTGATTCAAATGAATTCTTTTTAATGGCTGAGTAATATTCCATGGTGTATATGTACCACAGCTTCCTCATCCATTCGTCTGCTGATGGGCATCTAGGTTGCTTCCATGTCCTGGCTATTATAAACAGTGCTGAGATGAACATTGGGGTGCACATGTCTCTTTCAGATATGGTTTCCTCGGTGTGTATGCCCAGAAGTGGGATTGCTGGGTCATATGGCAGTTCTATTTCCAGCTTTTTAAGAAATCTCCACACTGTTTTCCATAGCGGCTGTACTAGTTTGCATTCCCACCAACAGTGTAAGAGGGTTCCCTTTTCTCCACACCCTCTCCAGCATTTATTGCTTGTAGACTTTTGGATAGCAGCCATCCTGACTGGCATGTAATGGTACCTCAGTGTGGTTTTGATTTTCATTTCTCTGATAATGAGTGATGTTGAGCATCTTTTCATATGTTTTTTTGCCCTCTGGATGTCTTCCTTGGAGAAATGTCTGTTTAGTTCTTTGGCCTATTTTTTGATTGGGTCATTTATTTTTCTGGAGTTGAGCTGGAGGAGTTGCTTGTATATTTTTGAGATTAATCCTTTGTCTGTTGCTTCATTTGCTATTATTTTCTCCCAATCTGAGGGCTGTCTTTTCACCTTGCTTATAGTTTCCTTTGTTGTGCAAAAGCTTTTAAGTTTCATTAGGTCCCATTTGTTTATTTTTGCTTTTATTTCTAATATTCTGGGATGTGGGTCATAGAGGATCCTGCTGTGATTTATGTCAGAGAGTGTTTTGCCTATGTTCTCCTCCAGGAGTTTTATAGTTTCTGGTCTTACATTTAGATCTTTAATCCATTTTGAGTTTATTTTTGTGTATGGTGTTAGAAAGTGTTCTAGTTTCATTCTTTTACAGGTGGTTGACCAGTTTTCCCAGCACCACTTGTTAAAGAGGTTGTCTTTTTTCCATTGTATATCCTTGCCTCCTTTGTCAAAGATAAGGTGACCATAGGTTCGTGGATTTATCTCTGGGCTTTCTATTCTGTTCCATTGATCTCTATTTCTGTCTTTGTGCCAGTACCATACTGTCTTGATGACTGTGGCTTTGTAGTAGAGTCTGAAGTCAGCTTGCCTGATTTCTTAAGCAAGCATAGCCATTCTAATCTTCCTTTGGCCCTTTCTCCATTATTTGAAGGAAAAAGAGGTAGAAACATCATCTTTTGCACAGTTAATACCTCAAAATATGCAAACAATTTAAAAACCTTTAGACTCAGTACTAAGGCCTGCTTACTGTAAAAAGCAGAAGAGATGAATGCTCTCTAGCATCTGTTCTCTAAAATCAACTGAGGAAACTAACTTTAGTAACTTTTGTTTAGATTCACAGCAATGTTACCCTTTGTAAAGGGCAATACTTGAGGGGAAATAATAGAAAAAGGCTTTGAAAATGTATTGGGCCAAATTCAAGGGAAAGGAAGCAACATGGAGAAGAGCGCAGAAATGTAAGAAATTCACAACTACCTTCCCTCTGACTTATAAAAGAGCATGGTTATGTGGACACGCTTCAGTAGCTAACCAGCAAGCACAGTAAGATAGAAAGAAGACAGTGTAATCAGATGCCACAGTACTCTCTAGGGAGAAATTTGGTTTGGAATAGTATGAAAGCATTTTAAGTCTTATGTATTTAACCTTATATATTACGTAACAGGGCTTCCCTGGCGGCTCAATCAGTAAAGAATCCACCTGCAATGTGGGAGACCTGGGTTCGATCCCTGGGTTGGGAAGATCCCCTGGAGAAGGAAATGGCAACCTACTCCAGTATTCTTGCCTGGGAAACCCCATGGACAGAGGAGCCTGGTGGGCTACAGTCCATGGGGTCACAAAGAATCAGACATGACTGAGTGACTAACACACACACATTATGTAATATAAGATGTACAGAAAACATTATTTTGCACTCCATAAACATAAGTCAACTAGGATACATAGGTTTTTTAACTCATACTTTAGTGCTTTGCATGTGGCATTAGTCAAAGATAGATCATCAGAGATACTGCTGGTAGTACTTCTGTTGGATTTCAGATATAATGGTATCAGCATTTGAAGGAGTGGGGTCTGCTATGTTTGTTTTTATAAGCATTAGTCCTATTATTTCATTATCATTGAATATTCAGTTTTTAACTGATGATAAAAGGAAAAAAAAGCAGGGCTTTAATGCTGGTTGCAATCTCCCATTACAAGGCCAATGTAGACAGTTTTCATGCTGTGGTTCTGGGCTCAGACATGGGCTGGTGTACCTTTAACTTTGGCTATCAGCAAGCCAGACCTCTGAGGCTTTTCGATCTTGTGAAATGAGAAGTAGTGCAGAATCAAAGGATAGCAAGTTCTGTGCAGACAGGGGTTGGTTCGTGCATTTTTAAGGGCGGGAGGCTGACTTGTAGAATACTGTTGCACAGACTGAAGCTGCTAATGCTGGTGAGATGACAGCTCAAGAAAGCAGAACCTTGGTTGTGAAGGCAGCAAAAAAGACAAACAGCATGTGTGGTTAATGCTTGTTTCTGCCAGTAGGAAATATAACATTTAGAGGGGAAAAAACAGCAAAACAATTAGCCTTGGATTAGATTTTTTAAAATATCATCAATTCATCATCTTTCTACAAAATCATCCCAAGTATTCTGGACACATTTCCCCAAAGAAGCCCTTTTGGACCTCCAGGTTTATCGCAGCAAACATGAGGAGATGTGGCAAGACAGGCTGAGAGAGAGCTCTGTGATATACATATTTGACACCAGATTAGATACAGTTTTATGGGGTTGGTTTCTGTGTGATCTGTTAAACTTTTGTTATATATGCACTTTAGAAAGTATTTCCTTGTGCCAAGATCTCATTTGTGGTCTGTGGTTGTTTCCAGAACAAGTTTGCTGTTTTGGCTTTTCTCAAAAAATGACTTCCTGATACACCAGAGATCCTCATCTGCAGTGTGGCTTCACCTGGGTGTGTCACCATCAGTTGGGAGTTGGATTGCAAATAATTTGTTCTCACTGAGCTTCCCAGGTGGCGCTAGTGGTAAAGAACCTGGCTGCCAATGCAGGAGATGTAAGAGACATGGTTCAATCCCCGGGTTGGGAAGATCCCCTGGAGGAGGGCGTGGCAACCCTCCAGTATTCTTGCCTGGAGAATCCCATGGACAGAGGAGCCTGGCAGGCTACAGTTCATAGGGTCGCAAAGAGTTGGAACCACAACTGAAGTGACTTAGCATGCACACATGCAATTTGTCCCTACTAATAAGTAAGGGTCTGAAGTTTGTCAATGATTGCCTGTTTTGAGTAGATTAGACTCGGTTCAAAATTATCCTTGTGAAAGTGTTGCTCTCCTTCCCTTGCATTCTAATATGCTTGCCTGATTGGGAAAGAACCCATGGTGGGAACTTATATAACCTTGATTAAGCCTCTGGTAGTCAGCCCTGTGTGTGAGCATCTTCTATCATGTTTTCCGGTGGATATATTAACAAAGCTGAGGCTTCCTGTGCTTTTCCATTGTTTCTATGAGCAATTCAGATAGGAATTGAAGTCCTCTCCCTGGGATGTAACCTCACATTCTGGCCTGTTTACTCCTCTACCATACTGTTTCAGCTATTCTGGAGAAGTTAAGGAAGAGCTTACACTAGCTATGGTGGTTTTATTTCTTCAAATCCGCTTAGAGCGATACATATCTAAGGTCATTCATTCACTGTTCAGTCAGTCAACAAATACTCATCAAGTCCTGTTTTGGTACCAAAATGCTACTTCATAGAACAGAGAGAATTTGCTGCTGGTGATGTTTAAAAGATAAGCTGGATCTTGTTAGTTTGAGAGGAGTGCATAGTATGAACAGAGGCAAGGGGGAGGAAATGGATGGAGTTTTCCCAGAAGAAAACCAGTGCAGAGTGTTTGCAGTGAAGGCGAGGGAATGTGGAGAGGACTTGGGATGTGGAGCTGGGTAGCTTGGAAGGATCCAGCCGGATGACTGAGGGACCTAACTCAGCCCCTCAGTAATTAGAACTTATCAGGGACTAACAGTATTGCTGCTCTCTATGATTTGCATCAATCTGTGATAGGAAGTACCCGATACATTCCTGCTGACCATGTGTGAATGTGAGTCTGTCTGTCACGGAGGGCGGGGGCGGGTGTGTGGCGAAGATTGTTGGCAGCCCTGGTCTAGTTTGCCTTACAAATCTCTGACTCTTAGGTATACTGCTATTTTTCTGCATTTAAAAAATGGACATATAATTCACATATCATATAACCCACTCATCAAAAGCATGCAATTCAGTGGTTTTCAGTATACTTACAAAGTTGTGCCACCTTCAGCATAATCTGTTTCCAGAACCTTTTCACTAATCCAGAAATAAGCCCTGCACTCATTAGCAGTAACTCTCCCCTTCCCTGCCTCCCACGCCTAGGTGACCACTCATCTAGTTTGTTTCTTTAGATTTACCTGAAAAAATATCCTAAATATTTAATATAAATGGAATCATACAATATAGAGCCTTTCTGTCTGACTTCTTTGGCTTTGCATAATATTCTCAAGGCTCACTTATGTGGTGGCATGTATCAATACTTCACTCTTTTTTGGCAGAATAATATTCCATTGTATGGATTTACCACATTTTATCTATTCATCACTTGGTGAGACTTTGGGTTCTTTCCACATTTTGGCTATCATGAGCATTCATGTACAAGTTTTTGTGTGGACACTGTGTTTTCATTTCTCTTGTGTAGATATTTAGGGGTGGAATTGCTGGGTTATATGATAACTCTATGTTTAACTTTTAAGGAAATGCCAGACTGTTTTTTATTTTTATTTTTTATTTTTATTTTTTTTCCATTTATTTTTATTAGTTGGAGGCTAACTACTTTACAACATTGCAGTGGTTTTTGTCATACATTGAAATGAATTAGCCATGGATTTACATGTATTCCCCATCCCAGTCCCCCCTCCCACCTCCCTCTCCACCCGATCCCTCTGGGTCTTCCCAGTGCACCAGGCCCGAGCACTTGTCTCATGCACCCAACCTGGGCTGGTGATCTGTTTCACCCTAGATAATATAGACTTGTGGACTCTGAGAAGGCGAGGGTGGGATGTTTCAAGAGAACAGCAACAAACTGTTTTTTAAAGTGGCAGTACCATTTTACAATCCCACCAGACATGTGTGATGGTTCTCATGTTTCTACATCCTCACCAATACAAGTAATTATCTGTCTTTTTGATGATAATCTTTCCAATATATGTGAAATAGTATGTCATTGTGGTTTTGATTCATATTTTCCTAATGACTAATGATGTTGGACTTCTCCATGTGCTTAATGGCCATTTATTTATCTTCTTTGGAAAAATGTCTAATCAGATTTTTTTGCCCATTTTCAATTGGGTTGTCTGTTTTGTTATTGAGTTCTAAGAATTCTTTATGCATTCCGTATACTAGATCCTTATTAGACAGATCTGTATAGTAGATCCCTTCTCCAGGGGATCTTCCCAACCCAGGAATCGAACCTAGGTCTCCCTCATTGCAGGCAGATTGTTTACCATCTGAGCTACCAGGGAAGCCCCTTATTAGACATATGATTTGTAAATAGATTTTCCCATTCTGTGGTTTGTCTTTTCAGTTTCTTGATGGTATTCTTAGAAGCACAAAAGATTTTAAAACTTGACAAGATCCAATATATCTCATTTTTTCTTCTGTTGCTCTGGGGGGTAGTACTATTTTAAATGAGAGAACAGCTCATGGAAATGGCTACTGGCCAATGGAGTTTGCTAGGGGTTAACATGTGGTTGGAATCCTAAAGCTGGAAAGACTGAATTATCTTTAATCCTATTACTGGAGTTAGATAACATTTTAGAATTAGATAATCATTATCTAGTTGTTGACAATTCTGTTGCTAACATGGTAGAGAGATAGGGAGGTCCTGGAAGAGAGTGAAAAGGTTGTCACCTCTGGGTCTCCATTTCCAGTGCTGATTGCAGGACTACAGTAGAAACCTGAGGGCTGGACAAGAGCAAGGACATTTTGCTGCACTTAAAATCAGCTTTGAACTCAAGGGTTGATTTCTAAATCACTGTTTAAACTTCTATCCTTGATTTGAATCAGATTTGCATTTGAAAATAAAGAGGGCTTCCACTGGGTAAGATTCTAACCCACATTTTTTTTTAAATTTCACATGGGATTTCAGTTTTATTTGTTTGGTTTTTAAATTATCCTAGACCAAGGAGGATAAGTCCTGTATTCTCATTTTATCATCCAATCAAATAGCACTTTTGTCTAGAAGGACTGTGCTCTAAAGGCAAACTGTTCACAACCTTTCACCCCCAACCCTGAGCTGCAGACTTTTGTGAAAATCAGGTTCTGGGCCAGTTGTGCTGAGTGTGCTTAGTCACTCAGTTGTGTCCGACTTTTTGCGACCCCGTGGACTGTAGCCCACCAGGCTCCTCTGTCCATAGGAATTCTCCAGGCAAGAATACTGGAGTGGGTTGCCATGTCCTCCTCCAGGGAATCTTCCCAACCCAGGGACTGAACCCAGGTCTCCTGTATTGCAGGGATTCTTTCCCAGATTCTTTACCATCTGAGCCACCAGGGAAGCTCAGTTAAGTCTTGATAAAGTTGTAAAAGGTCTTTTCATACCTGAGCTCCCATCCTCTATCTGGCCACAGTCAATAGAAGCAGGAACCCAAGGGGCAGATTTCTTTCCTTACTCAACTTCCACGCACTGTAGGAGGAAGGAGAGTTCCCTGCACCTGCTTGCCAAGCTCTGCTCTACTTGCTAAACTCTGATTAGCATAAACAGGTCATTCTGACTACAAGTGCCCCCAAGTTCTCCTTACTTGTATTTTTAAGGCACACCAGTTCCCCTGTGTAAAGCTCTCTATTTACAATGAATCAATTATTTATTTTTATTATTTGATAATTTTATTAATTATTTAACTATTATTGGAGAAGGAAATGGCAACCCACTCCAGTATTCTTGCCTGGAAAATCCTATGGACAGAGGAGCCTGGTGGGCTACAGTTCATGGGGTTAGCAATAGTCGAACGTGACGGAGCACACACACAATTATTAATTATTCTTACTATTCAAAAGAAACTTTCACATTGTCCAGCCAAATGCTTAGCCCCAAGATGCTGAGAGTGGGCACAAGGACAGAGCCCAGTTCGCATCTTGGATTCTGGTCACTGGGGTCATACTTGATCATGACTTTCAACCCCAAACCCTTTTTGGAGGTTTCAAAAGCCCCCAGAGCTTTCACCACAGGAAACCAATGGGTGACCAAGGGCTTTACATTCATAGACTTGGATGCAAGTGTTGAAATCGCCATTGGCCATGTTTTGCAGTAGCGAAACGCCCTTGATATTCACCTTCTGGGTGGCTGCGTGCACGAGGGGCCCACTGGTCATCTCAGAGCCCAGCACCACCAGCACCAGCCCACCAGGATGAGTGGGGTAGATGCCGGCCTGGATGGAGGTCTCCACCCCTGTGCACTCATTGTGACTTCTGGCTTGCTGCCCAGCAGGCCTTCCACTTTCTTGGCTATTTCCTGAGGGCTCTCGTTGGAGATCTGGAGGATGAAATCAGCCCCAACTTCCTTGGCTTTAGACAACCGAGAGGCTGACAGATCAGTCACCACCACTTGAGCTGCACCCATTGCCTTGGCTGCAAGCAAACTGACCAGTCCAATTGGCCCAGCTCCACACACAAGGACCTTGTTCCCCAGGGTGACTCCAGCTCGCCGGCAGGCATGGATCCCCACAGACAGTGGCTCAATCAGGGCCCCTTCCTCAAAGGTGACATTGTCAGGAAGCTTGTAGCAGAAGTTAGCATTGTGCTTGTAGAACCGGCAGAGGTTCCCATCATCGGGGGGCGTGGCGCAGAAGAAGATGGTAGGTGACAGATTGTATCGGCCAGTCTTGCAGAGTTCATCAGGTTTCTCAAAGAGCTCCAGGCTCAGTGTCAACATGATCACCTGGTTGTAGGTGCTCGATCCATGATTCCACTTTTATGACTGTTCTCAAAGCTTCATGCCCTAGCACCATTGGTTTTTTCACAACACAATTTCTGATTCAACCATGCTGCCAGCTGTGGACATCTGAACTACAAATTCCGACAGGATGTATCTTCAGCAGCACCTCATTTAGGCCTGGTTCAGGGATAGGATAGTACTCCAAGCACAGGTCTCTGTGTCCATGTACCACCAAGGATAGGTTGTCCAGCTTGGCAGCTGCCATGTCTGTCCCTCCCTCCTTTCCAGTCAGGGCTGCTGTCCACTGTTTGTGAGGTGGTTTGATTGGCGGCCCCTTGGAGGGTTCTCCCAGATTTTAAACTGTGAAAGTGGTTGAATCCAGTTTAAAAACCAAGAGAAAGCTGTTGGCAACTCTAGCTGGGGATCCCACAGTATATAAAATAGTGAAGCAATTCAGAATTTTTCAAGGTGAATTCATGGTTGTGTTGAGTAGATCTTTGCTGATTTCTGCAGTTGGCTCTTGAGAATCTCTCTGCTTCTGAGCACATTGCTCAGAGAATATTCAACTCTAAGGATTGGAAGGAATCGTAAAAGTCATCTTTTCCAAATCTGCTCACCAACAATGAGTGGAATGTAGCAGGGAAAGTGCCAGGGACAATGGTGAGGGGACACGTGGCTTAAGGATTTTATGCCCACTTCATTCAGCTTCAGGAAGGACAGATGCTGAAGGAAGGGAGATAAATCAAGTGGGGAAAGAGGTTGATTAAGAATGAAACCAGTTGGATTTGCAAAGTCTAAGGGAGAAGGCCAGCTTTTGAGACTCTTTCTAAATTCCTGCCAGCTGCACTTCATCATTCCGTTCTCTGGGATCAGATCCTGTTTTATGAACTCTATCCTTGCACTGATCACTGTTATCTTTGAACGTGTCTATGTGTCCTTTTAGACCAGGAGCTCTTGGAGATAAAAAGCCACAGCCTCACTCGTGTATAGCCTTTCCAGTCTTTGAGACTTAGGGACTTAGCTGATAGTATGGTTGCACAGCTACAAATGGGGGCTTTAGCATCAGTAAGGCTGACTCCCGGCTTCAGTAGCTTCAGATTTGAAATCTCTCCTTGACTTTGATTGGCTCTGTGACCCTGGGCAAGTTACTTAACCTAAGTCTTAACGACCTCATACGTAAGATGAAGAGTAAGGATGAGTTTTAAGGATGAGAACTGTGTAGAGTTCTTGGCACTTGGCAAATGATTGCTGCTGAGGTTCAGATTAGCAGGCCTCAAGAAGTGCTTTCTGGGGGCCTTCCCTGGTGGTCCACTGATTAATATTCTGCATTCCCAATGCAGAAGGCACAAGTTCAATCCCTGGGCAGGGAAGTAAGATCCCACATGCTCTAAGGCATGGTTGAAAGAAAAAAAAAAAAGAAATGTTTGCTGAGATAATTTTCCGGGGGCAGGGGGAAGAGCTCCAGACTCATGAGGCATGACTCCAGCTGACTGCCAGGACTGCTGAAGCCCTTCTTAATTCTTGAATCTCAGAGTGGTGACTGCCTGACTCTGGTCAACTGGGCTACCCAAGTTCAGCTAACTTAAGATCATTTGGCTCTGTTGTTCTGGAGACCTCTTTGATTCAGTTCACCTGTCCCTTAATCCAGGGTAATAGGTTAGGTTTTACCAATGCTGCTGCCAGGGGAGGAGACAGGTGGAGCACATGCTAAGGAGTCAGGAAGTAAACATGTGCACCCCTTTCCCCTTCAGGGCTGGACTTTGTTGTTGTTGCTATTCAGCCGCTTAGTCATGTCTGACTCTTTGTGATCCCATGGACTGCAGTGTGCCAGGCTTCCTTGTCCTTCACTATCTCCCAGAATTTGCTCAGACTCATGTCCATTGAGTTGGTGATGCCATCCAACCATCTCATCCTCTGTCGTCCCCTTCTCCTCCTGCCCTCAATCTTTTCCAGCATCAGGGTCTTTTCCAATGAGTTGGCTCTTTGCATCAGGTGGCCAAAGTATTGAAGCTTCAGCTTCCTTCCAATGAATACTCAGGGTTGATTTCCTTTAAGATTGACTGGTTTGATCTCCTTGCAGTCCAAGGGACTCTCAAGAGTCTTTTCCAACACCACAGTTCGAAAGCATCAATTCTTCAGTACTCTCAGTCTTTCTTTATGGTCCAACTCTCACATCCGTGCATGACTACTGGAGAAACTATAGCTTTGACATATGGACTTTGTCAGCAAAATGATGTCTCTGCTTTTTAATACACTATTTAGCTTCATCATAGCTTTTCTTACAAGGAGCAAGCTTCTTTCAATTTTGTGGCTGTAGTCACCATCTGCTGTGATTTTGGAGCCCAAAAAAATAAATTCTGTCACTGTATAACCTTTATCTTGGGGTCCTTGAGTATTTTTTCCCAGACAACATGGTGGGCTGCATTGTTATTTATTTTTTACAAACTAGTTCACTAGTTTATAAGTTAAATCATTCTGATCACAGCACTGTTAAAGCCAGGATATGATCTTCAGCCTATAGAGGAGGATGCCCCCTGCCATATGTTAGTAAGTGCCCCCAGGTAAGAGGCAGAGCAGTGCTTTGAGTCCAGGGCTTCTGGCTCCAAAGGCAGTGTCTTCCACAGGACCATAGCTGCCTGTGGAGGATGTGATTCAGGAATATTCCTGTAACAGAAAGGATGTTCCGTGTGGAAATGCCATGCAGGAAAAGGGACGCACTGGAGGGTGGTCCCTTGGGTCTTGCCTCAGTCAGTCATCCTCAGTGGTGTTCAGATTTTGTTCAGGTAGCTTGAGAGGAGCTACGGGCCACAGGAAGGGGGGAGTTCCAGAACAGGTAGAGCTCTTCGTGCACACCCTCCACAGCATCACAACAGCACCTTCATCCAGCATAAGATGGTATTTGCAGACATGGTACAGCTGCCTTTAAATATTTTTTTTTTCACAGATTCTTCATAGGCTGCATTGTTATTGGTAATTATAGTCATGATTGTCATTGCTGTCTTGAATCATTTCTTCAACAAATGTATCTAGGTCTACCCTCTGCTAGGTGTTAGGCAGAGAGGGATCCAGGAGATACAAAAGAGTGCTTGTCCCCAAAGAACACACAGTCTAGTGTAGACCAGGGGTTGTGAGAGTGTGGTAAGTGCTGTTGTGGGGGAAGCACACAGGGTGTCATGGGGCAGCAATCTCATCCTTTGGAGTTTCCAGAAACTTCCTGGAAGACATGACTCCTGATTTGAGTCTTGAAAGAGAAACCAAGTTATTAGACAAAACCAAAAATAGGAGTTCAGTCCAATTAAAGGGAAAAGCACATGCAAAGGCACAGAAGTGAGAGATGAGTTTGATTGCAGGATAAGACATGAGGAGGGGAGCAGAGTGAGACACTAATAATGTTATTACTACATAATATAATGTATTATATATAATAATACTACATTATGATTATGGAAGGTAACAATAGCATAGCACTTACCTTGTGTCAGACACTGTGTTCACCATTTAACAGTTGATAGCACATTTAAATGTCAAAGCAAGAAAAATAATTTTAACCGCTGAAATATAATAAGTGCACCTTGTATACCAGGCACTAGACTGAGTGGCTTTTGTGCATGATCTAACTTAATCTTCAACTTTAACCCCAACAGGGGCTTCCCTTGTGGCTCAGCTGGTAAAGAATCTGCCTGCAATGTGGGAGACCTGGGTTCGATCCCTGCATTGGGAAGATCCCCTGGAGAAGGGAAAGGGCTACCCACTCCAGTATTCTTGCCTGGAGAATTCCATGACAGAGGAGTCTGGCAGGCTACAGTCCATGGGGTCACAGAGTTGGACACGACTGAGTGACTAACACTTTCACCTTTATACAGATCAGTCATCTGAGCCTCAGAGAGATTTAAGTCACTGGCCCCAGGTCACACAGATGGTGAATGGCCAAGCTGGGATTTGAACACAGAAACTGACTGACTCTTGGTCATTAGGCTGCAAAGAGACAGCTGTTTCCTTTCAGTGCCTTGGGCAGATGCCACTTTGGTGAAAAATGATCTCACCTGGGACTTCTTTGGTAGTCCAGTGGTTAAGACTCTAAATTTCCAATGTAGGGAGTGCAGGTTTGATCCCTGGTCAGGGAACTAAGATCCTGCATGCCTCGCACAGACAAAAAAAAAAAAAGAGAGAGAGAGAGAGAAAGAACCTAAAATAAAATGATCCCACATTAGGCAAGATTGCCTGGACACTAATTCAGCCTTCTAGAATTAAGGCAGGTAATAATAATATAATGCCTACTCAAATGGACCCTGAGACCAGCAGAGAGGTGATATTTGGTGACTCTCGAAGAGAGGGATCTCTGTGCAAGAGTTCAGAAACTGTTATTAGACAGAATCTCTGCGTACAGGAGAACCTCTGGGGTCCTGCGAGGTCTTTTTTAGAAACACTAAAATCCTGTGTAGGCAGAATAAACAGAGCATCACAAATTGGGTTCCAATGCCAGTGGTGAGCTCTTTGTACAGAAGATCTCAGTCTCCCTTCCAGGCCAACAGAAGCCAGTTCCCTTCCCGGCAGAGCTTGCCCTGCCTAACCAAGCTGAACTCCCCTGGACCTTGCAAGACCACCTCTGTGACCCCAACTGTAGCTTCGGCTTCAGCTCTATTTGCTTTTACACCTGGGCTCTGGCCCTGGCTCTTGTGCTGATTAGCTGGGTGACTACGGACACATCCCTTAACCTCTCTGAACTTGTTTTCTTCATCTGTTATGTGAGGCTGTGGTTTCTCACCTTGCCTACTTGCCTGGACCGTGCAAGACAAAATGAGAGGACGTGCAGGTTGGGGCCTTGAGAATGCACGAGCATACGTGGTGATTCTTACTCTGTTCACTTGGCTCATCTCCTGCACGGACATTTTTAAATTAACTAAGGACAAGAACACAGCCTTCTCCTCTCTTTGGGGAACTTAAGAATAGGAGTCTGTTCGTCCTGATGGGCATTTGTTTGCCCAGAGGCCACCTTGGTGCTGTCAGCAACTACTTCATAAGCCTTGAGCAGCTGCTTATTTCTCTCATATTGTTATGATTTCATGTTGTGGAGTTGCTGGAGAGGGCTTCACCAACCCCCCTCCTTTGGAAAATAGTGGCTCTCGGTTGTCTCCAGAGCTCTTGAATAGTTGCAAAAGTCCCAAGCAGGCCTGAGTATACTCCTTTCACTTGTGAGGGGTGAACACACTGATGGCAGTAATTAATTGACTAGGGGCGGGTGGGGAAGCGAGCTTTGTAAGCTGAGGACAAGTGAGCGAGTCATGGTACCCAGGCTGACCCCCTCACCTGGGCAGCCTCTGAGGACACCTGCCTCCCATCATTAGGGCCCCTGAGCCCATTGATACAGCCTGACTGCCTCCGCTGGTGGGGGGAACAAAGCCGAGCATTTACTGGCTGGAGCACGGAGATGAATACAATGAGGCTCTTCGACCAGGCCTGGCCCAGACAGCTGCTCAGGCAACGGGGTTTCAAATGAACGTGTTTCTATTTAGAACGTGTATGTTTTGATTGAGTTTGAAGAAAAGCATGAGGTGGCTCCCTCTTTGGAAAACAAACTAATTATACACTCCCGTGTTGTCTGGTGGTCGGAAGCCGAATATGTCCACAACAGTACTTCATGGAGAGAATTTTCTTCCGTGTTGGATGTGAGATGCCTCTGTAGGGCCACAGCTGGCACTTTTTCAAAATCACATGGCTTGTGGCTTAAAAGGACTCTTTAGGGAAACCTTGAGTGCCATAAATATTCTGTTTTTAATTGGGAATTACCACCCTACAATTTTTGTGCTCTCTTAATTTGGTTTGGCATGTGCTGGGTTTTCCCTGGAGTTGGGATCTAGGATCTAGAAAGGTGATTTGCTCTTCTGTAGGCAGCAGAAAAGGTTCCATGGAAGCAAGAGCTGGTGGACCAAGTGACACCCAAAGCCGTTACTGGACTGAACCATTTGCATTTCCATTCAGGTCATGATGTCTCGGCCAAGCTATTGACTTAGCGCTGTTTTGACTTGGGTGGCTTTGACTCTTCCATTCAGGCTTTAGAAACATCATTGAGTTAACAGGCCACACACCAATTCACCCTTCTCCCTCCCTACTCTTCAGCCCCTTTGTGTTAGATAAGGAGGCCTTTCCCTGCTACAAAAAGGTAGCAGGCCTGAGTTTCCATGAGCTCTGTGCCCCTTATACCACCCCCAATTTAGTCTTTGTGTAGGGTTGCTTTTGTTTCCTTCTGAGAATTAAAAGTTAATTGATACCTCAAATGGATGTTGGTCACAAAGCATTTCACCTCCAATGCAGTCCTGCATCCCATTAGATTAACCCTCTTCTGCAGTTCATTGTAAATAAACATCCCACAACAAAAAAAGCTTACCTACCTGAATTCACTTGGTTTCTGCAGTGGGGCTAAAATTCTATGACAATGTCACTGGGTTAATTAATTTAGATTGATGACTTTTGGAGTTCTGTTTTCCTTTGCTTTCCCTGTTTGTCACAGACTGCTGACCAAGTATTTCCAAATGTCTGAATTTATCAGGTTATCCAGAGCCCTTCCAGTGATGGGTAGTCATCTCACCCTTAGGCCTCTGATAGCAATACTGCAAATCCTCCTAAGGGAATCCTGATGCAGTAATCCAATATAGAAGGAATGTATATTCAAACTATTCTCTGATAAGAGTTCATTTTCAGTGAAGAGAAATATGTGAATTTTTTTCCAAACATGGAGGAAAAAGTTTCTCTAGGGTCAACTAAAGCACAGTGGAATGCACCCAATTAAGTTGAGAAATAAAGAAATAAGGGGCACATTTATGATAGACTTTTGCTGTTATTCCAACGGACACAAGGGTGCACACCAACGATCCTGGCAGAATCTGGGTTACAATAAGATGTTCTGGAATTTTGAGGCGTAGGGATGAGTAAGTTGTTCTTCCTGCTAAACAAACTTCCCCCATTAAATAGTTCTCCTTAATTCTTAGCTAAGGCCACATGAAAAGAACAGTTTTTGTTGTCATTAGGGAAATGTATTTTCTTTTTCCTATAAATTAAGCTATTTAATTCTGTAATATGGTCAAAGGGCTTGGTGGATATTTAATATCGACTTTATCAGGGTTACTATTTCTATTCCAAATGGCCTTACCTGCTACACAATGCTTCCTAAACCTCTTGGACAATCAAAATGAAACCATGACTTCTCCAAGGAAGATATGTAAATGCCCAAGAAGCATATGAAAAGATTTTCAACATCATTAGTCGTAGGGGAAATGCAAATCTAAACCACAATGAGAGATTCCCTTATATCCACTTAGTTCTCATGTTAGTCGCTCAGTTGTGTCTGACTCTTTGTGACCCCATGGACTGCAGCATGCCAGGCTTCCCTATCCATCACCAACTCCTGGAGCTTGCTCAAACTCATGTCCATCAAGTCGGTGATGCCATCCAATCATCTCATCCTCTGTCATCCCCTTCTCCTCCTGCCTTCAATCTTTCCCAGCATCAGGATCTTTTCCAATGAGTCAGCTTGTCACATCAGGTGACCAAAATATTGGAGCTTCAGCTTCAACATCAGTCCTTCTAATGAATATTCAGAACTGATTTCCTTTAGGATGGACTGGTTAGATCTCCTTGCAGTCCAAGGGATTCTCAAGAGTCTTCTCCAACACCACAGTTCAAAAGCATCAATTCTTCGGTGCTCAGCTTTCTTCACAGTCCAACTCTCACATCCATACATGACTACTGGAAAAACCATAGCCTTGACTAGACGGACCTTTGTTGACAAAGTAATGTCTCTGCTTTTCAATATGTTGTCTAGGTTGGTCATAACTTTCCTTTCAAGGAGTAAGCGTCTTTTAATTTCATGGCTGCAGTCACCATCTGCAGTGATTTTGGAGCCCAGAAAAATAAAGTCAGCCACTGTTTCCACTGTTTCCCCATCTATTTGACATGAAGTGATGGGACCAGATGCCAGGATCTTAGTTTTCTGAATGTTGAGCTTTAAGCCAACTTTTTCACTCTCCTCTTTCACTTTCATCATGAGGCTCTTTAGTTCTTCTTCACTTTCTGTCGTAAGGGTGGTGTTATCTGCATATCTGAGGTTATTGATATTTCTCCCGGCAGTCTTGATAACCAGCTTGTGCTTCCTCCAGCCCAGTGTTTCTCATGATGTACTCTGCATATAAGTTAAATAAGTAGGGTGACAATACACAGCCTTGATGTACTCCTTTTCCTATTTGGAATGAAGCCAGTCAGTTGTTCCATGTCCAATTCTAACTGTTGCTTCCTGACCTGCATACAGATTTCTCAAGAGGCAGGTCAGGTGGTCTGGTATTCCCATCTCTTTCAGAATTTTCCACAGTTTATTGTGATCCACACAGTCAAAAGCTTTGGCATAGTCAATAAAGCAGAAATAGATGTTTTTCTAGAACTCTCTTGCTTTTTCAATGATCCAGTGGATGTTGGCAATTTGATCTCTGGTTCCTCTGCATTTTCTGATACCAACTTGAACATCTGGTAGTTCACGGTTCACGCGCTGTTGAAGCCTGCCTCGGAGAATTTTGAGGATTACTAGCATGTGAGATGAGTGCAACTGTGTGGTAGTTTGAGCATTCTTTGGCATTGCCTTTCTTTGGGATTGGAATGAAAACTGATCTTTTCCAGTCCTGTGGCCACTGCTGAGTTTTCCAAATTTGCTGGCATATTGAGTGCAGCACTTTCACAACATCATCTTTTAGGATTTGAAATAGCTCAACTGGAATTCCATCACCTCCACTAGCTTTGTTCGTAGTGATGCTTCCTAAGGCCCACTTGACTTCACATTCCAGGATGTCTGGCTCTAGGTGAGTGATCACACCATCATGATTATCTGGATCATGAAGATCTTTTTTGTACAGTTCTTCTGTGTATTCTTGCCACCTCTTCTTAATATCTTTTGCTTCTGTTAGGTCTGTACCATTTCTGTCCTTTATTGAGCCCATTTTTACATGAAATGTTGCCTTCACATCTCTAATTTCTTGAAGAGATCTCTAGTCTTTCCCATTCTATTGTTTTCCTCTATTTCTTTGCACTGATCACTGAGGAAGGCTTTCTTATCTCTCCTGGCTATTCTTTGGAACTCTGCATTCAAATGGATATATCTTTCCTTTTCTCCTTTGCTTTTTGCTTCTCTTCTTTTCACAGCTATTTGTAAGGCCTCCTCAGACAACCATTTTGCTTTTTTGTATTTCTTTTTCTTGGGGATGGTCTTGATCCCTGTCTCCTGTACAATGTCACAAACCTCCATCCATAGTTCATCAGGCACTCTGTCTATCAGATCTAGTCTCTTAAATCTATTTCTCACTTCCACTGTATAATCGTAAGGGATTTGATTTAAGTCATACCTGAATGGTCTAGTGGTTTTCCCTACTTTCTTCAATTTAAGTCTGAATTTTGCAATAAACAGTTCATGATCTGAGCCACAGTCAGCTCCCAGTCTTGTTTTTGCTGACTGTATAGAGCTTCTCCATCTTTGGCTGCAAAGAATATAATCAGTCTGATTTTGATGTTGAACATCTGCTGATGTCCATGTGTAGAGTATTCTCTTGTGTTGTTGGAAGAGGGTGTTTGCTATGACCAGTTTAAGGGCAAAGGAGAAGCCCCAGCAAGATGGTAGGAGGGGCGAATTCACATTTAGAATCAAACCCCATTCCTGCCAGAGACACTCAGAGGGCTCAAACAAACCTTGTGTGCACCAGGACCCAGGGACCCCAATCAGAGACTGAGACAGAACTGTGTTTGAGCATCTCCTGTGGAGGTACGGGTCAGCAGTGGACTGCCACAGGGACAGGGGCTCTGGGTGCAGCAGACTTGGGTATGGCATAAGCCCTCTTGGAGGAGGTCACCATTAACCCCACCATAGAGCTGCCAGAACTTACACAGGACTGGGAAAATAGACTCTTGGAGGGCACAAACAGAACCTTGTGCACCAGGACCCAGGAGAAAGGAGCAGTGACCCCACAAGAGACTGACCCAGACTTGCCTGTGAGTGTCCAGGAGTCTCCAGCAGAGGCATGGGTTGGTGGTGGCCTGCTGCAGGGTTGGGGGCACTGAGTGTAGCAGTACATGCATGGGATCTTTTGAAGGTCACCATTATCTTCTTTACCTCCACCGTAGTTTAAGAAAGAAGGAAAGTGAAAGTGAAGTCGCTCAGTCGTGTCCAACTCTTTGCGACCCCATGGACTGTAGCCCACCAGGCTCCTCCATCCATGGAGTTTTCTAGGCAAGAGTACTGGAGTGGGTTGCCATTTCCTTCTCCAGGGGATCTTCCCAATCCAGGGATCGAACCCGGGTCTCCCGCATTGTGGGCAGACGCTTTACCGTCTGAGCCACCCATTTGGCCCCAGGTAAATAGCAAGGAGGGAACACAGCTCCACCCATCAACAGAAAATTGGATTAAAGATTTACTGAGCATGGCCCCGCCCATCAGAACAAGACCCAGTTTCCCCTCAGTCAGTCTCTCCCATCAGGAAGCTTCCATAAGCCTCTTATCCTTCTCCATCAGAGGGAAACATCAGACTGAAAACCACAATCACAGAAAACTAACCAATCTAATCACATGGACCACAGCCTTGTCTAACTCAATGAAACTATGAGCCATGCCATGTAGGGCCACCCAAGACAGATGGGTCATGGTGGAGAGTTCTGACAAAATGTGGTCCACTGGAGAAGGGAATGGCAAACCACTTCAGTATTCTTGCCTTGAGAACCCCATGAACAGGTATGAAAAGGCAAAAAGATAGGACACTGAAAGATGAACTCCCCAGGTCAGTAGGTGCCCAGTATGCTACTGGAGATCAGTGGAGAAATAACTCCAGAAAGAATGAAGAGATGGAGCAAAGCAAAAACAACACCCAGTTGTGGATGTGACTGGTGATGGAAGCAAGGTCTGATGCTATAAAGAGCAATACTGCATAGGAACCTGGAATGTTAGTTCAAAAAAAGAGTCCAAAATGCAGTACTTGGATGCAGTCTCAAAAATGACAGAATGATCTCTGTTCGTTTCCAAGGCAAACCATTCAATATCATGGTAATCCAAGTCTATGCCCTGACCAGTAATGCTGAAGAAGCTGAAGTTGAATGGTTCTATGAAGACCTACAAGACCTTCTAGAACTAACACCCAAAAAAGATGTTCTTTTCATTATAGGGGACTGGAATGCAAAAGTAGGAAGTCAAGAAACACCTGGAGTAACAAGCAAATTTGGCCTTGGAGTACAGAAATGAAGCAGGGCAAAGGCTAATAGAGTTTTGCCAAGAGAACACACTGGTCATAGCAAACACCCTCTTCCAACTCTATACTAAGCTGATACTCTAATCCAGGTGCTGCTACACATGTGTTGTCTTACACAGGTGTTAATCTGTGTGTGTATGCGTGTGTGCTCAGTTGCGTCCAACTCTTTGAGACCCCATGGACTGTAGCCTTCCAGGCTCCCCTGTCCATGGAACTCTCCAGGCAAGAATACTGGAGTGGGTTGCCATTTCCTTCTCCAGGGGATCATCTGACCCAGGGATCAAACCCGCATCTCTTGTGTCTCCTGCATTGGCAGGCAGATACTTTACCACCTGGATACTGTGCCACCAGAGAAGCCCCAGGTGTTGATCTATCTTTTTGCCAAACCCAGCCTGGGAACCACTATGCTGCCCTGCCCTCCAGCATCCAAGACATCTTCTAGCCATTAATTTAGGTCATTGAACTGCACTTGCATAGGGTCGCAGAAAACACTGTACCATAATGCTCTAACTATCCATGTACAATGTATTTTGTTTCCTCCAACATCAAACTATGTTTCACGTTTTATTCTAATAAATTTGGGAGCCATTTAGCTCAAGATTTTCACTGATATAATTTTGGGAGCCGCGGAAAGACACAAACCGGTTGTTGCCATACAAGTGCTCCAGAGGATCTTTTCTGGTATAATTTAATAATTTGATAAGGACTATTGACTTAGTTTTGAACCACACAGACATTCTTAGCAAACACTCCCTGTAATTATTTTATGTACTCTCAATGGTAAATGATTTGGTAGTGCAGATAACTGGGGGTCTTCAAGGGCAGACAGAAGGAAGTTCAAATTCCTCCTCCACTATTAATAGATATATGTATGACCTTGGGCAAATTAGTTAACCTCTCTTGACCTCAGGTTTCAAGGCCGATAATAACAACACCAAGCTGGTTGAGACATTAGCATGAGAATGAAAAGTGATAGTGGGAACTGATACTCAATGAATATTAGTTCTATTTCTTCCCTTGAAAAGTGTATCAGGACAAATGCATTTTATTCAAAGGAAAGGCTTCAGTGGTCTTATTTTTTAAAAATCTAAAATTAGAATTTTAGTCCTTCTCTTTGGAGAAAATAAGTTAAATTTCACATCTTTAGTTGAAAGTAATAGTAATAACAGTAAAACATATGGAACTTGAATAGTTCTGGCAAGTTTTCATTATGAAAACCCCCTAGAACGTCTTCTTTACCATACCTCCTGATCACTTTAAGGCTAACAAACTGTTAATTTATTTCTCCATTTTTTCCTTAAGTCAATCTTTACCTTATTCCTAAAGCCATCTGGGCTAATTTAGTTCAGTTGGAACTCAGAGCTAATGAGGCCAAGGTCAGGGCTGGATCCCATGGGGAACAGTTAGCTTTGCCCCCTTCTTTGGCCCTACCCTGCTTTTCTAACCCTACCAGCTGGTTTTCCACCATGTGTTTGCTCCAAGGGACTGGGGGGCAGGTGAGAAGGAGAGGGTGGCTGTGGAACCTTACTACCAGCAACATAGCTGAAAGCCTGTGTCTTTGGATGAAAAGCACTGCCCATGAAAACCAGTCCCCAATTCCACTGGGCCCTGAAGACAGATGATTAGCACTGATGGCTATATAAAGGTGCTGATCACAGTCCAGTTTATAATTATTTTCTTTCTAATTTATCCCCTCTTCCTGAATGCCCTCATTAGAGAGTGGCAGCCACTTCCTGATGCTCTAACTTGGTCCTTGGTCATTTAAGGCCACATAACTGATGCCTGCTATTGTCAGCAGTGCCATGGCAGGAACCTTCTGCATAGCTTGCAACCAAGGTTAAACACTGGGAGAAGGCTCTTGTTAGTAACATCTCATTAATGTTGCTATGATAAATTTGGCTCATTGACTGTAGTGTTAGTTGCTCAGTCATGTCAGACTCTTTGTGACCCCATGGACTGTAGCCTACCAGGATCCTCTGTCCATGGAATTCTCTCCAGGCAAGAATACTGGAGTGGGTTGCCATTCCCTTCTCTGGGCAATGACAATAAGGCATAAATGAAAAATACTCCTGATCGAAGGTGGAAACAGCCTTTCCTATGACTTTTGATTGACTTATGTTGCATGTGTGTCTTTTAATGGGCATTCAACTAACCCATTGGGCTTCCCTGATAGCTCAGTTGGTAAAGAATCCACCTGCAATGCAGGAGACCCTGGTTCAATTCCTGGGTCGGGAAGATCCACTGGAGAAGGGATAGGCTACCCACTCCAGTATTCTTGGGCTTCCCTTGTGGCTCAGCTGGTAAAGAATCCGCCTGCAAGACCTGGGTTTGATCCCTGGGTTGGGAAGATCCCCTGGAGAAGGGAAAGGCTACCTACTCCAGTATTCTGGCCTGGAGAATTCCATGGACTGTATAGTCCATGGGGTTGCAAAGAGTTGGACACGATTGAGCGACTTTCACTTTCACAAACCCATTGCACCTGTGTTAAGAGCAGCACATACTTCATTTTAGCATTTTGTTTGTAAACAGAAAATGATCTGCCAAAGTCCCCAATAAAGAGGCAGTTCCTCCTTCATGTTTTAGTCTATTTCCTTCATTAGTATCAAAATAGGAATGAAAACAGTTTAAATCTTTTCAAAACTTGCATCTAAATCGTGCTCAAACACCGTGTGTGTCTGCTCTTTTGAAGGCAGTTTGTGATTTCAAGGTATTTCTGGCAGCAACATATATGAAAAAAAAACATACATTTTGTATGAATAAAGTTATACGCAGCTCAGGCTGAAGAAGCGTCAGAGGGAAGGATTAAGAACACTTTTAGGCATCATTTTTATCTCGGAAAATTTCCAACGTTTGAAAAGCAGGTTAATATAATGAATCCTCAGGTACTAATCACCTAGTTTTCATGACTATGCCTGTTCATCTCTACCATAACTCACCCTGCTTCACTATGATTTTACAGCAAACCCATGATACCTTATTTTATCCCTACATACTTTAGTAGGTAAAGACTGAAAAACACACATAAGGAACATGACTTCAAGAACATTTTGAATAGATTTGCAGAATGGAAGAAAATCCTGTGATAGGAGAAAATATCACATTTTTTACATCACAGACTTTTAAAACCTGAAAAATTGATGAGAGGGGCCTGAAGGAACAGCATGTTTGGGAGTCCTCAGAGAATTGTCACTAGATGGGGCAAAGATGCTGTTACCCAGGTGGGTATGCCTGAAGACGCATACCACCAAGCTGTCCTGCAGAAAGTCAGAAAGAAGAGTTGGATCAGTGATAAGAACAGCTCATCAAAATGAGTGTACTAAGTGAAATTCCTATAGATTGCTCTATTTTTTTAAAGTTGCCCCCAGATCATCATAAGTCATTCACATTTATCAAACACTTATTGTCTACCATGTACAGTTCATGGGCAACCTTCTGCAGTCCTGCAAATGTCTGATATATACTTCTCTTATTCCCATTTTGTAGATAAGGAAACTGAGACCTAGAGAGGCCTGAGGGCAGGGCTGTGTTTCAAATATAATCAGTCTGATTCCAGTGCCATTGTTTGTAACTACCATGCAGTTCTGGGCTTCCAGGTGGCTCAGTGGTAAAGAATCTGCCTGCCAAGGCAGGAGATGCAGGAGACACAGGTTCAATCCCTGGGTCAGGAAGATTTCCTGGAGAAGGAAATGGCAATCCACTCCAATATTCTTGCCTGGAAAATCCCCATGGACAGAGGAACCTGGTGGGCTGCAGCCCATGGGGTTGCAAAGAGTCGGACACGACTTAGCACGCATGCGCCATGCAATTCTGCCTTTCATCTAGCTTTGAAAGTAGTAGAATAATGATTAAGTGTAGCTGTTTTAATATTTTTATTTTTGAGCAGTAAGATTTAGAAAATGGAGAGCCATAAATTCTTGGGTACTGAGCCTTATCTCAATCTCAGCTAGAGCTCATGCATGGTAATTTGGAACAAATGCCTCTATCCATTCATTTAGCACATATTTTGTGAGGACCTACTACAAAGTATATGCCAGACGCTGTGGTGTGCCAGGATCATTCCTGCCTAGGTGGACCTTTGAGTGCAAATTCTTTTTGCTTTACAGTAAGTATATCTCTTTCAAAAGTGAAGAATGCCAAAATTAAAGTTTGAAAGTGCAGTCATTTAGACTCTTGCTTGTAAAGACTAGAGACCTACTTTAGCTGGTTTAGGCAAAAAGGAGGAATTTATTCTACAGACCCTGAGGTTGTCAAGGAACCCAGGGATAAGAATGTAGCCAGGCTTCAGGAATGACCTGGGACCAGGCACTGGGTTAGCAGTCAGGAATTTTCTTTCACTCCTTCTTGTCTCTGCCTCTCTTTTCATGTCAACTTGAATCTTTCTTTCTCTGCTCCCTGGTCTGCAGATAGTAGATGACTATTCCTCCCACTTGCATTTGTATTATAGGTCCAGCTAACCAGAGTGAGACCAATTTTCTCTTAGTCTCAATTCCAAATTCATGGATGGTTGCTCACCCCGGACCAGTGACCTGTGGTCAAGGAAGTGACCGTCACGTACAAACTGTACACAGCTGCCAATAGCCACCCCTATAACCATGTGGACTGAGGAGGGAGGGGCAGTACCCAGGAAAGGAAGACAGAGGGGAGGCAAGTAAGACAATCTAGCAGATACTCAATTAAGAAAGGGGTTACAAATACTAAGAAGCACATTAAAATACATGTATTCAAGTTTCTTTAAAAATTTTTCTCTTTTAAATTGAAGTATGGTTACTTTAACAGTGTTCCAGGTATACAGCAAAGTGATTCAGTTATATATATATATATGTGTGTGTGTGTGTGTGTGTGTGTGTGTGTGTGTGTATACATTCTTTTCCATTATAGGTTATTAAAAGATATTGTGCTATATAGTAGGTCTTTGCTGTTCATCTATCTTATAGTGTATATCTGTTGATCCCAAGTCCTAATTTATCTCATGCCCCAACCCTTTCCCCTTTGGTAACCAAAAGTTTGTTTTCTGTATTTGTAAGTCTATTTCTAGTTTGTATATAAATTCACTTGTATCATACTTTAGATTCCACATATAAGTGATATCATATGATATTTGTCTTTGGCTTACTTCACTTAGTATGATAATCTCTAGGTCTATCCATGTTGCTGCAAATGGCATTATTTCATTCTTTTTATGGCTGAGTAATATTCCATTGTAATATGACAGAGGGGAGTGAAAAGGCTGGCTTAAAACTCAACATTCAAAAAGATCATGGCATCTGATCCCATCACTTCATAGCAAATAGAAGGGGAAAAAGTGGAAGCAGTGACAGATTTTCTTTTCTTGAGCTCCAAAATCACTGCAGACAGTGATAGCAGCCATGAAATTAAAAGATGCTTACTACTTTGAAGGAAAGCTATGACATACCTAGACAACATATTAAAAAGCAGAGACATTACTTTGCTGACAAAGGTCCATATAGTTAAAGCTATAGTTTTTCCAGTAGTCATGTACAGATGTTAGAGTTGGACCATAAAGAAGGTTGAGCACCGAAGAATTGATGCTTTTGAACTGTGGTGTTGGAGAAGACTCTTGAGAGTCCCTTGGACTGCAAGGAGATCAAACCAGTCAATCCTAAAGGAAATCAACCCTGAATATTCACTGGAAGGACTGATGCTGAAACTGAAGCTGCAATACTTTGGCCCCCTGATGCTGGGAAAGATTAAAGGCAAAAGGAGAAGAGGGCAGCAGAGGATGAGATGGTTAGATAGCATCACTGACTCAGTGGACATGAATTTGAGCAAATTCTGGGGGATAGTGGAGAACAAAGGAGCCTGGTGTGCTACATGTCCGACAGCAACTGAACAACAGCAACAAATATTCCATTGTATATATGTACCACATCTTCTTTATTCATTCATCTGTCGATGGACATTTAGGTTGCTTCCATGTCTTGGCTATTGTAAATAGTGCTGCAATGAACATTGGGTGCATGTATCTTTTTCAAATTAGAGTTTTCATCTTTTCCAGATATATGCCCAGGAGTGGGATTGCTGGATCACATGGTAGCTCTATTTTTAGTTTTTTAAGGAACCTCCATACTATTTTCCATAGTGGCTGTACCAATTTACATTCCCACCAACAGTGTATAAGGGTTCCCTTTTCTCCACACCCTCAAGTTTCTTACTCTTCTTTTGGGGATGAAAGTCAAGAGGCCAAATCAAATATAATTCTAATATCTGCAATTTGTCCACAGGTATAATCATGGCAATTATTATATAACATATGTATCATAGTGTTGAATGCCTTGTCTTGATTCTAGATAGAAACATGTCAACATCAATTGGACTACCACCACCACCACCTCAAAAAAATTCTGACTGAACCTCTCCCATGGTCAGCTGGAACTTCTTTCAGTTTTATTTCAGGCACCTCTAAGTTCCCAGATAGGAGAAGAAACTTATAAACCTTATGCTTACTCAAGTTCTTGAAGACTGCAACAGGAGTTAGCTCTTTGTGTTCTATTAATACAACTAGGGGGGAACAAGGAATGATACATGTATTCATTAGTCCTTTTAGTAATTGTGCTTTTAAAAATAATAAGATTTCCACATCTAAATTGCATTCAGAATGAATCTAATAATCCTTAAAAATATCCACTGCATTCTTATAATGGTATCTTTCACTTTTTAACATTAGCTAATATGTCATCATACCTCACAAGTAATATTGTATACTTTGCCCATAACTGTTATTCAAACTGGGAGAAATCTCATTTCCTAGGTGTGGTGGTGATTTTCAGCTATTTAAAACCTTCACTCAGTGAGGAAGGTGCAAACAGTTATAACAACATGTTCTTGAAATGGGCATGAGTCATCAATGTTCTCCAATGTCTGGCCAGTGGGTTCTGGCAGTTCCGAAGATGCAAACTGAATGAAATTAACCCGCCTTCTGTGTTTCTCCTCCCCTCTTGGGAAAGACACATCTTTTGTCAGAAGAGGGGAAGGTTCAGACTCCTCAGGAAGGAGCTCTGTGCAAAAAGGAGCTGACTTTCTAGTTTAGACTCATGAAAAGTCATTGAAGGATTCATGTAAATAAGGGTTGCAGGGTCAGTCCTTCAGTCTTAAAGCCAGAGTGATGCTTTACATTCCAGACCACGGCCTTCTGCAGACCACCAGAAGGCTCTTCAAAGGCCACGTTTGCCCCTTCCCACCCGTAGTGAGCACAAGGTGGAGATTCCATTTCGAGTTCTATAATGAGAACAATCAATACTATTTTTATACTCCCTTATATTTACAAATCACTTCCACGTGTATTTTCTCGTTGGATTAGAACCATCCATTTTACAGGGAAGGCCATTTCATTTAAGAGAGAGTGAGTAACATGTCTGTGGTTACAGAGCTGGTCAGGCACAAAGCCAGGACTGAATTCTAGGTTTGAGGCTCCAAATCCTGTTCTTTCCTGAGCATACATGCACTGCTTCTCTTGTGGGTATGTGTTGTGAGGAAATCTCCAAGCTAAATATACTGTGGCATCTTGTCTCAAGGGAACTAGACAAACGAAGTAGGGATAATTGTGCCAAGAGCAGATAAGGAAGTTGATACTTCAGAGCCCACCGTTTGGTAAATAAGTGACCACAGGTAATGGCATGTTAAGATTCCCCACAATTGCGTCAAAAAACACACTTTGGAGCTTTAAAGAGAGACATGCGGAAAAACTAGAGACTATTCAGATAAGCTGTTTGGAGACCTTTATTAGTATTTACTCACCTTCCTCTTCTCCTTCTCCCATTGAAAAAATGGGGAGGACGTCGAGAGGTTAAAAATTGTTAAAAATAAAGTTTTATATATATTGTAGTGGTTTTTGTCATACATTGACATGAATCAGCCATGGATTTACATGTATTCCCCATCCTGATCACCCCTCCCACCTCCCTCTCCACCCAATTCCTCTGGGTCTTCCCAGTGCACCAGGCCCAATTAGATTTATCCAGACAGCCGATCTAGGCAGCTAGCTTTGGGGAAATTCACTTTAAAAAGTGAGTTCGATTACATGATTTTGAAATTATTTGATTGACAAAAATCTGACAGTTTTTTTATTTTTTATTTTTCCCAGAAGTGCAGCAATAGCTTAAAGAGGGATCAGCTTATAGTTCTAGGGTATTTTTCTTACAAGATCATGTTTGACTTTCTCATTTACCTTCCACCATGTGGATGTAGCTGCAAATCTACTGCTTGTCTGATTTTCCACAATGAGCAGGAGGACGAGTCTCATAACTGTTTTAACACCTCCCTTACAGATTCCTATAAAGACAGCAGTGAGGACACAGCCAGGATGTGCTGTTGAACTGAAATGCATGTAAACATTAAATATAAACACCAACATCACTGAGCCCCCCTCCTGCTTTGAAAAAAGAAAGTTATGACACTTTGGCAGTCAGAATTTTCTGTCTATAAATCCAAGTGAAAGAGGAGTTGGATTTTAATGGGTGATAATAGTTGCGCTGTCATGAATCTGAGCAAACTCTGGGGGATAGCGAGGGACAGGGGAGCCTGGCGTGCTGTAGTCCATGGGGTCTCAGAGAGTCAGACATGACTGAGCAACTGAATAACACAAAAAAATTGTAGATTTACTAATAAAAACAACAACAAAAATAGTCGCCTTATGGCCAGTTAATGAGTGTGCAGTTTGCTTGATACGTTTCCACCTGATCCAAACAACTATTATCTCCTTATTTCTTACCCCCTTTCCCCACTCACCTGGAATGGAACACTTCCCTTTGTTGTATCTTATCTAGGAAGATGGAAATGCCTCTGGCTACAGGTAAATATGACCGTTGTGAACTGGTGGAAACCTTCCTCAATGGCTGGTTTGGAGCTTTGGTTTCCAACATGAGATTCATTTCAAAGTGGCCTCATCAGAGTTTTATACTTAACCATGGATTCATTGACAGTTGCTGGTGGTTTCTTGATGCAGTTACGCCTAATGCTGGTGAAAGTCATGTTACTCGGACTTATAGAAATTTAATTCAGTTCAGTTCAGTCGCTCAGTCATGTCCAACTCTTTGCAACCCCATGGACTGCAGCACGCCAGGCCTCCCTGTCCATCACCAACTCCTGGAGCTTGCTCAAACTCATGTCCATTGAGTCGGTGATGCCATCCAACCATCTCATCCTCTGTCGTCCCCTTCTCCTCCCACCTTCAATCTTTCCCAGCATCAGGGTCTTTTCCAGTGAGTCAGTTCTTCGCATCAGGTGGCCAAAGTATTGGAGTTTCAGCTTCAACATCAGTCCTTCCAATGAATATTCAGGACTGATTTCCTTTAGGATTGAAATTTAATTATGATTTTTTAAAACATGGGCTTTATTCCAGAACACTGAAAAAATGTAATTATTTGACTTTGTGATAGAAAATAGTGGCTAGCTGCTAAATGAATATTCTTTATGTCATCAGATTCATATATTTAGAAAGTTGTAAGTAAAGATCAGTAGCTGTATAAAAATGGGGTTGCCAGACTAAAACACAGAGTACTCAGTTAAATTTGAACTTCAGATAAACAACAAATCATTTTTTGTAGAAGTCTGTCCCATGAAATATTTGGAACTTGCTTACCCTAAAAAAATATTTATTGTTCATCCACAATTCAGATTTAACTGACCACCTTGTATTTTTATTTGCTCAATCTGGTAAGTCTGGTTAAATAACACCTATTTCTCCATCATATGAAGCCATCAGATCAAAAAGTAATCATTCTTAACACATAGCTCAATTGAAGTAAGCCTGTTAATAACAGGCAACCAACTGGAGAGGAGTATGTTTCAACAGAATGTCTATTAGCTAGTCTATTTTACAAATAATGTTAGAATTGTGCATAAAGAAGTATATGCTTTTATTCATTCTCTGAGTTCAGTGATTCAGTGTTGTAATTAACCATGTAGTAGCAGAGGGGATATTGGGACATTGTGTCCTCCCTCTGTGATAGAGAGCCAGATAGCAACTAGAAAAAATTGTAGGAACTTATGAGGCATGTGCTTGGGTTTCTTTTGCTGCTATTAAGAAAAACTACAGACCTGTAAAGTTGATTAGTTCAGAATAATCTACTGCTTCAGTCAGTAGCAAAAACATTGAGAGTGTTCCTTGATCTGCTTTCAGTGTAAAGATTTTCAGATTATTCTATGAAAGGAGCAATTAATAATGAGAGCAGCAGCAGCAGCAGTGCACTTGCTATTCGTTGAAGGCTGACTATGGACCAGGCACTGTGGAGGGCTCCTGACTCTCTGTTGGACTCCAGGTAACTTCAGAGTTCATGCTTTTCCGGTAGACCACCCTGTACATCATCTTCTCATGTATAGGTGACAATGGAAGGAGGTTGCAGATAACTAGAGACCTAACGATTTCATGTATCTTTGCTTTGTTGTTATTACTTATTATGTTGTTGTTACTGTTGTTCTTATTATCTGAGGCAATAACTTAAGGGCTTACTATGTAGCAGGCTCTATATTTTTTATCGAAGAATTGTTGATTGACAATGTTGTGTTAGTTTCAGGAGTATAGCAAAGTGAACCAGTTATATATATATATTCTTTTCCCATTTAGGTTATTACAAGATATTGAGTACAGTAGGCCAACAGGCACAGGCTCTGTACTTTTAGCGTCTTTTTTCATTGACTCCTCAGATTGGCTCCATAAGGCTTCACAGTTATTCTCCTTTTTAAGATGGTGACTCTTAGAGGTTGTATAATTTACCCAAAGTTACTTGACAGAGCTAGAATTCTAACTTAGGTTGAAGTTCCTAGTGACTCTGCTGAATTCCTTGTATAAATGGCTAACTTCATGCAGAAGTATCTCAGATTACAGATCATGCTTTCACAGGTTAGTTAAACATCACAGGTTAGTAATAGTGGAAAATCCTGCCTCAAGTTTTCAGAACTCACTTTCAGTATAAGATCAGTTTAAGGATATTGGATTGATACTTTAAGAATCAAGAGACTGTTGAGAAGAAATTAATCTCATCAACTTTATTAATATTATTTTCTACATCATTCCAGAAAAGATTCAGGCAACTTGTCAACTTTTGTGCTAATTAATTTTCAGTTCAGATCACATTTTAATTTTGCTGGCAATGTGCTACTCAGTCATTTATTTAGCAAATCCTTTTTAGAGCATCTACTCTAGAGCATTCACTCTTGCACTTAAGGAATGTCATTTGGCCTAGGAGAAAGATAGGTAAAACAAAATTTGGATAAAGTCATCCTCTCAAAGACTTGGAAAAACTCCAGAGATTAAATCTGTTCCAACACAACCTGAAACAAGAAGAAAAACAAAAAAATGATTCAATTTCCACCCATCCCTTCCCCAATTCAGAAATGACCAGAAGTTTTCTCTTTCACAAGATGAGGGCAGGGATCTCTTCTCTCTTTCCTATTTTACCTCTGAGCTCAGTGTGTTAGCACCCTCTGGGCTCCCCTCCCTTCCAGAAAGAACTGGATGCCCTCTTTGTCACCTGCCCTCAGGTGGGAGCATGAGCCTCTTGATGGATAATCTTGCTTCACCAGATGGCCTTCCCATGAGGTTACACTCACGGTGTGCTGGCGCCTGTCTTCCTTCCTCATCTCGGTGAAATTCCACAGAGTTGGAAGAACTCTCATTTTCTGCATGAGGCAATCAACTGAGGCTTAGAGAAGGGAAGGGACTTACTGTAGGAAACACAGCTGGCTAGTTATTTGTTAGAGGCAAGACCACAATCTGGGTCTTCTGATTACTAAACTCAAAGTCTTGGATTCGAACTGTGAAGCTTTGTACTACCTTCAGACTTGGTGTGAATCCTCACAGTCTATTCTTGGGTCAAGAAACAGATTCTACAGAGTCTCTAACAATGTAACCATCGGTTATCAAGAGCAGAAGCATGCCTGGTGAGAGTCATGAAATAAATTACACAATCTTTCTGGTTAGAGAGCTTTCATAGCCAAAGACATATATTTGTAGCATTAATTAGAATGACAACCCCTCCCCACCAAAGCAAAGCAGCTGCTGGTTTGTTATGACTCCCAGTAAAACATCTTGTTGTTTTTTTTTTTTTTTTAAAGTTTTTATTGGAGTATAGTTGATTTACAATGTTGTGTTAGTTTCAGGTGTATAGCAAAGTGAATCAGTTATACATACACATATACTTTTCAGATATTTTCCATTCTTGGTTATTAAAAGATATTGAATATAGTTTCCTGTGCTATATAGTAGTTTTTATTGGTTATCTGTTTTATTTTAAAGCTTTTATTACTTACTACTGCACATGGAACAACAGACTGGTTCCATATAGGAAAAGGAGTATGTCAAGGCTTATATTGTCACCCTGCTTATTTAACTTATATGCAGAGTACATCATGAGAAATACTGGGCTGGATGAAGCACAAGCTGGAATCAAGATTGCCGGGAGAAATATCAATAACCTCAGATATGCAGATGATACCATCCTTATGGCAGAAAGTGAAGAAGAACTAAAGAGCCTCTTGATGAAAGTGAAAGAGGAGAGTGAAAAAAATTGACTTAAAGCTCAATATTCAGAAAACTAAGATCCTGGCATTTGGTCCCATCACTTCATGGCAAATAGAAGGGGAAACAGTGGAAGCAGTGTCAGACTTTATTTTTCTTGGCTCCAAAATCACTGCAGATGGTGATTGCAGCCATGAAATTAAAAGACGCTTACTCCTTGGAAGGAAAGTTATGACCAACCTAGACAGCATATTAAAAAGCAGAGACATTACTTTGTCAATAAAGGTCCATCTAGTCAAGGCTATGGTTTTTCCAGTAGTCATGTATGGATGTGAGAGTTGGACTGTGAAGAAAGCTGAGTGCCAAAGAATTGATGCTTTTGAACTGTGGTGTTGGAGAAGACTCTTGAGAGTCCCTTGGACTGCAAGGAGATCCAACCAGTCCATCCTAAAGGAGATCAGTCCTGGGTGTTCATTGGAAGGACTGATGCTGAAGCTGAAACTCCAATACTTTGGCCACCTGATGCGAAGAGCTGACTCATTGGAAAAGACCCTGATGCTGGGAAAGATTGAAGGCAGGAGGAGAAGGGGACGACAGAGGATGAGATGGTTGGATGGCATCACTGACTCAATGGACATGGGTTTGGGTGGACTCCGGGAGTTGGTGATGGACAGGGAGGCCTGGTGTGCTGCGCGCGTTCATGGGGTCACAGAGTCAGACACAACTGAGCGACTGAACTGAACTGAACTGGAGTATAGTTTCCAACATCTTTTTAAAAGTGGGTTTTGGAGTCATTGGAAGAAACTGGAAAACTGGGGCTGGAGGCACAGAAATAGAAAGGTACAAGTGGCATTGCAGCTGGGAAATTATAACACTCTTGTCACTTCCATTGATAGAGAAAGAGAAAGATGGACTTCTCTTTAAATGTAATTACAATCTTTTATATGTATTCTGGGGAGAAGGCAATGGCACCCCACTCCAGTACTCTTGTCTGGAAAATCCCATGGACAGAGGAGCCTGGTAGGCTGCATCCATGAGGTCGCTAAGAGTCGGACACAACTGAGCTTCTTCATCTTCACTTTTCACTTTCATGCATTGAAGAAGGAAATGGCAACCCACTCCAGTGTTCTTGCCTGGAGAATCCCAGGGATGGGGGAGCCTGGTGGGCTGCTGTCTATGGGGTTGCACAGAGTTGGACATGACTGAAGTGACTTAGCAGCATATGCATTCTGGAGACTTGGTGTGGGTCTTATATGCAGAGTACATCATGTGAAATGCCAGGCTGGATGAAGCACAAGCTGGAATCAAGATTGCCAAGAGAAATATCAATAACCTCAGATATGCAGATGACACCACCCTTATGGCAGAAAGCGAAGAGGAACTAAAGAGCCTCTTGATGAAAGTGAAAGAGGAGAGTGAAAAAACTGGCTTAAAACTCAACATTCAAAAAACGAAGATCATGGCATCCAGTCCCATCATTTCATGGCAAATAGATGGGGAAACAATGGAAACAGTGACAGACTTTATTTTCTTGAGCTCCAAAATCACTGCTGATGGTGACTGCAGCCATGAAATTAAAAGACTCTTGCTCCTTGGAAGAAAAGTTATGACCAACCTAGACAGCATATTAAAAAGCAGAGACATTACTTTGCTGACAAAGGTCTGTCTAGTCAAAGCTATGGTTTTTCCAGTGGTCATGTATGGATGTGAGAGTTGGACCATAAAGAAAGCTGAACACTGAAGAATTGATGCTTTTGAACTGTGGTGTTGGAGAAGACTCTTGAGAGTTCCTTGGACTGCAAGGAGATCAAACCAGTCAATTCTAAAGGAAATCAGTCCTGAATATTCATTGGAAGGACTGATGCTGAGGCTGAAGCTCCAATACTTTGGCCACCTGATGTAAAGAACTGACTCATTGGAAAAGACCCTGATGCTGGGAAAGATTGAAGGCAGGAGAAGGGGACGACAGAGGATGAGATGGTTGGATGGCATCACTGACTCCATGGACATGAGTTCGAGGAAGCTCTGGAAGACAGTGATAGACAGGGAAGCCCACTGTGCTACAGTCCATGGGGTTGCAAAGAGTCAGACACAAGTGAGCGACTGAACTGAACTGATACATATTCTGATTAATAACATTTGATTCCCAATTTTATCTGAGCTCTCCTTGAATCAACCTGACACTGTGACTAAACCAGCCAGAGAAAGGACAACCAGCAGGATTATTTGGTGATGCAGAGACCGGGTTGAATTCGCATGACATTTTGTAGACCCTGCTTTGGTCAGGTAAGCAAGGATCAATAATTAACATCTCCCAAATGCTTTAAAAGTATTCATTGATCACAATAGCACATCTGTAAAACATTTCCATATGAGAAGCATAAGGCTTTGATCTGTTTAGATCAGACCACCTGGTCCCCAGTTGGCAGCCCCCAATTTATAGCTGAATCGTGTCATGTTCCAGACATTAGTATGTGAGGCAGTTGGGAACCTGGAGCATGTTTTCCCACAGAAGCGGTATCATTTATGATGGTTAGTTTCTTAGGCTAGCTCGTCAATGACACCATGAGTTGACTTCAAGTATGTGTAAATTATGGTGTAATTGGTGGGAAACAGTGTTGTTAGTTAGGGTAACAAATCAGATAGAGGAGTGAGACCCATATTTCTCAGAAGATACTGGTAAGGAGTTGAGGTGGGTGCTATGATTTAGATTGCAGAACTCAATCTACCTAGTAGCAAATTCTGCAAATTTGATTTGCCCCTATCATTCCTCATTTGTAAAGGACTAAGCTGGAATAAGCTGGTGTTGTGCCATCAATGAGATAGCTGCTGTGAGGACACCTGGCCTCAGCCTCTGGCCTTGAGCACTCTATGGCCAGGGCACTGTTGCTCATTAGCTCTATCATATTGGACCAGTGATGTTCGTTCCCTGAGAGGCTCTCAGGAAAGTGGAGTCAGACCCATGGGAGGATGTGCTGCTGGCCTTGATTCTATTCCATCTGAAGTCCTGCCCCATCCTGGATGCACCAGTGTTACCTGGAGAAGGGGCTGAAGGAATGGAAGAGGACTTGAGAAATAACAAGTATTTAAGTTCCTGTTTTTCAAATTAAAAATAGAAATATACATATATGTATACACATAGACATGTGTGTGTGTGTATATATGTATATATATGAATATAGAAGTAATATGTGCTTGGTTTTTAAGAAAATTGTGACACAGAAGTATTGAAAAGAAGAAAGTAAAATTTGTCCATAATTCTACCATCCATAGATAACTACCACTAACATTTTGGTGAATATGCTTAAATAATTTTTCTGTGTTTGTGAGTGTATACACACCTTTTAAAAATTACAGTGGGATGATACTAATATTGTTTTATGACTTTAAAAATCTTAATAGCATATCGCAGATATTTTCCATGTCAATAAATATAGATCTATTTCAAAAGAGAAGAAAATTTATGAATAATCATCAATCCATGTCAGTATTTTTGACAACAGCTTTGTAGCCCATTATATGGGTACTGTCATTTGTTTAGCTGCTCCTCTCTCTGTTTTTAAAATTATGTATTTAATTACTCAGTCATTAAAAAGAATTCATTTGAATCAGTTCTAATGAGGTGTATGAAACTGGAGCCCATTATACAGCGTGAAGTAAGCCAGAAAGAAAAACACCAATACAGTATACTAATGCATATATATGGAATTTAGAAAGACGGTAATGATAACCCTATATGCAAGACAGAAAAAGAGACACAGATGTATAGAACAGACTTTTGGACTCTATGGGAGAAGGCAAGGGTGGGATGATCTGAGAGAACAGCATCGAAACATGTATATTATCAAGTGTGAAACAGATCACCAGTCCAGGTTGGATGCATGAGACAAGTGCTCGGGGCTGGTGCACTGGGATGACCCAGAGGGATGGGATGGGGAGGGAGATGGGAGGGGGGTTCAGGATGGGGAACACATGTAAATCCATGGCTGATTCATGTCAATGTATGGCAAAAACCACTACAATATTGTAAAGTAATTAGCCTCCAGCTAATAAAAACTATTGGGAAAAAAATTATGTATTTATTTATTTGGCTGCTGTAGGTCTCAGTTGTGATATGTGAGCTATTTAGTTGTAGCATATGGGATCTAGTTCCCTGACCAGGGATTGAACCTGGGCCCCTTGCATAAAAAGCATGGAGTGTTAGCCACTGGGCCATTCCTCTCTTGACAGGCCCAATTCCTTTTTGTTGCTCTGTATAGATTTTCCTGCTTGGCTTGTGCTGGGTCTGGAGAGCTATTGTTAGTATCTCTTCCCAAATTCACATTCAGTGGAGTCATGTGGGTAACTCGAAATCAGGTGTGGTGGGTGTATTTACACCTTGGAAATTGGCAAACGTTCCATCCAGGGGACGTTTTGTTTTCTTTCCTCTCACTCCTAGAGAGCTGGCCTACTAGCATATCACACAGAGCTCCTCAGCTCACTCCCTGGCTTCACTTGGCCTGGTTCAGCTGGCCTGATGAAGGGGGATGGAAGGGAGAAAAGAAACTGACAACAAATCATCAGTTAACAACCAGTCCTCAAAGGCTGATAACATAGATCCATTTGTGGCTGATGCTCCTATCACAAAGTGCAGGCATTGTTTCTGAACAATGATGGGTAAATAAATAATAATAAGGTTTTAGAAGCCAAGTGTTTTGGCAAATAAATTAAAGCTGTGTTATCTGTTAATCTGAATAACACAGCTTTAATGTATTTAAAGGAGAATTTATTTAATTTATTTAAAGGAAGGAGAAGGGGATGACAGAGGATGAGATGGTTGGATGGCATCACTGACTCAATGGACATGAGTTTGAGTAAACTCTGGGAGTTGGCGATGGACAGGGAAGCCTGGCGTGCTGCAGTCCATGGGGTCACAAAGAGTCGGACACAACTGAGTGACTAAATTGAACTGAACTGTTAACCTAGAAACAAGTTTCAGATGGAATATATTACAGATGGGTAGCAAAGTCAGCAGTAAGAAGAGCCTCAAAAGTCCCCAATGGGTGCTTTAGCTTTTCAGGGATTTTTGTTGCTTCTGTCAGAGAAAGAATGCCTGCCAGTAGAATGTCTCCTGTGAGCCCCTTGTTTGTTCTGTTTATCATGAGACTTTAAACCTGTGGGTGCAATACCAAAGATTAGGGGTGGTATGTCTAGATTTTTCTTCCCTAGTCAGAGTACAGTTGGTCACTCTGGGAAGTTTTGGAGAAGAGTGAAAAAGAAGGCCAAAGAAATACAGGATTTAGGACTCTTAGGGACGGTGTAGACACATCACTTCACTACAGCATGTTTTGCTTTCTGCCTTGACAAAGTAGCAAAGACAGAGAGTGTAGGACACCACATTCATCTGAGGGTGGCTACTCACATCCATTCCTGTCTCTGTCCCTGACACCACACAGTGCCTTAAGTGCCTCAGAAACTGTGCTCAACCATGTTCTTTTCCCTCCATGCATCATACTTAGCCCCATAATGCTGGTGGTAAAGAGTGTAGGCTCTGGAGTCTGACAGATCCTGGTGGTCACGAGTGTTGGTTTTCAGGTCCGACAGGTCTGTCTGGGTTCAAAGCCCACACACTATGTGATCCTGGGCATGTTTCATAAAATCCACTCCCCTGCCTCTGTTCTTCCTGCTGTAAGATGTGGACGATGATGTGCCTGATTTGGGGTTTTGTTGTGAGCCTCAATTGGGATGATACCTATGAAATGCATCTTCCACTGCCTGGCACTTAGAGTAAGGTTAGTATCATCCTGATTTTCCTGGATTGGTCTAGTTCTCTCTGGAAATTTTACAGAAGTGTTTTCAAAAGGACCCCCTGTCTACTCTCATGTGCCCCTCTCATACTGATCTTTAAAATGGTCCTATTCTGATAAAAATTCACCCACTGAACACAATACACACTGTCTAGTTCATCTCAGTTTCAGCTCTTTCTCATGAAACAGCTTCTGAAGTTTTTCTCCATCCTCGTCCTTCCAAGCCTGTCTTCTCTAGGGAGGCTTCCCTAATCACCCCCAGCCTACAGGGCTTGCGAACACCCACATAGCTGATGTTCTCCAGCAATTCAACTCCTGTTTCTCTTTGGATCGTTCACTTGGCCATGAACTGTGACAGATCTAAAGCTGTTACAACAGAATCGCCATCTAACCCCTGTGTCTTATGATAATTTGCTCCAGATTCCTAAGACAGCAGCAAGGCCTACAGCAATTGGTTTGCCAGATTTAGTGAATAAGAATTCAAGATTCCCAGTTAAATTTGCATTTCACACAAGCAACAAATAATATTTTAGTGTGTGTATATCCCACATCTCAAAAGAGTCTCCTCCAGCACCACAATTCGAAAGTATCAATTCTTTGCACTCAGCCTTCTTTACAGTCCAACTCTCAGATCAAACCAGTCAGTCCTAAAGGAAATCAACCCTGCATATTCATTTGAAGGACTGATGCTGAAGCTGAAACTCCAATACTTTGGCCACCTGATGCAAAAAGCTGACTCATTGGAAAAGACCCTGTTGCTGGGAAAGATTGAGGGCAGGATGAGAAGGGGACGACAGAGGATGAGATGATTGGATGGCATCACTGACTCAATGGACTTGAGTTTGAGCAAGCTCCGGGAGATGACAGGGAAGCCTGGTGTGCTGCAGTCCACAGGGTCCCAAAGAGTCGGACATGGCTTAGCGACTGAATGAAAACAACAATATCCTACATACTATATGTACTTATACTTAAGAATTATTTATTGTTTTACTGGAATTCCCATTTCTGTGGGTGTCCCATATTTATTTGGCAACCCTAATTGGAAATTGAGGAGAAAGGCCCTGAGAGGGCAAAAAGTTAAAGTGAAAGTGAGGTCCCTCAGTCATGTCCGACTCTCTGCGACCCCATGGACTGTAGCCTACTAGGCTCCTCCATCCATGGGATTTTCCAGGCAAGAGTACCGGACTGGGTTGTCATTTCCTTCTCCAGAGGATCGTCCCGACCGACAGATTGAACCTGGGTCTCCTGCATGGTAGGCAGATGCTTTACCGTCTGAGCCACCAGGGAAGTCAAGAGGGCAAAAGAACTGTGACAAATCATGGGCATGCAAATGCTCTGAGACAATTGACTCATTTAACCAGTACCTCTTAACCCACCTTGTCATTTGGTTTCTCTGCTACCAGGGCCAAAGTGTACACTTGTGTACTGGGCGCTCCCAGCATCGTTTTGTCTTGGGGGCACCATACACTCTGTTGACACTAAGATTTGTAAATAACCATTTCCTGGCAGATAGCAGTCTTACTCTAACAAACTCAACTTATCTTGACAATTTTTTAACAAATAAGATTAAGTATCTTGAGGAAGAGGCATCTTTTTCTAGCTTACACCAAGGTGGCATCTGGCCAGGGGTACCCTGTATCCATCGCCGATTAACCATAAGCTGTGCTGCAGTAGTTTTCCAAATCATGAGCTGTGACCCACGAATGAGTTGGGAAATCATTTCAGTGGGCCACAACCAACATTAGTCATGGTGCTATGATGATGATGATGGAATAGAATATCAGAATGTGTCCCATGTAATGTGCTGCTGTTGGCAGTTTTGATTTTACTATGTATGTTTGTGTCTACTGGATATGGTGATTGCAGCCATGAAATTAAAAGACACTTACTCCTTGGAAGGAAGTTATGACCAACCTGGATAGCATATTTAAAAGCAGAGACATTACTTTGCCAACAAAGTTTCGTCTAGTCAAGGCTATGGTTTTTCCAGTAGTCATGTATGGATGTGAGAGTTGGACTGTGAAGAAAGCTGAGCGCCAAAGAATTGATGCTTTTGAACTGTGGTGCTGGAGAAGACTCTTGAGAGTCCCTTGGACTGCAAGAAGATCCAACCAGTCCATCCTAAAGGAGATCAGTCCTGGGTGTTCATTGGAAGGACTGATGTTGAAGCTGAAACTCCAATACTTTGGCCACCTCATGCGAAGAGTTGACTCATTGGAAAAGACCCTAATGCTGGGAAGGATTGGGGGCAGGAGGAGAAGGGGACAACAGAGGATGAGATGGCTGGATGGCATCACCGACTCGATGGACATGGGTTTGGGTGAACTCCGGGAGTTGCTGATGGACAGGGAGGCCTGGCGTGCTGCAGTTCATGGGGTCACTAAGAGTCAGACATGACTGAGCGACTGAACTGAACTGAACTATTGGATAAAAATATATTTCTGATTATGTCTCACTATCCAAAACGTTCGAAAGGCACTGATGTGGTGGTGTCTGGGTTCTGCTACAGGCTTGCTGTGTAACCTTCAGCAAATGACTTGACCCTTCTGGGCCTTGGTTACCCCATCTGTAATTTGGGGATAATAATTGTACCTGCCTCAAGGGTTGCTTTGGGGATTTAATTAATTAATCCATGCAAAACACTTAGGATGGGGCCTGGCATGAGCAGGGGATCAATGAAGTTTTTGCTGTTATTATCAGTGATTAGTCAAGAGTGGAGAGGGTTGGAAGAGACAAGCTCATTAACTGTGGGTGAGCAGTGACAGCTGACAGCCAGATGTGCAAAGAAAGAGAATTCGGAATAATGCAAAAGCAGGTGAGGTACAATGAAGGATCTTCATATTGATGATCCTGAGTCATCAGGAAAAGGTTAAATTATGTCCAGAATGTTCCACTGAATAAAACAAATTTGTAATCCACGTAGAAGACTTTCCAGTGAGGATGATCCGAACAAACAGGATGAACACTTCACTGAAAATATCAGTTAATTGGACAATTAATTCATATGGAAGTTCTGCTTCTGCTGCAAGTCCACATAAATGAAATCAGCTGTATTTCTCCTATGAGCAAGTCATGACTCCCAGCTATGTTGTGGGCTCTCTGAGGGTGCAGACTGAACTGTGCATTCCTTCTGCAGCCCCTGCAGAGTCAGCAGGGGACCAAGCACAGCTGTGAATCCTAGGCCCCTCATTCCCCAGACTGAAAAGTGAGGCATCTCCCCATTCCATGCAGCAGGGCACCTTTGCAAACTGGATCGGATACTAACGCACAGTGTGCATGCAGGCTGGTGGACTTCCTTTCCCCTCGCTCCTAGCTAGCTTTGAGAGATGGGAGCGGGGGTGGTAAGTTTGCGGCTGTTCTCTGTCATAAGGAGTGTTCCTGCTTGCTAATACGTGCCAAATGCTCACCTCTGTGTGTGTATGTGCGTATATGGGGGAGAGAGAAAGAGAGGCTGTATTAGAACTTCAGAACTTTATTAGACTGGTCATTCATAATTTGTGAGTATGAAGACGGCTTTTTATTTTAATATTTTATTTTAAAATTAAAGTTTTTATTGATGTACAGTTGATTTACAACACTGTGTTCATTTCTGGTGTATAGCAAAGTGATTGATTCAGTTACACGTATATATATTCTTTTCCATTATGGTTTATCACAGGATATTGAATATAGTTCCCTGTGCTATACAGTAGGACCTTGTTTATCTATTCTATATATAATACTACCTATCTGTTAATCCCAAAGTCCTAACTTATCCCTCCTCCTACCACTCAATTCTGTGGCTGCCAACCCAGTTCTCTTCCTTTTGCCACTTGTTCTTAGGCAAACATTTCCTCCTGCAGGAAGTTTTCACGTTATGCTTATATAAAATAAATACATAATAAATAAGTAAACAAATAAATGGTTTTCTACTTTTCACTCCCCTTGATATATACTCCAGTAAGCATCTTACTGACCATCCTATCTTACTTCTTTGTGTAAACCATTTTACCTAAATGAGACCACAGAATGCAAGTTTCCACTGTGGACACTTTTATTTGAAAAATGTACAGCTTGTTTCTTTACATGCCATACCACCCCCACAAAGGTAACCGATTTGAACAACTCAGTACATACCTTTCAGTGCCTCCCTCCATGCTTGCATAGTTATCTAGAATTTACATTCCACACACATAAGGGATGTTTTGGACATTTTACTTTACAACAGTGGCATCCTAGTATATGTGCTACTACATCTTGCTTTTCTCACTTAACAATACACCATGGAAACCACCTCGTTCTGTTAAGTGTTGGTATAAAAGGCCGTGGTTTGGATGTACAATTCACAAACATTCCTTCCATTTCCAATGCTTTTATTCCTGTAGACTAGATCCCCAAGAGTGGCTTTGCTAGGTTGAAATGTATCTATATTTTTAATTTTAGTAGATAACACCAGTTCTCCTCCGGATGAGCTGTAAGGATTCATTTCTCCACCAGCAATATAAAAGAGTACACTTTCTCCAACATTTCAGCATTCACTTCGGTAAAAAACAAATTTAGGATGGCCCTTCAATTTGTTATCAGCTATTTGTTGGCTCAGATTGTGAGATATTTTGAACACAGAAAATATTCGAGTAGACTCAACTTCTAAGCCAGAGCCCTGTGTAGAAAATTGATTTGATTTTATCCACTTTACCTCTGTGCAGCTTGGGCTAGTCATCAACATGATAGCTACCAGTTGCTAAGAGCTTCTGTGGCATCCAGCTTTAACTTAGCACTAATTTAAACCTTAGAACTATTGGGAAACACTTATCCCTTCCATTTTACGAATGAAGAGATTTAAGCACAGAGCAGTTGAGAAGCATACCAAAGGTTATACAACCAGGAGGTGACAAAATATATGTAAGTGCAGCATGGGACTCTCAACTACGGTGTCACTAGACTTTGGTTGTATACCTTTGGGCTATTGGAGCTTGAAGCTAGGCCTGATATTTGTAGGGGTGCTCTTTTGCCCATAAGACAGTGAAGAGTGAACTGGGGATACATCCAAGGTCCCAAGTACCCCATGTTTGCACTAGGGCAACTGGATGTGGATTGCTCTGTCTTGCAGACTGTGAGAAGGTAAAGCCCCTCCTCAGGGGCACAGAGCATCCCCCAGCCTAGGGAGATCATGGTCCCAGGATGAGAGGTTGGAGTCAAAGGGTACAGCAGGAATTGGAAGGCTGGATTGTTATCTCCTGTCCCTGGGCAGAATTTCTGTCATTCAGAAACTGGAGATCTTTCCTTAGGTGCTGTTCCTTCATGGCCATGTTGTTGCCTGAATTTTTCCAGCCTATCTTAGCAAAATAAGGCAGACTTCTGGGGAAAAAGTCTTGGAGCAACCAATCTCCAAGCTTTGAGTATGTTTTCATCCCTGCAGTTCTATTTCTGTGCCATCAAGACCAGATCATGATTCATTCTTTAATGTCACTTTGATAGAACAAATACTTATGCAAATAGATTCACAAAGGCCATTATTTCCTTGGCACAGAATCTCAGCCAAATATTCCTCATGAGAGATAGTGAAGGACACATTACCATTCTACCCCAAGAGATACATATAAAGAGTTAATCAGATGCAGATTGGTCATCAAACAAAGAAAATCACTGATATTAATGCTTTGGCTGGAAATTGTTTCACCAAGAAAAGGTGTTCAAAGTAACAATCATTTATTTATTGAGCACCCAGTAAATGGCAGTTGAGCCACATACATTATCTCATTTGATTTTTACCACAACCCTAAAGAGGTAGGTACCATTACTGTGCCCATTTTGCAGATGAATCAGTTAGGGCTTGGGGAGGTTAAGTGGCTTTCTGTCTAAGATGTTATAGTGAGTAAGCAGTAGAAGCTGAGATTGGAAACCATGAGTGTCTTAGCCATCCCTAGCCTCCCCCTCCCGCCCAGCCTGCTCAGGTTTATGGAGGCATCCCTTTTCTTGGACAGCTGTGTCCAAGCATGATCAGACATTCATAATGACAACAGTTGCCATATATTTAAGACCTGTGATGAGCTAAGCACTTCATATCTATCCTGTTCAGTCTGCATGACTCCAAAACCTGTGCTTTTCATCCTTTCTTCTCCACTACTCCCAGATGGGAATACCAGACCACCTGATCTGCCTCTTGAGAAATCTGTATGCAGGTCAGGAAGCAACAGTTAGAACTGGACATGGAACAACACACTGGTTCCAAATAAGAAAAAAAATATGTCAAGGTTGTATATTGTCACCCTGCTTATTTAACTTATATGCAGAGTACATCATGAGAAATGCTGGGCTGGATGAAGCACAAGCTGGAATCAAGACTGCTGGGAGAAATATCAATAACTTCAGATATGCAGATGACACCACCCTTATGGCAGAAAGTGAAGAGGAACTAAGGAGCCTCTTGATGAAAGTGAAAGAGGAGAGTGAAAACATTGGCTTAAAGCTCAACATTCAGAAAATTAAGGTCATGGCATCTGGTCCCATCACTTCATGGGAAATAGATGGGGAAAGAGTGACTGACTATTTTTGGGGGGCTCCAAAATCACTGCAAATGGTGATTGCAGCCATGAAATTTTAAGCGTCTTTTAAGATGCTTACTCCTTGGAAGAAAAGTTATGACCAACCTAGACAGCATATTAAAAAGCAGAGGCATTACTTTGCCAACAAAGGTCTGTCTAGTCAAGGCTATGGTTTTTTCAGTAGTCATATATGGATGTGAGAGTTGGACTATAAAGAAAGCTGAGTGCTGAAGAATTGATGCTTTTGAACTGTGGTGTTGGAGAAGACTCTTGAGAGTCCCTTGGACTGCAAGGAGATCCAACCAGTCCATCCTAAAGGAGATCAGTCCTGGGTGTTCATTGGAAGGACTGATGTTGAAGCTGAAACTCCAATACTTTGGCCACCTAATGCAAAGAGCTGACTCATTGGAAAAGACCCTGATGCTGGGAAAGATTGAGGGCAGGAGGAGAAGGGGACAACAGAGGATGAGATGGTTGGATGGCATCACCGACTCAATGGACATGAGTTTGGGTAAACTTTGGGAGTTGGTGATGGACAGGGAGGCCTGGCGTGCTGTGGTTCATGGGGTCGCAAAGAGTCGTACACAACTGAGTGACTGAACTGACTCACTGACTCCATCTCTCAAAAGCATTGATACTTTTGAACTGTGATGTTGGAGAAAGCAATTGAGAGTCCCTTGGACTGCAAGATCAAACAAGTCCATCCTAAAGAAAATCATTCCTGAATATTCATTGGAAGGACTGATGCTGAAGCTGAAACTCCAATACTTTGGCCACCTGATGCAAAGAACTGACTCCTTGGAAAAGACCTGATGCTGGGAAAGATTGAAAGCAGGAGGAGAAGGGGACGACAGAAGATGAGATGGTTGGATGGCATCACTGACTCAATGGACATGAGTTTGAGCAAGCTCTGGGAGTTGATGATGGACAGGGAAGCCTGGCATGCTGCAGTCCATGGGGTCGCAAAGAGTCGTACACAACTGAGGGACTGAACTGAACTGAAATCCATCTCTAGAAGTAAAGTTTCCCTCTATGGAACAAAACTGTGTGCTTCATGTTATTTACAAAGATGACTGTTTTCATATAGCTCGTCACAGATGGGTCTTGTGTTTGAGTCTTGTGAAGTATAAAACATACTTAGCCATTACATCTTGTCTGTAAGCCCTAAGGAACATTATAGATATTAGACTGACAGATCTGTTGACCAAAGCCCTCAAGGGAGATTCTTTCTGTGGTGAAAAGCAGTAATGACCATGGAATAATTTACAGTGTAGTGGTGGGAAGTGGGAAGAAAATTTTCAAAACACAGTCTCTAGAAGTCCCAGTTCTCCCATTTGTCAGCTGTGTGCCTTTGCATAAAAGAAGATGCAAAACCTTATGAGCTCACATGAATGTAAGAGGTGATCAGAGTGTGAATACACATGTCTTTTTCATATTAGAGTCAAGGACTAAGGCCCCCAAACTTTGTCTTTAAAGTGAGACTTAACCTCAGCCTCTTCTGCCTACTGAGCTCTAGTTCTCCTTGCCTGATCTGCCTGAAATGCCTGCCATTTAGAGTAATTAGTTATACTCAGACCTGACTGAATACTTGAATCATGTGGGAAGTTTTGAGAGCAAGCTATCATTTACTAGGCACCCATTAAGTGAAAGGTGATTTGTATACATTATCTCACTGGAACTTATCATAATTCTAATGAGGTAGATGCTATTGTTGAGCCCATTTACAGTTGAGTCAAATGGGCCTTGTTCTCTCCCCTAGAAAATTTTATTTAATCGACCTGGAGTCTCAGAATTTTAAAAAAGTTTCCTAGTTTATTTTAATGGTAGACAGGTATGGCAGATTCTAACTAAGAGACTGATGGGCACTGTTATGGACTGAATATTTGTGTCTCTTCTAAATTGTTGAATTTGGGCCACTCCTAAATATGTTGTAGCCCTAAGCTCCAATGTGATGGTATTTGGAGGTGAGCCTAGGACTAGATGAGGTCATGAGGGTGGGACCCTCGCAATTGGATTAGTGCCCTTATAAGAAGAAGACAGAGAGCCCCTCCCCCCCATTTTCTCTCCTTTCTCTCTCTCTCACACACACTTGTGTTTACCAATATCATAATTACAGATTCAAAAATAAAATAATAGATTCAAGATGCTAAGTCCAAAACAAGATAAGCCCAATGAAATTGACACCAAGATTTATTATAGTCAAATTTCTGAAAACTAAAGACAAAGTATCTTGAAAGCAGTGAGAGAAAAAACTGTGTTCACTATAAGGGAAAGCAACTTTAATAGCAGTGGATTTCTTATCTGAACTCTGGAGGACAAAAGGATGTAAGATTGCATTTTTCAGTGCTGAAAGAAACATACAGTCGATCAAGGATTTACATTGAGACTTAGTATACTTCATGAATGAATGGGAAATCAAGACATTGTCAGGTGAAGGAAAACTAAGAACATTTGTTGTGAGCATATCCTTTAAAAGAATGGCTAAAGAAAGTTTTCTAAACAGAAAGAAATGATAAAAGAAAGTATTTCAGAATATCAGGAAGGAAGAAAACTCTTAGAATTTACTCTCTTCACAACTTTCTTATATAACGTGCACCAGACACTTCCCTGGCAGTCCAGTGGTTAAGACTGTGCACTCCCAATGCAGAGGGCCCAGGTTCAATCCCTGGTAGGGGAATTAAGATCCCACATGCCACTTGGTGCAGCCTAAAAACTAAAAATAAATAACATGCAGCAGTGTTAACTATATTTATCATGTTGTATGTTACAGCCCTATTTTTAAAAATAGTCTTTCTGTTCTTTTCTCTCTCTTCTTCTCCAGGATTCCCAAAGTTCATACGTTTCTCTTGATGCTGTCCCATAAGTCTCATAGGGTTTTGTACTCTTTTTCATTTTTATTTTTTGTTCCTCTGGATAATTTCAGATGACCTATTTTTGAGTCCATTGATTCTTTCTTGTGCTTGGTCAAGTCTGCTGTTGGAGGTCTCAAATTTTTCTGTTCAGTCATTTTATTCTTCAATTCTTCAGCTCTAGGTTTTCTGGGTTTTTTCTTTTTTTTTTCTAATGGTTTCTACTTCTTGGTGGATTTTCATTTGTTCATGCATTGTTTTCCTAATTTTGTTTAGTTATCTTTTGTGTTCTTGTAATTTGCTGAACTTCTTTAAGTTGAGGTGGATTATTCTGAATTCTTTGTCACACAATTTATAGATCTTCACTTCTTTAGGGTCAATTATTGGCTCTTTATTAGTTTCCTTTGGTGGTATCTGATTTTTATTTATAAATAATCTGATTTATTATTTCCTTTGGTTTACCTGATTTTGCATGATCCTTGTTATCCTTACATTGGTGTCTGTGCATCTGAGGAAGTGGTCTCTTCTTCCAGCTGTTACAGGATCATTTCAGTAGGGAAATAACTTCAGCAGTCAGCTTACCTTCAGTTCTGCCTGGGTCATCTGGTGGGATTTTCTGTCCAGGTCTCTAATTGGCTGAGGCTGCTGCCTGTGTTCTGAGGTCAGGTGGTGGCTGCTGTTGGGCTCCATGGTCACACGCTCTTGCTAGTTGGGCTTTGACTTCAAATGGGGCTGCTTGCTGGTTTCCCTGGTGGGGTCTGGTTACTGGCTGGGCTCTGCAGCCCTGCAGGGCAACTAGTTGGGCTCTGCAATCACATCTGATCAGCTGGGGTTGCAGGCTGTGTTTCCTGACAGTGTAGTTCTACTGGCAGCATGGCCAGATGGGGCTCCAGACAGGGTTTTGCTATTGGATGGGGTCTCAGCCTGTGATACGCAATCAAGTGGGGCCACAGGCTGTGCCCTGAATTTGGGCGGGTCTGCAGACTGGGCTCTGCAGTTATGCAGGTAGCTATCCATGCTCCACTGTTGATTGAGTTTGCAGTCTGAGTTTCCTGGTTAGATGGGGCCTCCAATTGTACCTAGAAGTTGGGTGCCGCTGGAGAGTCTGTTCCATGGTTGGGTGGGGCTGCTTCCCAGGCTTCATGGTTACGTGAGGGCATGGGCTTTGCTCAGCAATTGATCAAGCTTTGCTGCTAGATGGGCCTGTAGACGGGGTTCTGAAGCTGCCTAGGGTCACTCTTTGGTCTCTCTGCTCAGGTGGGGTGAGAGCTTATGATCTGCAGTTCTTTAGGGCTTTTGGCTTGGCTCTCTGCCCAGGTGGGGCTATAGGATGAGCTCTGCAGTTTCCCAGCATCTCTAGCCAGTCTACCTGGTCAGGAAGGCCCGCTTCCTGCTAAAATTTGTACTTTAGGAACATCAAACTGCTCTGATCTCACCATAAACTTACCCTGCTGGTTGTCATCTCAGGGCTCTGGATTATGCTGTTACTCTTATTTGCCACCTCTAGGAAATATTCCCTGACATCTCCAGTCTAGATTACATGATCTTCATCTGTGCTTCCACAGCACACGTGCATTCCTTTATCATTGCACTATTGTGCATTATTTAAATGACACTGTTCATCTCCTCAGTATCTTTTGAGCTCCTTGTAGGAAGGGAATGGCTCTGATAGATGATGATGTATGTTGCATTTGTCTCAGGGCTTGTGTGTTCACCATTTCACACAAAGAAAGGTGAACCCATACACGACCCAAGTGTGGTTAGTATTTTGTTAATGGATTGATTGATTCCTTCAAACAAGGAATTGTATTTATTTGAAGTAAATGGTTCCTATATTTAAAGATCTGAGGTAGAGAATTGTTTGGGCATTGCTTGTGCTAAGTCGTTTCAGCCGTGTCCAACTCTCTGGGGCCTTATGGGCTGTAGCCCACCAAGCTCCTCTGCCCAAGGGATTCCCCAGGCAAAAATACCAGAGTGGGTTGCTATGCCCTCCTCCAGGGGATCTTCCCTACCCAGGGATCAAACCCATATCTCTTACATATTACCTGCATTGGCAGGCATGTTCTTTACCACTAGTGCCACCTGGGCATTGCTTAACTGGAATCAAATTAGAGAATCTTGGCTTTCAATATCAGTAGAAGCAATGTAAACTTAAACTTTTTAGAGAGAGAACCCATTGGATAGTATCCCAGTTTCCCTTCCTTCTCATGCCCTCCTACACATTTAGCTAACTAACAAACTAGCTCCTCTCTGACCTCAGTAGTCAGCCCTAAATATTACCCTCTCCTAGGTCTTAAAGAAAGAAGTCTTTGCCTTGTTACTAGGGAAAAAAAAAGTCCTTACCCTCTTTCCACAAACTCCCAGAGTCCAGCTTTGCAAGGAGTCCCACTGACTGTGCCCTTTTTATGTCTTCATGGAAATAGAGCTTAGAATTTTTTCTTTAATTTTAATCAGTTTTGTAAAGATTAATACCAATTAATACAGCAACAAAGCTATGGTTCTCCCTATGTATAGTCAAAGCTTTGGTTTTTAGAGTAGTCATGTATGGATGTGAGAGTTGGACCGTAAAGAAGGCTGTGCTGAAAAATTGATGATTTCAAACTGTAGTGCTGGAGAAGGCTTGTCACTTGGACAATAAGGAGATCAAATCAGTCAGTCCTAAAGGGAATCAACCCTGCATATTCATTGGAAGGACTGATGCTGAAGCTCCAATACTTTGGACACCTGATGCAAACAGCCAGCTCATTGGAAAAGACCCTGATGAGAAACACAGAAGGCAGGAGGAGAAGGGGATGACAGAGGATGAGATGGTTGGATGGCATCACCGACTCAATGGACATGAGTTTGAGCAAACTCTGGGAGATAGCTGAAAGACAGGGAAGCCTGGAGTGCTGCAGTCCATGGGGTCGCAAAGAGTCGGACATGACTTAGTGACTGAGCAACAACAATGCAGCAATGTTCTCTTACTTGTCATGCTGAATGTTGACTAGACAAAATAGGAAATGTCTCCAAGCAGTCATTTTTGGCTAGAAGGATTCTGTTCTAAGGCTTCTCCACTCCAGTGAAGCAAGCTGTGCAATTATCTGCTTTAATGATATGTCTGGGGGTGAGCTGGGTCAGGGACTTTGATACTTGCCCACTTTCTAACAACAACATCCTCTCTAAAAATACTGGCAAATATTTCCCTTCAAATTAGCTTGGCATTATTATAGCTTTTCAAGCCAAAATATATTGGGGCTTTTTTAACTCTGATGCTTATGCTTGCAGGAATAATACTGAGAAGCGTGTTTTGAAAACCTGCTTTTTGGAGACTCTTGTCTCTTACATAACTGATGTGGCCAGTTTATAATATGAAAGGCTTCAGAAATCAAATAATACCAACAGATTTTGCTCTAGATTTACAGTTCTCTGTGTAAATCTTCTTTTGTAAGAACTGATGAACAATAGATTGCTATGTAGGAGTCAATAGTACCATTGAGAGAGAATCAGTTTGTTCTTATTTTTAGTAGAATCAGAAGAAAACTCTCCTGATCTTAGAGGAAATGCTTTCAGTTTTTCACCACTGAGTATGATGTTAGTCTGTGAGTTTGTCATAAATGGCCTTAATTATGTTGAGGTATGTTCCCTCCGTGCCCACTTTCTGGAGTATCAGTTGATCATAAATTGATGTTGAACTTGATCAAAAGCTTTTTCTGCATCTATTGAGATGATCATATGATTTTTATTCTTCAATTTGTTAATGTGGTGTATCACATTGATTGATTTGCATATATCCTTGCATCCCTGGGATAGATCCCACTTAATCCTGCTATATGATCCTTTTAATGTAACATTGAATTGGGTTTGTTAATATTTCATTGAGGATTTTTGCACATACAGTCATCAGTTGTATTGGCCCATCATTTTCTTTTTGTGTGATTTCTTTGTCTGGTTTTGGTACCAGGATGATCTATCTCCTAAAGCAAAGGAAACAAAAGCAAAAATAAACAAATGGGACCTAATTAAACTTAAAAACTTTTGCACAGCAAAGGAAACCATCAACAAAATGAAAAGACAACCTACTGAATGGGAGAAAATATTTGCAAATGATATTTCAAATAATAAGGGGTTAATATTTCAATGTATATAAACAGCTCATACAGCACAATATCAAAAACACAAATGACCTAATTAAAAAATGGGCAGAAGACCTAAATAGACATTTTTCCAAAGAGGACATGCAGATGGCCAATAGGCACATGAAAAGATGCTCAACACCACTAATCATCAGGGAAATGCAAATCAAAACTACAGTGAGATATCACCTCACACCTGTCAAAATGGCTGTCATCAAAAAGAACACAAATAACAAATGTTGGAAAGGATGTGGAAAAAAGGGAACCCTCATACACTGTTGGTGGGAATGTAAATTAGTACAGCCACTGTGGAAAACAGTTTGGAGGTTTCTCAAAAAACTAAAAATAGAACTACCATATGACCCAGCAATTCCACTTCTGGGTATATATCAAAAAAAAAAAAAAAAAGAAAACACTAATTTGAAAAGATACATGTACCCCAATGTTCATAGCAATATTATTTACAATTGCCAAGGTATGGAAGAAACCTAAGTGTCTATCAACAGATGAGTGGATAAAGAAGATGTGGTATATATGTACAATGGAATACTAACTCAGATAAAAAAGAATGAAATTTTGCCATTTGCAGCAACATGGATGGACTTGGAGGGCATTATGCTAAGTGAAATAAGTCAGAGAAAGACAAATACTGTATGATATCACTTATATGTAGAATCTAAAAAATACAACAAACTAGTGAATAGAGCAAAAAATAGAAGCAAACTCAGAGATACAGAGAACAAACCAGTGGGGAGAGGGACGTGGGATGAACAATATAGTTTAGGGGGTAAAAGGGTTACTATGGGATTATTTGAAATCTCATGCATGAAATTTTTAAAAATTCTAAAGCAGTAACAAGTGAAAAGAATCTTTCTTTCAATAAAAATGATATGATTCAAGTCCATTAAAATGAAAATTAAATCTATTCATAAATTAAAATAAAAACAGAGAGAACTCTCTTCTGAAGGATTTATAAATCTATAAATTATATACCAAAATCAGCAGTATTTTTGAGAATGCCAGTGAGTTGTTGATAAATGACTGTGTGTGTGTGTGTGTGTGTGTGTGTGTGCATGCGCACTAAGTTGCTTCAGTTGTGTCCAACTCTTTGTGACCCTATGGACTATAGCCCGCCAGGCTCCTCTGCCAATGTGGATTCTCCAGGCAAGAATGGATTGCTACGCTCTCTTCCAGGGGTTCTTCCTGACACAAGGATCGAACCCATGTCTCTTGACTGGTACTCAGTAGCTTCGTCATGACAGGATGTATTATTACAGGGGAGGAATCCACCTCCAGTATTTTGCCTTCAAAAGTTACATTTAAACTCCTCCATGAAATAACTTCAGTTGAAGGAAACAGATTGATTTAAGGGTTGGTTGTGTTTTGCAATTGGCCATCATTATTTGACCCTTATATAAATACAGAGAAAACTAACTCTTTATAACGCATCAAAATCTTTAAGCATCTGCAGGCTAACAGTTGATTCTTACATGCATTGGCTGACAAGAAAATTACTCAACCCACATGACTAAAATGGGCTACAAATTCACTGGAAATTAGGGGTGTGTGTGTGTGTGGCAACAAGGAATGGAAAGTAACTGCAGCAAATTCCTTTACTGACCTTCTCTTCTGAGACCCTCCAAACTTTATCTCACTGTGTCCTGCTTTCTGTGATTTTACTTGTATTGCTCTCTGCTCATGTCCCAATTCTAGGCCAAGCCCAATTCTCAACATCATCGGACAGCTGTGATCATTCTTAAGCATATGTTGGGCAATGAACACGTGTCAAAGTCTATGGTAGACATGTTACAGACATGAGAACATTTATTCTTCACCAAACATTGTAGGATTGGTGGAGAGTGATAGGAGATGATTTGAAGAAATAAACAAGAACCAGATCAGGTAGGAACTTGTTGGCCATAGCAGGAATTTAGATTTTATTCTGAATATTAAAGGATGTCATTGGAGGATTTGGAGCCAAGAAATGATGCAGTCTGATTTACACCATAATGCAAATCCTCTGGTTGACCAATAGAATATTGACAGAAAAGGGTTAGGTGCAAAAGCATGGACATCAGTAAGGAGGTTATTGAAATGATCCAGACAAAAGAGACTGGTATCTTTGACCATAGAGATAATGATGGGAGTGGTAAGAAGTGCCTAGATTCTGGGTATATTGTGAAGAAGAAAGGGTTGACATTTCTTGGCTCTTGGATTGGATGTGGGGTGATACATGGTTTAAGATGGTTTCAGGTTTAAGATGACTCCAAGCCTTTTTTCCTGAGCAACTGGGTAAACGATGGTGCCATTTATTGTGATGAGGAACACTGGGGGAAGATTTGAAGTAAGAATTAAAAAAAAATCAACGGTTTAATTTTAGGCGCATAAAGTTTGAGATGCTTATCAAATATACCGAGGAGAGGTCAGTTAGGTAGTTGGATGTATGAATCTAGAGCTCAGGAAAATTTAACTGCTACACTTTCTCTCAGTGCTAGGTGATAGAACACTATAGGAAGCTATTAGCCTAGGGTGTTAGAAGGACCAGCGATCAACTTTTGTTATGAGGAACTAAATCAAGCTGCCACTGGCTGTGCTATATGTTCAATATCACTAAATAACAGAAATCTTTAGAATCTGTAGTAAGACCTGGTTCTGGACTACAATCTTGGGAACCCTGTAGGGTCAACACAAAATATCAATAAAAGGCGATATGGAACCTAAAGAGTGTGGGAGAGGAACAAAATTATATTCTATTCAAAATGAGCCTCCACACCAAAATTTCAAAACACACACAAAAAATCTACACTGAGTAATACCACAATGGAAATAAACAATCAGAATATGAATGCATCCAGGAGGAAATGACTTAATGAAAAGCCATGTCAATGATTTTTTTTAAGTGTGTTGATGATGCTCGAAGAGCTATACAATTTTAATCAAAAATAGCAGAAAATTGTGAAACAAAAAGAAATTAAATAAATGAAAATGAGACCCAGTGGATATGAAAGAACCAATTAGAAATTGTGGAAAGAAAAATAAAGACATTTAATTAATTGGAACCTATTGTATAGTACAGGGAACTCTCTACTCAGTACTCTGTAATGATCTATATGGAAAAAGAATCTAAAAAAGAGGGGATATATGTATATGTATAACTGATTCACTTTGCTGTACATCTGAAATTAACACACATTGTAAATCAACTATACTTTAATAAAAATCAATTTCAAAACTTAAGAAAATGAAGAGAGCATAAATGGGATTGGACACAGAGAAAATAGCAAAGTGAAAGACTGTACTGACGAATTAGAAATGTGATGTGAAAAGAGAGGATATTTTAAAAATATAACGGTGAAGAGAGATTGAAAGACTTCAATAAGTATCCTGCAGGATTTGGTGAGATGGTGAAGAGGATTTCTGAAAAATAATCTATTTGCTGATACAATAACACAAAAATTCCAGTACTGAAGAAACATCTGAGTCCTCAGTTCTGGAGTATACTTCAGGTATTAAGCAGTATAAATGAAAAATAAATACATAGCTAGACACATCAAAGTAACTCTGTAGAACATAAAGGATTAACACTTTAAAAACCACCAGAAAGAAAAAATTGATTACTTTTGAAGTAACAGGAGTTAGACTCATGGTTAAAAAAAAAAAAGGCATTACCTTCAAAGTGCTAAAGAAAAGTAATTCTCACAGGTAAGGGTAGAATAAAATAATTTTTAGGTATGCAAAGACTTGGCAAGTTTAGAAACAAGAATCATCTCACTAAAGAGACTCTTAAAAGATATACTTACTAGGAAGAAAGGGAAAATTTAAGATACAGGAAAATGGTTAAAACAGAAATAAATAACAAGTATTGATAAATTTGGACTTCCCGGGTGGCTCAGTGGTAAAAAAAAATCTGCGTGCCACTACAGGAGACATGGGTTCAATTCCTGGCTCAAGAAGATCCCCTGCAGTGACAACCCACTCCACTATTTTTGCCTGGAGAATTCCATGGACAGAGGGCCCTGGTGGGCTACACTTCATGGGGTTGCAAAAAGTTACAACTTAGAAACTAAAACAACAACATTGATATATTTAATTAATTGGATGTAAAAACTTCTTTTGATGGTTAAGAAAATGTAAAATTAAACATGCTGTAGGCAAAATCTGTAATGTTGGGATGTTCAATTTGTAGTTATGCTAAAACCTCTGTCATACTGAGTAGGCGATTTAAAATTCTAAGTAATTGTAGACTGTCAGAAAAAGGTACAGTTTTGTATGTTTTTAAAAATTAAGGGTAACTGGCTTTAAAAAGCTAAAAGTAGTGTGTATAGCTACAAAATATGCGAAGAAAAATAGAAAATTTTGTAACTCCAGCTGAAAGCAGAAAAGGAGAAAACTGAAAATATTGTAAAGTAATTAGCCTCCAACTAATAAAAATAAATGAAATAAATAAATAAATAAAAAGAAAGAAAATGGTGCTAAACAGAAATCACAAAAAAGATGACAAAAATATTTCTAAAAATGTCAATAATCACCATGTGAACAGATTCATTTTATCTAAGTGGAAGAAGAGATTGTCAAATTATTTATCAAAAATAGTCAAGCTAATAAGCTGTTTGCAAGATACATACCTAAAACCAAATCAACAGAATGTTGAAATTAGATAAATAAAATGAAAATATGCCATGTTAATTCTAACTAAAAAAAGGCTAGTGAAGCAAAACAATATCAAATAAAATAGAATCTGAGAGAAAACATGTTAATAAATATAAAAAGGAATGTTGCATTAAACACAGCAATTAGATATAATAATCATGGATTTGTATGCCCCTAACAACTCACCTAGAGCCAGACATCCTGGAATGTGAAGTCAAGTGGGCCTTAGAAAGCATCACTATGAACAAAGCTAGTGGGTGTGATGGAATTAAAATCCTGAAAGATGATGCTGTGAAAGTGTTGCACTCAATATGCCAGCAAATTTAGAAAACTCAGCAGTGGCCATAGGACTGGGAAAGGTCAGTTTTCATTCCAATCCCTAAGAAAGGCAATCCCAAAGAATGCTCAAACTACTGCACAATTGCACTTATCTCACATGCTAGTAAAGTAATGCTCAAAATTCTCCAAGCCAGGCTTCAGCAATACGTGAACCGTGAACTTCCAGATGTTTGAGCTGGTTTTAGAAAAGGCAGAGGAACCAGAGATCAAATTGCCAACATCCGCTGGATCATCGAAAAAGCAAGAGAGTTCCAGAAAAACATTACTATTTCTGCTTTATTGACTATGCCAAAGCCTTCGACTGTGTGGATCACAATAAACTATGGAAAATTCTGAAAGAGATGGGAATACCAGACCACCTGACCTGCCTCTTGAGAAACCTGTATGCAGGTCAGGAAGCACCAGTTAGAACTGGACTAGACATAGAACAACAAACTGGTTCCAAATAGGAAAAGGAGTACATCAAGGCTATATATTGTCTCCCTGCTTATTTAACTTATATGCAGAGTACATCATGAGAAACGCTGGGCTGGAAGAAGCACAAGCTGGAATCAAGATTTCTGGGAGAAATATCAATAACCTCAGATATGCAGATGACACCATCCTTATGGCAGAGAGTGAAGAGGAACTGAAAAGCCTCTTGATGAAAGTGAAAGAGGAGAGTGAAAAAGTTGGCTTAAAGCTCAACATTCAGAAAACTAAGATCATGACATCTGGTCCCATCACCTCATGGGAAATAGATGGGGAGACAGTGGAAACAGTGTCAGACTTTATTTTTTTGGGGCTCCAAAATCACTGCAGATGGTGACTGCAGCCATGAAATTAAAAGACGCTTACTCCTTGGAAGGAAGGTTATGACCAACCTAGACAGCATATTAAAAAGACCCAGAGGGATCGGGTAGAGAGGGAGGTGGGAGGGGGGATCAGGATGGGGAATACATGTAACTCCATGGCTGATTCATGTCAATGTATGACAAAACCCACTACAATATTGTAAAGTAATTAGCCTCCAACTAATAAAAATAAATGAAAAAAAATAAATAAAAAAAAGAGACATTACTTTGCCAACAAAGGTCCATCTAGTCAAGGCTATGGTTTTTCCAGTGGTCATGTATGGATGTGAGAGTTGGACTGTGAAGAAAGCTGAGCGCCGAAAAATTGATGCTTTTGAACTGTGGTGTTGGAGAAGACTCTTGAGAGTCCCTTGGACTGCAAGGAGATCCAACCAGTCCATCCTAAAGGAGATCAATCCTGGGTGTTCATTGGGAAGGACTGATGCTGAAGCTGAAACTCCAATACTTTGGCCACCTCATGCAAAGAGTTGACTCATTGGAAAAGACCCTGATGCTGGGAGGGATTGGGGGCAGGAGGAGAAGGGGATGACAGAGGATGAGATGGCTGGATGGCATCACCGACTCAATGGGCATGAGTTTGAGTAAACTCTGGGAGTTGGTGATGGACAGGGAGGCCTGGCATGCTGCAATTCATGGGGTCGCAAAGAGTCAGACACGACTGAGTGACTGAACTGAACTAAACTGAACAACATAACCTTGAAATGGGTGAAGTAAAACTGCTAGATATACAGGGAGAATTTAGCAAATCCATAATTATAGTGAGAGATTTTAGCATACCTCTCTTCAAAACAGGAACAATCAATTGGTATAAATTTCCAGAAGAGATTCCAAAATCATTTAGCATGTTAAGAATCAGAAAAATCCTGAACTTACATGGGAAAAGATCATCAACAGATGCCAAATGCAAGATGATGTAGTTGGTGAAATTATCTGATGATGCTTTTAAAGCAGCTTTAAAATGCTCTGATAAGTAAGGGCAGATGTTTTTAAAATAAATGGGAAGACAAAAAACTCTCTGGAAAGAAAAGAGAAAATGTAAAGGAGAAGCAAATGGGAGATTAATTAATTAATTTTACAAATGGAAATATTGAGTTGAAGAATACAATTACCAAAATTTAAAAACTCACTGCCTGGACTGAAGAGAATGGAGATGATGGAGTAGTCAGTGTTCTTGAAGAAAAATCAATAGGAATAATACTCTGAGCAACAGAGGGGAAAAAAGATTTTAAGAAAAATGAACATGGCTTCAGTGATTTGTGGACCAATGGCAAAAAGTTTAACATTTATGTAATCTGAGTCCCAAGAGGTGAGGAATATGTGAGGCAGGAAGCATATTTGAAGAAATAGTGACTGAAAACTTTCCAAAATTGATGAAAGACATAAACCAAGAGATTATAAAAATTCAGAGGACCTCTAGCACTATTCATAAAATTAAAAAATGATAAATTAGGCTTCATCAAAGTTAAAAATGTTGGCTATGAGAAAGACACTACAGCCTGGGAGAAAATATTTGCAAGTCACATATCCAACAAAGAACTTGTAGCCAGTATATGTAAAGAACTCTTCAGTTCAGTTTAGTCGCTCAGTTGTGTCCGACTCTTTGGGACCCCATGGACTGCAGCATGCCAGGCCTCCCTGTCCATCACCAACTCCCGGAATTTACAGAAACTCATGTCCATTGAGTCAGTGATGCCATCCAATCATCTCATCCTCTGTCGTCCCCTTTTCCTCCTGCCTTCAATCTTTTCCAGCATCAGGGTCTTTTCAAATGAGTCAGCTCTTTGCATCAGGTAGCAAAGTACTGGAGTTTCAGCTTCAACATCAGTCCTTCCAATGAATATTCAGGACTGATTTCCTTTAGGATGGACTGGTTGGATCTCCTTGCAGTCCAAGGGACTCTCAAGAGTCTTCTCTGCCAACACCACAGTTCAAAAGCATCAATTCTTCAGCGCTCAGCTTTCTTTATAGTCCAACTCTCACATCCATACATGACTACTGGGAAAACCATAGCTTTGACTAGATGGACCTTTGTTGGCAAAGTAACATCTCTGCTTTTTAATATGCTGTCTAGGTTGGTCATAACTTTTCTCTTTAAGAGTTAAAGAACTCTTAAAAACCAAATAATAAGGAAACAAGCCAATTTTATAAAACAGGCAAAAGATTTGAAAAGAAACTTTATGAAAGAACACATGCATGCTTAGTCCCTCAGTCGTGTCCGACTGTCTGTGACCCCATGGACTGCAGCCTGCCAAGCTCCTCTGTCCATGGGTTCTCCAGGCAGGAATACTGGAGTGGGTTGCCATGTTATGATGGCAAATAAGCGTATGAGCCATTACAGAAATGTAAGTTAAAACCACAATGGGACACCATGACACATACATTAAAATGGGTAAAATTTTAAAAGATTGGTCATCTCAAGTGGTGAGAAGATAGAGGAACTGGCACTCTCATATAATGTTGGCAGAACAGTCACTTTGGAAAAAAAGGTTTGCATTTTTAATTTTTTTTTCTTTTCTTCATTTATTAACTTTATTTTTATTTAGAGGATAACCATTTTACATTGTTGTGTTGGTTTCTTTTGTACATCAAAGTGAATCAGCTATAAGTGATTCCCCTCCCTCCTGATACCTCCCACCCACCCCCCAATCCCACCCCTCTAGGTCATCACAGAGCACTGAGTTGAGCTCCCTGTGTTATACAGCAGCTTCCCACTAGCTAGCTATTTTACACATGGAAGTGTATATATGTCAATGCTACTCTCTCAATTTGTCCCTCCCTCTCCTTCCTCCGTTGTGTCCAAAGGTCCATTCTCTATGTCTGTGTTTCTATTCCTGCCCTACAAATAGGTTCATCAGTACCATTTTTCTAGATTCCATATATATGTGTTAATATGCAATATTTGTTTTTCTCTTTCTGATTACTTCACTCTGTATAACAAGCTCTAGGTTCATCCACCTCACTACAACTGACTCAATTCATTCTTTTTTATGACTGAGTAAGATTCCATTGTATATATGTACCACAGCGTCTTTATCCATTCATCTATCAATGCACATCTAAATTGCTTCCATGTCCTGGCCTTTGTAAATAGTGGTTTGTTGTTCAGTTGCTAAGTCGTATCTTGTGACCCCATGGACTGTAGCCTGCCAGGCTTCCCTGTCCTTCACTATCTCCCAGAGTTTGCTCAAACTCATGTCCATTGAATCAGTGATGCCATCCAACCATCTCATCCTCTGTTGCCTGCTTCTCCTCCTGCCCTCAAGCTTTCCCAGCATCAGGGTCTTTTCCAATGAGTTGGCTCTTCACATCAGGTGGCTAGTGTATTGGAGCTTCAGCTTCAGCAGCAGTCTTTTGCAGTCTCTTAAAAAGTTAGACACTCACCTACATATGTTCTAACAATTCCATGCCTAGGGATTTATCTAGGAGAAAAGAAAGCATGTGTCCATACAAAGACTTGTACATGGATGTTGCTAGTGCCTTTATTTGTAATAGTGAAGGGAAGCAACTGCCTGTGTTTCAACAAGTGAGTGGGCCAGTAGTTTATGGGGAAAAAAATTGTGGAATACTACTCAGCAATAAAAAGGAATAAGCTTCTGATAAACATTACATGAATGACTCTCAAAATAACTAGGCTCAGTGAAATAAAGTAGACACAGAGGAGTACATGACCTGGGATTCCACTTGTATAAAACTGTAGAAAATGTTAAATAACCTGTAAGTGACAGAATATAGTTTAGTGGTTGCTTGGAAATGGCAAGAAGGAGGAAGGAGGGATTACCAAGGGGCATAAGGAAGCATGAGGAGATTATGAATGGATATGTTCACTATCTGGATTCAAATTTATGGTGTACCAGATATATACGTATGTTAAAACTTACCAAATTGTGTACTTTAAGTATGGGTAGCTTGTTGTGAGTCAATTGTACCTCTCTGGTGGCTCAGAGGTTAAAGTGTCTGCCTGCAATGCGGGAGACCTGGGTTCGATCCCTGGGTTTGGAAGATCCCCTGGAGAAGGAAATGGCAACCCACTCCAGTATTCTTGCCTGGAGAATCTCATGGACGGAGGAGCCTGGTGGGCTACAGTCCATGGGGTCGCAAAAAGTCAGACACGACTGAGCGACTTCACTAAAGCTGTTCAAAGCAAAAATAGAAACAAAAGGCCCAAAGACTAGGACCAAATTATAAAGGATTTTAGATGATAAAATGTCTTCCTCCCATGGCACTGTTAGTATATTTGACCCCTGGAGGGGCATAATATTTTAACTTTTTTTATTTGTTTGTTTAGGCCACAGTGGGTCTTTGAAGCTATGCAAGGGCTTTCTCCAGTTGCAGCGAATGGGGGCTACTCTTCATGCAGTGCATGGGCTTCTCACTGTGGTGGCTTCTCTTGTTGCAGAGCATGGGGCTCTAGGCACACAGGGTTAGTAGTTGTGGCTTAGTTACCCCTCAGCATGTGGAATCTTCCCAGACCAGGGACTGAACCACATGCTGTGCATTGGCAGGCAGGTTCTTAACCACTGGACGACCAGGGAAGTGTGAGGCATAATTTTTTAAAACAGTTGTATTAAGATATTATCTACATGCCATACAATTCAACCATTTAATGTACAATTAACCATTTAATGTGCATAATTCAATGACTTTTAATGTATTCACTGAGTTGTATTTTTATTAATAGAAATATGCATGAATTAAAATGAGTAATTATAATCTGAAAGAAAATGCAGTGTAATTTTCTTTGACACAACATTTTGTGTACAATTACCACAGTAAAAAATTATAAGGAAATTTTAAGAAGACCAAAGCATGTGCAAAAGGTACAATTTAGGCAAACAACAGTTATACAACTGTGTAATACCAGTTATTGTTGTTTTGATATTTATGTAGTATTAAAATGATGAATAATTAAATGATACATTTCATGTTTAAAGGTATTGCTCAAATTCAGTGAAAATATTTATTTTCACATGTAGTAAAGGTTTCACTATGCCCCAAATTCTACTCTTCAAATTGCCTACTTGGTTTCAGACATTAATGCAAACAAGTAATGATGTAGAATCAGAGCTGAAGTAACTGAAGTTGTTCCTTGTCTTTATAATCACTGTGCTATAATTTTTAATTAGAATCTATTTTTTATACATATTAGCTTAATTTATGATAAAGAGACATCATCACACAATAGAAATTTACAGTAGAATCTATTTTTTAAACATGCAGTATGTTTACTGTATATTGCCACAAGGATTGCAATCCATAAGTGTGCTCAAAGTAAACTCAAACAATTCTAAATTGTCAAGGACTTACTTTAGAAAAGAACAGCCTGAGTCTGGGGCCAACTGTTTTAAAAGAATCTATCTAAATTAACTTCCCTGTAGAATAAAATAATTAAAACATGAATACTAAAAGTTGGCCAATTTGGATGTTACCTATATATTACCTATATATTACAGGGCTTCCCTTATGGTTCAGCTGGTAAAGAATCCACCTGCAATGCGGGAAACCTGGGTTGGATCCCTGAGTTGGGAAGATCCCCTGGAAAAGGGAAAGGCTACCCACTCCAGTATTCTGGCCTGGAGAATTCCATGGGCTGTATAGTCCATGGGGTTGCAAAGAGTTGGACATGACTGAGCAACTTTCACTCACTCACTGTATATTACAACTTAACGTTAACCACAGCAGTCTTTTAGAACTTAGACCAAAGAAGAAAATTTTGAGGGGAAAATTTAGAAATGCTTAGTTATGGTGCTAATAAAAACAAGACTGACTTACTGGGTTTTATTGTTCTTATATCAAAATTCTCTGTTGATACTGTATTCCTTTATTGCTACAGGTGGGCAGAGTACCCCCACCACCCAACCCTGGGTAGGTTACTGCTACACTGCAAGTTTCTTATTAAAATAAAAAAAAATTTTTAAATTTTGTATTGGGGTAGAGCCCATAAACAATGCTGTGATGGTTTCAGGTGGACAGCTAAGAGACTCAGCCATACATATACATGTATCCATTCTCCTCCAAACTCCCCTCCCATCCAGGCTGCCACATAACATTGAGCAGAGTTCCCTGTGCTATACAGTAGGTCCTTGTTGGTTATTCATTTTAAATATAGCAGTGTGTACTTGTCCATCCCAAACTCTTCCCCCCATTCTTCCCCCCTGGTAACCATAAGGTTATTACAGACTATTGGGCAGAGTTCCCTGTGTTGTACAGTAGGATCTTGCAAGTTATCCATTTTGAATATAGCAGTGTGTATACTCCGCTGCAAGCTTCTTAACAAGTGGCCTAATTGCTATTGAGTTTGTGGCCTCCAAACACCATTATTCTAGTATTAATTGCTGTTGGTGACTTTCTGTAAGGTGAGCCTTTTTGCCCTTCTGGGGGCCTTTAGTTGCTTACAGTATTGGGTGGGGTACAGTATACATCACAGTGACATAGGTGAGCTGGAGGTGTTGGTTTTGTCACCTGCCTTTTGGTCAGGATTGGGGGAGGGGAGCATTATCACCCACCACACATTAAACCCTCCTCCCATCTAGAATCTGGCAAACTCAGCTCTGAAATTGCTCTCCCCCTCCACCCCAAACACACATGGAACCACCAAAGCCCTTTTTCTTCTTGTCCTTGGGACAAAGTGTTGAGGAAGCTGATCTTCATTTCTTAGTCCTCAGCCGGTCTTTATCTTCCAATGTCTGGCTATCCTGCCAGTCTGGCCCCCAGCCCTCCAGGACCTCACCTCCCTCCCTCCTCACATGCCTACCTCTTCCCTTCCTTTCTTTCCTCCCGCCCACAGACACACACACACACACACATCTCCTTTTTCCAACTTGCTGATTTTATTGTATTCAGCATCCATATACCACAATGGTCTCAGAATTATCCCCATGGCTTTGACCGTTTCTTCATAGCGGCTTCTATAGATGCAGCTCGTTCTAGTGCTCTGGACCAGGCTCTGCATTTACTGTTGGCACAGGAAGTTACTTTGAATGGGTGGATTTTCCATTGCTTCTTATAACTACTAAGCTTGTGTTTATACGATTTGTTTTTAAGTTTGTGGTAACAGATGAATGTTGTAGGCCTTATCTTTCTGTTAGACACTCTTGGATAAAAGGGGAATGGTTGAGATTTTTTTCTTGATTTATTTTGAAGTGTCCTTCTTAAGCTCATGTTTTTCTGCACCTGGAAAGGCAACAGGCTGAGTCAGCAGGACTTTGGTTTGGGAAAGGAGAATGGGAATATTATAGGAAAGGGGGCTTCATGGGTAGAGATGTGACTTGAGGCAGGCATTTGTGCCTGGCAAGGGTAGGATAGGAGTCTTGGGGAGATCTATGGGGAGGAGAGGCACATGGGTAGGGTCATCTGACCTTGGTCTTTGATTGAGGAGAAGTCCATCGTTCCTTCTTTTTGATTCTTGGGGCTAGCTGTTCTGTGTTTGTGTTTTCTGCATTTATGTTAGCCTCCTCTGGTGTGCTGAGCACAGCACCCATAGTTAAGCCTCTAGTGGTGTCTATCCCAGGGCTCCTGACTTCTCTCTATATATACCCCTAGGCAAAGGGGAGCCACACCCTTCAGCTTTGTTAGCTAGGTGCTCTCCTAGGTAACAATAGCCTTGAGGTGGCTTATACCTCACAAAGCCCCAGTCATGACACCTCTGTGCAGGCGGGGAGGACAAGATGCTGTGGTTGGAAAAAAAAGGGATATTTCCTCAGTACCCTCTAAAGATCCATGTCAACGTGACTTGCTACCCCTCCTCATTTCCCCATCTTCATTTATGGTGGGTCTCATAGCAAGGAGAGAGTGTTTTCTCCAAGACATTTCCGCACAGTCACTCCCATTCAGTGGTTCATTCTGTTCTCTGCCATCATTTACTATAACCTACAATTGTGGATGTCTTACCTAAAATCCCTCCAACATAATGTGACCTTATTTAATTCTCCAGGGATGTGCAAATGATTCCACTTCCCTCAAGCAATGTTCCCTCTTGTGCCTCTATTTGTATGGCCCATGAAGGAAGAAAGTTTTTGTTGTTTGCTTCTACATCTTTATTTATTTTTGAATACTTATTTGGCTGCACTGCATTTGGTGCACTGTCTTAGTTGTGGAATGTGGGATCTTCAATCTTCATTGCAGCACGCAGGATCTTTAGTTGCAGCATGTGGGATCTAGTTCCCTGACCAGGGATCAAACCCAGGCCCCCTGCATTGGGAGTGTGGAGTCTTAGCCACTGGACCACCAGGGAAGTCCCTCTGTATCTTTAAATGAATGAGACAAAAGTTGAAGAATATTTTATGACATGAAAATTATATGAAATTATATGAAATATATTTTATTGTCCATAAAAGTTGTATTAGACTATAGATACACTCACTCATTTCAGTATTTTCTGGTTGCTTTAACCTACCACAGATTTGAGTAGCTGTGATAAAGACTGTAGAGCCAGACAAGATTGCGGAGGTGGACATGGAGTACATCTCTCTCCATGGATACATCAGGAATACACCTTCAGACACAGAAGTGCATGCAGAACACCAGCTGAGAGCAGACAGGAGTACCTGACCAGTGGAAAAGAATATATAGAACCACGCAAAACTCAGTAGGACAAAGGAACTAGGGGGAAAAACAGGAGTGTTAGTAGGACTGGACCTGCCCTCAGCAGGTGGGGGAACTGAAGCAGGGGTCTGATCCCCACATCGGGGCAACTGTCTGAGTCAGAGGAGAAACATTTAAGGCTGAGAGTGAAACAGCTGATCTGTGGCAGCCTAAATGGAATGAGAATCAGACAGTCCTTGCCGCAGCCATACATATGCTGGGCAGGAACGCAGGTCTCCTGGAAGGGGCAGCAGCTGGGAGCTGGAGTTTAGGGATTGTGGAGCAATCCCAGTGCGAGGGCTGCTGTTGACTGCAGAGAGACGGATTGAAGGGATGTGAGGGAGGAGATTGTGGTGGGAAATGCCTGTGGAGGAAAGCCAGGCAGCCATGGAAGCAAGGCAATACTGCTGAGTCACACGTAGGGGGTGGAGCCATCACCATAGCCTCTCTCTCCCCACATGCCAGCATCAGCAGCTGAACAATAGAGGCTGGCCCATCAAATGCCTGACGCACTGAACTACAGAGTAGGACCCCACCCAGGGTGCCCCTGTAAGTGCCTGATGCGCCGATCTACAGAGTAGGACCCCAGCCAGGGGGGCCCCTCTATGTGCCTGACTCGCCAAACAACAGAGAAGGACCCCAGGCAAGGGATCCCTCTTAAGTGCCTGAATGGGTGGAGCTACAGAGAAAGACTGGCCAAAGAGGCTTTCTGATCACCAGCTACAAGAGGCTTGAAAAAAGACTCTGATAGGGCCATAACTCCTGCCACGGAGGCAGTTTCTGTCCCTGAACACTTGGCGCCACCAGGGTCCCTGCAAGCCAAGCAGCTGCACCACCTTCACGCGCCAATTCTCACTGGGCAGAGCTGCCACAGGCCAAAAAAAAAAAAGGTCTTGTGTTTATGCACGCAGAGCCACTTCGGTCCTGTCCGACTCTTTGTGACCCTGTAGACTGTGGCCTGCCAGGCTTCTCTGTCAGAGAAGGGGTTCTCCAGGCAAGAATACTGGAGTGTATTGGCCAATACTGGTTGCCATACCCTTCTAGAGCACTCTATTTCCTGCTGCCCTAGCCACCAACCCCCCTGAGTACCTGGTGCTGCCAGAACCCCTGTGACCCAAGCAGCTGCACCACTTCCACACCTGGCCCTCACAGGGGCAAACCCAAGCCTTCCCAGGGCAGCCTCAGGAGCTAAACCCCAGTGGACGACCCACTTGTAGAGGTGGAAATAAAACCACAATTGAAACCCAGGGGCAGTGTGGCTAAGGAAGAAGACCCAAAACCTTCCCACCAGCTGTACAAGCTGCAGATTAAATCCACATGATCAACTACGCCAGACTCTGTGTCTATGGAATATATAAAAGGCCATTGAGGAAAAAAAAAAAAAAGGCCATTGAGAGCTCCCACAAAAGAAAACACACTAGCTCTGATAGCTGTGGACACTGGAGGCAAGAACACACAGGAGTAGGACCAGATTAGAATCTGAGCTGCCCCCACAGCAGGTCCAGAGATCAGCACAGTGTTGGAGGGCATCCTAGGGAGGTGAGGTGGACTGTGACTCCCAGCAAGGGAAAGGACTCTGACAGCAGTGACTCAAGAAAAACATTTATTATTCTTATTTTTGACTTGTTCTGTAGATTCTTTTGGATTCCCCCCCCCCCCCCACCCCCGTTGTAGTTGTTGATTTTATTGGCACTAAGAAATCCAATTAAGCTTTTGAGCTTTTTTTTTTTTCTTTTTCCTCAGTCACATTTTTTATTGTTGTCATAAACCTCTGCCTCTACATTGGGCTTTTGCAGTTCTGTGGAGTTTTCCTTTTTTTTTTTAATTTTAATTTTTTAAACCTATTATTATTTTTTCTACATTTATTCCTTTGTTTGCTTTTCCTACTGTTCTTTTCCCCTTGCAGTTAATCTTTAACATATATAAATCTTCTTTATCTACCTCTATTTAACTTTGCATATCTATTCTTTCTTTCTTTCTTTCCTCTCAACATATTTGTTAGTTTTATTTCAAAATATTTTTTAATTAATTTATTTATTTTAATTGGAGGCTAATTACTTTACAGTATTGTAGTGGTTTTTGCCATACATTGACATGAATCAGCCATGGGTGTACATGTGTCCCCCATCCTGAACCCCCTCCCACCTCCCTCCCCATCCCATCCCTCAGGGTCATCCCAGTGCACCAGCCCTGAGCACCCTGTCTCATGCATCAAACCTGGACTGGTGATCTATTTCACATATGGAATGCAAAAGTAGGAAGTCAAGAAACACCTGGAGTAACAGGCAAATTTGGCATTGGAGTACAGAATGAAGCAGGGCAAAGGCTAATAGAGTTTTGCCAAGAGAACACACTGGTCATAGCAAACACTCTCTTCCAACAACACAAGAGAAGACTCTACACATGGACATCACCAGATGGTCAACATTGAAATCAGATTGATTATATTCTTTGCAGCCAAAGATGGAGAAGCTCTATACAGTCAGCAAAAACAAGACTGGGAGCTGACTGTGGCTCAGATCATGAACTCCTTATTGCCAAATTCAGACTTAAACTGAAGAAAGTAGGGAAAACCACTAGACCATTCAGGTATGACTTAAATCAAATCCCTTATGATTATACAGTGAAAGTGAGAAATAGATTTAAGGACTAGATCTGATAGACAGAGTGCCTGATGAACTATGGATGGAGGTTTGTAACATTGTACAGGAGACAGGGAGCAACACCGTCCCCAATAAAAAGAAATAAAAAAAAAAATGACTATCTGAGAAGGCCTTACAAATAGCTGTGAAAAAAAGAGAAGGGAAAAGCAAAGGAGAAAAGGAAAGATATACCCATTTGAATGCAGAATTCCAAAGAATAGCAAGGAGAGGTAAGAAAGCCTTCCTAAGTGATCAATGCAAAGAAATAGAGGAAAACAACAGAATGGGAAAGACTAGAGATCTCTTCAAGAAAATTAGAGATGCCAAGGGAATATTTCATGCAAAGATGGGCACAATAAAGGACAAAAATAGTATGGACCTAACAGAAGCAGAAGATATTAAGAAGAGGTGGCAAGAATACACAGAGACTGTACAAAAAGATCTTCATGACCCAGATAATTATGATGGTATGATCACTCACCTAGAGCCAGACATCCTAGAATGTGAAGTCAAGTGGGCCTTAGAAAGTATCACTATGAACAAAGCTAGTGGAGGTGATGGAATTCCAGTTGAGCTATTTCAAATCCTAAAGATAATGCTGTGAAAGTGCTGCACTCAATATGCCAGCAAATTTGGAAAACTCAGCAGTGGCCACAGGACTGGAAAAGATCAGTTTTCATTCCAACTTCCAAAGAAAGGCAATGCCAAAGAATGTTCAAACTACCGCATAATTGCACTCATCTCACACGCTAGTAAAGTAATGCTCAAAATTCTCCAAGTCAGGCTTCAGCAATACGTGAACTGTGAACTTCCAGATGTTCAAGCTGGATTTAGAAAAGGCAGAGGAGCCAGAGATCAAATTGCCAACATCCGTTGGATCATCGAAAAAGCAAGAGAGTTCCAGAAAAACATCTATTTCTGCTTTATTGACTATGCCAAAGCCTTTGACTGTGTGAATCACAATAAACTGTGGAAAATTCTGAAAGAGATGGGAATACCAGACCACCTGACCTGCCTCTTGAGAAATCTATATGCAGGTCAGGAAGCAACAGTTAGAACAGGACTGTCAGAACTGAACTGAATATACATGTTTCAATGCTATTCTCTCACATTATCCCACCCTCACCTTCTCCCACAGAGTCTAAAAGTCTGTTCTTTACATCTGTGTCTCTTTTGCTGTCTTACATATAGGGTCATCATTACAATTTTTTACAGTATATGTGTTAATATACTCTATTGGTGTTTATCTTTCTGACTTACTTCACTCTGTATAATAGGCTCCAGTTTCATCCACCTCATTAGAACTGATTCAAAAGGATTTTAATAACTGAGTAATATTCCATTGTGTATATGTACCACAGCTTTCTTATCCATTCATCTGCCAATGGACATCTAGGTTGCTTCCATGTCCTAGCTATTGTTAGTTTTATTTTCATTGCATTATTCCCCAACTGGCACCTTGCTTTAGTTTTGTTTTCCAGTTTGTGCTTTAATTAGTTTTGTTCTGGTAGATATAATTTTTGGTTTCCTTTGTTCACTGGGTCAATCTATTGTACTTTATTTTTGTTGGACTGTTTTGATTTTGCTTATGGGTGTATATGTATATGTGTATATTCAGTCACACTTTCTATTATTTTTTTTTAACAGTTATAATGCATACTTTTTTTTTAATTTTTATTAGTTGGAGTGCTAATTACTTTACATCATTACAGTAGTTTTTGTTATACATTGATATGAATTAGCCATGGATTTACATGTACTCCCCATCCCAGTCCCCCCTCCCACCTCCCTCTCCACCCGATCCCTCTGGGTCTTCCCAGTGCACCAGGCCCGAGCACTTGTCTCATGTACCCAACCTGAGCTAGTTTCTATTATTTTTATAAACCTCTGCCTCTACATTGGGCTTTTGCGGTTCTGCAGAGTTTTCCTTCAGCAACACATCAAAAAGCTCATACACCATGATCAAGTTGGGTTTATTCCAGGGATGCAAGGATTCTTCAATATACAGAAATCAATCAATGTGATACACCATATTAACAAATTGAAAGATAAAAACCATATGATCATCTCAATAGATGCAGAAAAAGCCTTTGACAAAATTCAGCACCTATTTATGATTAAAACTCTTCAAAAAATGGGCATAGAAGGAACCTACCTCAACATAGTAAAGGCCATATATGATAAGCCTATCAGTTCAGTTCAGTTCAGTTCAGTCGCTCAGTCGTGTCTGACTCTTTGTGACCCCATGTAACTGCAGCACGCCAGGCCTCCCTGTCTATCACCAACTCCTGGAGTCCACCCAAACCCATGTCCATTGAGTCATGCCATCCAACCATCTCATCCTCTGTTGTCATAGAACTAGTCAACTTCAGCTTCTTGAGCATCAGTGGTTGGGGCATAGACTTGGATTACTGTGATGTTGAATGGTTCGCCTTGCAATCAGATTATTCTGTCATTTTTGAGATTGCATCCAAGCACTGTATTTCAAACTCTTTTGTTGAGTGTGAGGGCTACTCCATTCCTTCTAAGGCATTCTGACCCACAGTATTAGATATAATGGCCATCTGAATTAAATTTGCCTACTCCTGTCCATTTTAGTTCACTAATTCCTGAGATGTCAATGTTCACTTTTGCTAACTTCTATTTGACCATATCTAATATACCTTTATTTGTGGACCTAACATTCTAGGTTCCTGTGCAATATTTTTCTTTACAGCATCAGACTTTTCCTACCAAACATAACCACAATCAGTGTCCTTTCTCCTTTGGTTCTGGTGCTTCATTCTTTCTCGAACTATTAGTAGTTGCCCTCCACTTTTCCCCGGTAGCATATTGGACACCTTCCAATCTGGGCGGCTTATCTTTTGGGGTCACATCGTTTTGCCTTTTCATAATGTTCGTGGGACTCTAGAGGCTAGAATACTGGAGTGGTTTGCCATTTCCTCCTCCAGTGAACCACGTTTTGTCAGAACTCTCCACTATGACCCATCTGTCTTGGGTGGCCCTGCACAGCATGACTCATAGCTTTATTGAGTTATGTGAGCCCCTTTGCCATGATGAGGCTGTGATCCATGAAGGAGTATGATTTTAACTGAGTATAGTTCCTTTTGCTATATAGTAGAACCTTGTTTCTCATCTATTTTATATATGTAGTATGTTTCTGCTAATCTCAAACTCCTAATTTATCCCTCCCCTACCCCCTTCCCCTTTGGTAACCATAAGTTTGTTTTCTATTAATATGTCTGTGTGTTTCTGTTTTGTATATAAGTTCATCTATGTCACATTTTAGATTCCACATATAAGTGATATCATATATGGTATTTGTCTTTCTCTTTATGACTTACTTCACTTAGTATGATAATCTCTAGGTCCATGCATTGTGACTGCAAATGGCATTATTTCATTCTTTTTATGGCTGAGTAATATTCCATTGTATATATACCACATCTTCTTTATCCTTTCATCTGTTGATGGACATTTAGGTTGCTTTCATGTCTTGGCTATCATTAAATACTACTGCTATGAACACTGGGGTGTATATATAATATATTTTCAAATTAGAGTTTTCATCTTTTCCAGGATATATGCCCAGAGTGGGATTGCTGGATCATATGGTAACTCTAGTTTTAGTTTTTTAAGGAACCTCCATACTGTTCTCCATAGTGGCTGCACCAATTTACATTCCCATCAACAATGTAGGAGGACTACCTTTTCTTCACACCCTCACCAGCAGAAGATAAAGGTTTAGACTTTTCCCTCTCCTAAATTACCCAAGCTCTCTGCATTCTATCCACAAAAACCCTAAGGTTACAAAACCCTGATATAGACCCATTCTTTGCTAGAGTCCCCTGTCTTTCATATTCCTGTTTAAGTAGTCTCCCCACCCTAGGTTATTCTGTTTCCCAATGTCCTGTGGGACATGCCATCAGGGGCAAGCCTTTCCTAAGATGCCAGCTGGAAGTTTCTTCTCTTTTGCCTAAAATGTAGGAGTCTGTGGGTACTAATTAATTTAAACTAATTACAAGTGTAATATCTCTCAAAATTTTTAATGTATGCAATACCTCACCCAGAAATTCTGTTTCTAGAATTCATCCTGCAGGTGGACAAAGATAAATGTAGAAGGATAGTCATTACAATGCTGTTAGGAATGGTATACAACTAAGTGTATATCAATAGAAAACTTGCATAAATTACCATACACCATGCAACTATTTAAAAAACACACAAGGAATTTTATGTACTTCTAACAAATTATCTCCAGGGTTTATTAAGCAAAAAGTTACACAGATCAGAACAATAGTTATGTTTCCATTTGATTATGCAAAGAAATTTTCAGGAACTATATATAAGAAGCATTAATACTGTATACCCATGGGAAACAGAAATAAGGTCTGAAATTGGAGGGACATGTAATTTTCATTATACATCTGTTGTTCCCAAACTGTGCACCAAGTTGTGCTGAGACACTGAAGGATAATTTAAAAATTTAAGGCAAATGCAGTGACGCTATCAATCTGTTGCAAAAGCTACTAAGTCAGGGTGGTTCATAGTTTCAACATTATTTTATGATATATTCATTTCAATGATGTTATATCTTGGCAAATTTGGGTTTTTGGCAGTTGCTTTGATAAACTATCAAATGACCTTGTTGAATCATTTAAAAAGCACCCTATTACAATTCAACTTATCTTCAACCTGAACTGACTGAAGAAGCCCTTTTAGTTTTGGTAGAAAGATCTAGAAGATATTCTCATTATTAAACAAGGAAAACCACTGAGGTCTCATGTCTTCCCTTTGAGGTGGAGCAGCTCAGTCTTTCTAGTTCATCCCCTTTGACTGAAAGTGCCTTTACTAGATTGACCAGATTTCTTCATTGTTCTGTCTTCAGGCATAGGCACTTCTTGTAACTATACTAAAACTAACCACAGAAACCAGACATCAAGGTCTGGCTCTTTTCTTCCCTTGAGAGTTGTGCATGAACCCTGGTTCCTGAGACTTTACTGAGGTCACCCATTAAGACTGTGGCTCAGCAAGGACTTCAGAGAAGGTTCTCTGGTTTTAGTTCAGTGCTTTGTGTGTTCTGTGTAAGTTAGAGCCTGAGGGACTGAAGTTTCATACTTTAACTTTATTTAGACTTGGAAGTTCAGCAGCCATAGTGTTAGTCTAGTGAGACTGCTCTAATCCTCAGTTTTCTCACTTTTTTGATGGCAATGATAATAATACATATCCCATAGGATTTTGTGATGATCAAGTGAGATAATGTGGGTAAAGCGCTTAAGGTAGTGTCTAGCTCAGGGTAAATTTTCCACTAAAAATTGACCTTTACTCTTGGCTAAGAGCTTGATCTCTGGAGTCAGTAAGGCAATGTTCCAAGCTCCAGTTCTGCTCCTTGTTAGATGTGTGACTTTGAGCTGGTTACTTAATCCCTCTGAGCCTCAGTTTCCTTCTCTATCATGTAGGATTGTTGCAAGGATGCAGTGAGATCAGCCATATAAAGCAGTGAGTCCAGTGCCTTTCACAGAGGAACTAGTCAGCATTGGATCATGCTACATCATTATTCATGGTGAGAGTACTAAGAGAAATTTGATGTGAGTTCCTGGTCTGGAACAGTCTTGATTGTTTAATGGAGAAAGTCTACCACTAGAGCCTGTATTTGGGATCCTCCATATTCTGTTTTTCCTCTTCTTCCCTCTTGTACCCTCCATGCAATCCCATTCACAGATCCTTCCTTCATACTCAGATATAAAGGGTCAACAGCATAGGACATTTCTCTCACTGGGTTTTGTATTTTCCGAGGGAGCAAAATCCTAAGCTGGAAGAAGGAAGCCCTACTGGTACAGCCATGCTAAACAGCAGTGTTTTTTGGTCTCAGCAGTCTTAAAATTTGGGGCTGGATAATTATGTGGGGCGCTTTCCTGTGCACAGTAGCGTGTTTAATAGCATCTCTGGCTTCAACCCATTGGATAACAGTAGCAGAACAAGCCCCTTCTTAATTATGATGACTAAAAATATCTGTAGGCATTGACAAACGTCCCCTGGGAAGAAAAACTGCCCATAATTAAGAATTCTTGGATGGGGATTCTGTGGAGGAAGTGAGGCCTTTTCAGTTCAGTTCAGTTCAATTCAGTCGCTCAGTTGTGTCCTCCTCTTTGGGACCCCATGGACTGCAGCACGCCAGGCCTCCCTGTCCCATCACCAACTGCCAGAGTTTACTCAAACTCATGTCCATTGAGTCAGTGATGCCATCCAACCATCTCATCCTCTGTCATCCCCTTCTCCTCCTGCCTTCAATCTTTCCCAGCATCAGGGTCTTTTCAAATGAGTCAGTTCTTCACATCAGGTGGCCAAAGTATTGGAGTTTCAGCTTCAGCATCAGTCCTTCCAATGAATATTCAGGACTGATTTCCTTTAGGATGGACTGGTTGGATCTCCCTGCAGTCCAAGGGACTCTCAAGAGTCTTCTCCAGCATCAAAAGCATCAATTCTTTGGCGCTCAGCTTTCTTTATAGTCCAACTCTCACATCCATACATGACAACTGGAAAAACCATAGCTTTGACTAGACGGACTTTTGTTGGCAAAGTAATGTCTCTGCTTTTTAATATGCTGTCTAGGTTGGTCATAACTTTTCTTCCAAGGAGCAAGCATCTTTTAATTTCATGGCTGCAGTCACCATCTGCAGTGATTTTTGGAGTCCCCCCAAAATAAAGTCTGTCACTGTTTCCACTGTTTCTCCATCTATTTGCCATGAAGTGATGGGACCAGATGCCATGATCTTAGTTTTCTGAATGTTGAGTTTTAAGTCAACATTTTCACTCTCCTCTTTCACTTTCATCAAGAGGCTCTTTAGTTCTTCTTCACTTTCTGCCATAAGGGTGGTGTCATCTGCATATCTGAGGTTATTAATATTTCTCCCAGCAATCTTGATTCCAGCTTGTGCTTCTTCCAGCCCAGTGTTTCTCATGATGTACTCTGCATATAAGTTAAATAAGTAGGGTGACAATATACAGCCTTGACATACTCCTTTTCCTATTTGGAACCAGTCTGTTGTTCCATGTCCAGTTCTGACTGTTGCTTCCTGACCTGCATACAGATTTCTCAAGAGGCAGGTCAGGTGGTCTGGTATTCCCATCTCTTTCAGAATTTTCCACAGTTTTTTTGTGATCCACACAGTCAAAGACATAGTCAATAAAGCAGAAATAGATGTTTTTCTGGAACTCTCTTGCTTTTTTGATGATTCAGCGAATGTTGGCAATTTGATCTCTGGTTCCTCTGCCTTTTCTAAATCCAGCTTGAACATCCAGCTTCACATACTGTTGAAGCCTGGCTTGGAAAACTTTGAGCATTACTTTACTAGCGTGTGAGATGAGTGCAATTGTGTGGTAGTTTGAGCTTCCTTGGCATGGCCTTTTAGGATATCTTATAAAATCATACCAGGAGTCATAAGTGTAAATGCCTTCCGGGGCCAAGCAGAGATGGAAAAAAAAATCAAGGGAGTAAAATACAATAAGGAATGGTGGTGCTTGTGGCAAATTGAGGAGTGTATGACATATCTAAAGGCATTCAGAAGGCACAAGAAGCTCTCCGTGAGCCAAGACGAAGTGCAAGTGAGGGTTACAGTCAGCTCTCAGTTTGAAGTTCCAAATGCATGCTGTCTCTCAAGATGGCTTATGTGCTCTTCTTTGGGGCTCTTTACTCCCCACCTCAGTTTCTGCTCTTTTCCTCCTTCCTTTCCTGCCTTCAAAATAGGGATGTCCCTATGTCGTCAAGGCATATTGTACGCATGCTAAGTCGCTTCAGTCATGTCCAACTCTTTGCAATTATAGCCCGCCAGGCTCCTCTATCCATGGGATTCTCCAGGCAAGAATACTGGAGTGGGTTGCCATGCCCTCCTCCAGGGGATCTTCCTGACCCAGGGATTGAACCTGTGTCTCCTGCATCTCCTGCATTGGCAGGCAGATTCTTTACTGCTGAGCTGCCAGGGAAGCCCCAAGGTGTATTAGGTCATCCCAAAACATAAAAATATTTTAACTTCCACTAAAACTTTGGAATGGACAAATTCCACACACTATTCGGTCATTTGAAATTGCCAGTGTGTTAAGTGGAATGGACAATACCATGCAAGAATCATAAGGACAGAAAAGAAAATCCCCCAAAGGACACCAGAAAAACAAGAAATCAAAATGTGAATGGGGATTGTGTCTGAGTGGATTTTTCCTTCCCTGTTTTTGCTTTCCCACATGAAACAAAAAGTTACAGTTATACTTGGAAAAGTCAACACTTGAGAGGAGAGCTGGAGGCCATGAGGGACTTGTCCAGGTGGGGAAGGTGTCATGAAAAGAAATCACAGATACAGATTCCCGTGGCTAAGCTAGCCCTCCCCATCCCCGCGCTGTTGGAGGTGTCCTGTCTGCTGAATAAACAGGGAACCTGGAGTTCCCTGCGTGTGGTTATTAACATTCATCATAATTGGAACACTAATCTCTGCCCACCGTGTTCTGTTCTCCAGTTGCTTTCTTCTGCTTTTTAATGACGTGCTTTTGCCTTTTCCCATGTACTCCGCATTATACACACGCTGTACTGCTCTACATTCCCTCGATTTATGCGTGTCTCTAGCAGATGGTTGGGCCAGTCCACCTCCGGTGCTTGTTTAGCATAACAGAGAGCTCAACCACTGGGGCCGCTCACAGGGTTCAGCTTGCATTTCTGGATCCTGGTGGGGTAAACACAGAGGGTTAAGGCCAGCACTTGCCATCTCTGACCTACCTTCACAGCAATTAGGGATGGGTTTTCCTTTTTGCTTTTCAAGCATGGTTTTTCCTCTCCCCCTTTATTCCTTCCCCACTCATCCTTTCCCTTGGGCTTCCCTAGATTTCTATAAGACTTCCCACGGTGGCAATGGGGACAAGAAATTTTCCAGAAAAAAAAGTGCCACCTTGAAAATCCAGGATTGGGAGTCCCGGCCTAATCTCAGTTTTTGGTAACTGATTCATGGTGAAAATTGGAGGGTCACCCCTCACTGACCCAATCCTTTGGATCAGCAGGAAAGTATGCTTTACTTTGGAAAGTATGCTGCCTTGACCATCCAGTCTCCTTGGTGTGGTAGGACTTGGAGCACGTGAGGATATGAGCCATTAAAGAAATGGAGATTGACCTCAAATAGCACATTTCTGGTCTCCCAAAGCCTGTGGAGTAGTTCAAGTCACCTCCCAGGAGCTTGGCCTTCTGGCTGCCTCAATTCTGAGCTACACTTCTCCTCATGCTCTTAGCACATTGATTTTAAATTCCTGCTGGTCTCAGAAGTACTTATGGATGCTTCTTATGGCAAAACAAGTTGCATTTTTCCCTATCTGATCTGTATCCTAGGATCTTCTTGGTTTTGGTGCATGAAGGAAAAAAAATCTCATGGTAAGGACATCTAAGGAGTGGAAGGTTGTCATTGTTCTAGGATGCTACAAGGTTTGCCTAACGACTTAAGATGCACACAGCTTGAGATGGGAGAGCTGTAAAGTGCCAGTCTGAAGTTGACTGTACCATGTTATTTCCATGTGGATGGAAAAAATTGATTTCTAATTCATAAAGTGTATCCCCAGATGCCGGTCATTACGTACTTTTCCAGTTTCGGCTTAAAAGTACTCTGAGCAGTGTATTCACAGAAGGCAGAAAAGGGGGGTGGCTTTCTTCTCACCCCAGGTGAGGAAGGACAAAATGGAACTTTGTGGAGAGGAAGCCAAGAAAACAGTTGGGGTGGTGTGATTGTTAGGGGAGGAGCCTGGATAAATGGTGGTCTCCATATATTTTCAGGACGGCTCTTTTCTCTCCAGAGCTGGAGGAAAATCAATATCTTGTTTTCAGATGGGTAAATGGAGTCGTCTCTTTAAAGTGCCCCGGTCAGTTCACCACACGTCGGGCAGCTGCTGCTTTCCAGGCTGCCCTGCGATTCCCAGGCTAGGAGGATTGACAAGGCGATGATAAACTAACGTGCCCCCTCAGCTCTGGGTGTGCGCCATTGTTCCCGCAGCTGAGACCCTCTGCTGCTATTTGCTTTCTCCCACATACATTATTCAACAGCCCAGGAAAAGGCCAAGAACCTCTTTCATTCAGGAATTCTGTATTAAAATAATCAATTTCAAACTGAAGCCGGGAAGGCCAGCTTGCTACAGGGAGAGCCTATTAATAAGCCACCAGTCTTTTCCATTTGCATTGAACTCATGCTGTATTGTGGTAATATGGGATTATTTTTTTTTTTTTCGGTTTCCTCCAAGAAACTAAACATCACATTGGTTCTCCTGCTCTTTCATAAAGAGCATGTAGAAGAGCTTCTTCGTTTGATCCCGTCATTAATAGAACACTAGAGGCCATATTTGTGCCTGCTACTCTGCGCTGACTAATTCTGATTTTGAAAGTACTTTAAAAAAGCCATTAACTCTCCATGAAATGGAGCAGGAAGAAAAGTTTTCAAGTGTTTTGTGTTCCATTCATTGGCCTTACATTTCTTGTCTTGCCTCTCCTGCCCTCTGCCTCTAACCATCCCCCCACACACGGGTACATGGACGCACACACAGACAGACGCACATACATGCAAGTGGTAATATTCAAGCACCAAGCCAAAAAATTAGAAACCTTTTATATGTAAGTCAGGATAATTTTTAAGCACCTTTCTTTCAGCAGCACCAAGCCGTGCTCTCCCAGTTTGGTTACTAAAGGGTTAATCAAAATCTCCCTTTTTGTAGCTGCCTTATTGTCAAAATTCTAAGTTTACATTGGCCCTTATTCATGCATTTAAACAACTCAGTGACCAAAAAGTAACTAATAATAATCACCGTTATGTAATCAGTTCAACAAACATTTATTGAACACCAACTGTGTATACAGAAAGTCCTTAAGGTTTTGGCTTGATTCCCCAAGTGACATGTTAAACATACATTTTTAATAGGGTCGCCAGATTTAGCATATAAAAACACAAGGCACTTAGTTTAATATAAGTTTTGGAAAAATAAATTATTTAAGTATGTTTCATACAATATTGGGGATATACTTACACTAAAAATACTCATTGTGTATCTGACATTCCAATTGGCTGGAAGTTCTATATTATATCTGGAAGCCCTACTTTTAAAGGAATTCTTGACATGACCTTGAGGTTTTTGATGTTCGCTCTTTTCTACTTCCCCCTCACCTCCAAAGTTTAGAACAGAGAGAAATTGATTCATCAAAGGCTTAATTATTAGAGTTCAAATGAATTAAAGTTTTACTTTTCTATGTAAGATGAAGTTTTTCAACTAATTTAGAGGAGTTCACGTTTCTTTTGTTCAACCGGTGGTGCAGGATAGATATTTTTCAAATTTTGTGATGAAATTAATAATTAAAAATAATAACCTACTTAAAAGTAATCTTGAAATAATTCATAAATACTAGTATTTCCAGTAATAGACTGACGTAATAAAGAAAAGTTACTTAGAATAATTCGCTATGTGCCCAATACTGTGCCAAAGACTGCTAAGCATTAAGAGAGACAAAGCAGAGGCGAATGTATCCATGAAAGTGTCCAGTGCAGGATACTCAGTGAATAACAGCTGTGTCCTGGCAAAGGAGGGACACACAGGACCAGCCCCTTGCAATCAGTAGTAGGGGTCCATCCTGGAAGACGGAAGACTCAGCCTAGATTCTGCAAAGTAAAACAACTTAGAACTGCCAAAGCACATGGCTATTGTCTATAAGGATGAGTTCTGGTTAACCCTTTATTAAGGGCCATCTAGGTACTGAGGGAGCTGAGGCACTGTTACTGCCCTCCAGGAGCTCACAGTAGGGTCAGAAAAGGCTGACACAGCACATACATGACAGAAAGATAAGCGTCAAGAGAGCAGATGAAACGGCAGCTACCTTTTATTAATAGGTGTGCTATGTGCCAGGCACTGTGCTAAGTGCTTTCCATGCCTTATTTCCTGTATCCTCACAATGTCCTTTTTTTTTTAATTTAATTTTTACTTTATATTGGAGCATAGTTGATTTCCCAGGTGTTGCTAGTGGTAAAGAATCAGCCTGCCAGTGCAGGAGAGGTAAGAGATGTGGGTTCAATCCCTGAGTCAGGAAGATTCCCTGGAGTGAGGGCATGGTAACCCACTCCAGTACTCTTGCCTGGAGAATCCCATGGACAGAGGAACCTGGCGGGCTACAGTCCAAGGGGTCGAAAAGAGTTGGCTACGACTGAGAGACTAAGCAGCCGTCGCAGCATTAGTTTCAGTAGTACAGCAAAGTGATTCATTTATGCAGATACATATATCCACTCTTTTTCAGATTCTTTCCCCATATAGGTTATTACAGAGTATTGGGTAGAGTTCCCTGTGCTATATGTATGCAGTAGGTCCTTGTTGATTCTCTGTTTTATATATAGTAGTGTGTTACCCTCACAATATCCTTTTGAAGTTACCCATGTTCTTCTTTGAGGGTCTCAAAGGACAGAGAGAAAAATTGTTCTTTCAATGCAGCAAGTACATGATTCTCTTTTCTGTATCATTTATCTAATTTGTCTAGTCCAATGCTAATAGTATGTTGATTTAATTAGAGTGCAGTGACTTTTTAAAGTGTTTGAATATCTGGTACTACAAAATGATAGTTTTACTTATTGAGGAAAAAGATGGTTTAATAAATGCTAATACAGCTAACATCTTTAAAGAGGAAAATTGCATTGCATGGACACTATCTTGCATCATATACTAAAATAAATTATGATGAAGACTTAAATATAAATAAAATAGGAAACATCTTATAAGAAATTCCTGAAGGTTACACATGTAAGACAGGGGACCAGACTGGATGCTCTCAGATTCAAAAAGAAAAAAAAAAAAAGAGGGGCTTACTGGACTTTATGTGAATTAAAAAGTTCTTTATGGCAAGAGAAACCATAAACAAAGTCCACAGATAAATAATAGACTTGGAAATTGTTTATAATGCAAAGGACAGACAGAAGGTATAGGTGCAATACACAAAGAACTCTTGCAAATTAAATAGACAAATACCCTACAAGAAAAATCAGCAAAGAATGTGAAGAGACACACTCACAGAATGGGAATGCAAAAGGCTAAGCAAACTAATGACAAGATGCTCAAATTCAGTAGTGGTCAAGGAGGCTCAAACTAAAGCAATAAAGTGATTATAACTTATACCTATCAAACAGGCAAATTTTTTAAAAAGTGAGTGATACTACCTTTTCCTGAACAGATATTGAACGATCCTTCAAGGTGCAATCCTGCTCCTGAGAATATGTCCCATGGAAATAAAAGTGCAACATACAAAAGTGTATATACAAGCATGTATATTGCAGCACACACACACACACACACAGAGAGATGAAAACAAAGAGAATGCTGTAAATGGGAGGATATTTGAATAAACTGGTAGCACATCAAGGCAGTGGAGTATTATGCAGAAGTCAAAAAGAATGAAAGGGAACTCTACCAGGGGATTTGGAAGGATTTCCATGAAAAATTGTTTAATATGAAAATAAGATGCAGAAATATGTGTTAAAGAAATCATTTTTATAAAATATGTATTCTAGTGTGTGTAATGTGTATATAATTATTTGGTCATGAAGAAAATATGAAATGACACATAAAGAGTTATTGGTACAAGTTAGAAGGGTAGAATAGAGAGAGAGGCAGGGGATAAAAGATGTGGGGAGAGGAGTGAGACATGTATAAAGGAGGAAATGTAAAGACTGCACCACACAGAAACTTCACATATGTGTGTGTTCTTCTTTAAGAAAAATCTAAGAATTTTCCCCTGCAACTTCTTTTCTGTGGAGCCGTAAACAAGGGAATTATCATTGTTAGGTCTATGGCTGGTGACTGTGGCTGTCAGTATGGGTGCAAGGCAAGTCCCCTTGTTGAGGAACAACATTCCAATTGCTGCGAAGTGGAACCTTCACTAGAGCACTAAGATTATGCTTTTGCCTGAGACCATTAAAAGTCAGAGGGTGCATCAACCTTACATAATGCTTTTCATGGACTTTCCTGCTGGTCCAGTGGTTAAGAATCTGCCTTCCAATGCCCAATGCAGGGGACTCAGGTTCAATCCCTGGTCAGGGAACTAAGATCCCACATGCCATGGGACAACTAAGCCCATGCACCATAACTACCTAGCCCATGTGCTATAGAGCAACAAAAGAAGCCCAAGCGCTGCAACCAAGACCCAGTGCTCAGCCACAACTTCAAATTAATAACAATGCTTTCAAAGCTTAACTCCTAGTTAGCAAGACTTGATAGCTAAAATGGGACGCTCTCCTGATGTCCTTTTACTCGTTGCAATATAACGCATCTCTGGGTCACCTCATGAATTATGAAATTGACTTGCGGGTTTTTCCTCTCTGCCTCTGTGCCACAATTACTCTGACCCCTAGCAATCCGTTTCCTCAAATTTCCTCTGGCTAACGATAAGCTTCTGGAAACTGTGTGGGCTGTCTTTTAAATAAAACTAAAGTAAGATGATATATCCTGCAAGAGTTCTATGATATCTGTGCTGCTTTGTTAATAAGGGACTTGCTGTGGTTAAAGGGAAACTTCCCACTCCTGTTTCCTACAGCCAAGGAGGAGGCTCACCCCACCAAAAGATCAAGCCGATGCAAAGAAGTACAGTGCAGCCTTCTTCATCTCTTCAGGCAAAAAGAAAAAAAAAAATGACAAGAGTCTGAGCTGAAGCTTTGGCAATGGGTATGGAAAAGACAATCTACTTCTCAAAGTCGCCTGAGTATTAGGTGGAACTTAGGTGGTACTGTCTTTAACCAGTGGCTCAGTGGGTAAAGAATCTGCCTGCAGTGCAGGAGACACAGAAGATGTGAGTTTGATCCCTGGGTCAAGAAGATCCCCTGGAGAAGGAAACAGCAACCCACTCCAGTGTTCTTGCCTGGGAAATTCCATGGACAGAGGAGCCTGGAGAGCTCCATGGGGTCACAAAGTGTTGGACATGACTGAGTGACCAAGCACAGACACACACGCACACATAGGTGGTGCTATGTATAGAAACAGACAAGTCCATAAGAAGAGTAGGTTTGGGGAGGTGAGAGGTGCACAGATGTCCCAGGCTAAGCATAGGGATGTGAAAGTTGGGTGGGGACTTGGAGATTTGAGATGTGAACTTAGAAGAGAGGTGAGGTCTGACAGAGGTGGAGGAAGGAGGGCCAGAAAAAGATAAAGGTGTTGGGAGAGATGAGGGAGGGAAGCTGGAAGAGGGGTGGGGCAATGTCTGTTACCGCAGCTATGGTTTCATGATAGAGCTTGATGGGCCTTGGCACATACTACCTGGGGGGTGGAGATGTTAAGGACTGGCAGGAAGCACTTGGAGTAGGCAATTGGAAGTGGTGGCAGGGGTGATTTCCAATGCAGATTGTGAAGGTTTAAGGAGTAGTTGGTGAAGAGGCAGAGGAAGGAAATGTAGACCACACTTGGAAGATGCTCTTGATGGAAAGAGGACAGGAGTGGCAGGAGTGCAAGTTTCAGTGAAAGTGATGGAGCCAGTAAGCATGTGATCATGTGTAAGGGCAGAGATAAAAGAGCCCATGAGAAGGGAGAGAAACAAAGCTTTCAAAGGAGATAATTACTGTTGACCCTTGAACAAGTCCGGAGGTTAGGTGTGCTGACCCCTGCGCAGTCAGAAATCCTCATATAACTTTACAGTGGACCCTCCTGTCTGTGGTTTCACATCTATGGCGTCAACAAACTGTGCACTGTGTGGTACTGTAGGATGTACTCATAGAAAAGTGTATACGTGGACCTGCACAGTTCAAACCCATGCTATTCAAAGGTCAACTGTAATTGACCTTGCAGCAGTGGAAGGAAACCTAGGACACAAGCAGGAATACAGGTATTTTTGAAAGAAAGAGAAGAAAAAGGGAATGAGTAGGTAGTGGAGGGGTGGATGGATGGATGCTAACAAAAACATTGGATTTCTGTCCATGATTCTTTTAGATTATGAACATGATACATGTCTGTGGTAAAGAAGTTGGGAAGTGCAGAAAGTTAAAAAGAAGATGAAAGTAACCTGTCCTCCTATCACCAGGGATAACATTTAGTTATATTTCCACCTGGTTTTTTTTTCTATGTAAGTATTTACTTTTATCTGAAAAATTGGGATCATACAGACTAAATTTGAATGGCCTTGTTTTGATTTTTGCTTAATGTACTTGAGCCCTTCCCCATTCCCAGAGATATTCTTGGAAAACACCACTATTAACCGGCACAACTGAAAGGCCGTGGCATGTTTTGTTTACCTCTGTTTGTCTTAGTGAACAGTCCTGTTGTGAGTGATTTGTCAATATTATAAGCAGCACTAGTATTCTTAGGAAGAATTCCCAGAAGATACATTAGCAAGTAAAATTGTGAATAAAAAATTCTCGATAGATGGCTTCCCTGGAAAAATGTATCAATGTATATTCCCAGTAGGATGAAGGGTCACTGTTTCATTCCATCTTCACCAAATGTGGACGTTGGAATAAAACACGCACACAAGTCTTTCTAATTACTAAGCCAAAAACATATATTATTTTAATTTGCATTCCTATTATTACATATAGTATTTAGCATTTTAAATATCTCAATTAGATTTTATATTTCATTTGTGTATCATCTATTTATGGTCTTATTTAAAATTAATTTTTATTGGAGTATAGTTGCTTTACTGAAAATATTTAACACAAAATATTGTGTTAGTTTCTGTTGTATAGCAAAGTGAATCAGTTATACATATATCCACTCTTTTTTTAGATTTTCTTCCCATGTAGGTCACCACAGAGTACTGAATAGAGTTCCCTGTGCTATACAGTAGGTGCTCATAAGTTATCTATATGTATAGTCTTTTCCATGTTTTTTTCTAGTGGGTTGGACGTTTTCCCTACTTTTTTTTTTTTTTTACAATCTCCTTACATAATCAGGAGGCTTCCCTAGTAGCTCAGTTGGTAAAGAATCTGCCTGCAATGCAGGAGACCCTGGTTCAATTCCTGGGTCAGGAAGATCCGCTGGAGAAGGGATAGGCTACCCACTCCAGTATTCTTGGGCTTCCCTGTGGCTCAGGTGGTAAAGAATCTGCCTGCAATGTGGGAGACCTGGGTTTGATCCCTGGGTTGGGAAGATCCCCTGGAGAAAGGAAAGGCTACCTACTCCAGTATTCTGACCTGGAGAATTCCATGGACCATACAGTACTATACAGTCCATGGGGTCGCAGAGAGTCAGACGTGACTTTCACTCTTACAAAATCAGAATACCTATCAACACTTCGCTATATTGTTTCAAAACAAAAATCTTTATTTTTGGTTGGTCTTTTAATTTTGTTCGTTGCAGGTTTCAGCTACAAAAGTTTTCAGTTTGAAGTTTGAATATGGTTGACTCTATTATGTTTCTCTCTCTTTTTTTTCCTATTGATTTTATGTTTATAAAGTGTTTCTCCAGGACCAAGATATTTTAAATTTTCACTTTATTTTAATCTATGCATTTATGCTTTCCTTTTCTCCATTATCTCTCTAAATCACAAAATTTTATTTTGGTGGAAAATACGAAGAAAGGACCCAACCTTATTTTACCAGAGTTAACCAAATTACCCAACGCCATTTGCACACTACATTTCATTTTCTCTATGATTTGGAGTACAACTTATACTAAAAAATAAAAAATAAGGACAGTTTTTTTCTGGGCTACTACTGCATTACTATGATCTGTCTTTCAACTCTACTTCTAAAACTGCATTGTTTCAATTACTATAGCTTTGAATTGTAATTATTAGTTTATCTAGTCCATTGCTTTGTACATGAGCTCAGAACCTCTCCTTTCTATTTTCAAAAGTTCTGCTGGAATGATTATGGGAATAGTACTAAACTTGTAACTAACTATGGGAATATAAACATCTTGGCACTCTGGTATATGAGGCAGCACACAGTTTTGGCAAAGCGCTCAGACTTGAGAGTGCTTGAGTTCAGTTTCTGGCATTGGTACTTCCTAGCTGTGTGACTTTTAGAAAGTTACTTAATCTTTCTGTGCCCGTTTCTCTATCTGTTAAATGGAAATACTAATAATACCTACTTCATAGGATTTGTGTATAGATTAAGTACGTTAATCCATGTAAAGAGGAACTTAGAACAGCACATGAAACATAGTAAGCACTAAGTAAAAGTTAAGTTTGATATCTTTATATTAATTAAAGTATGTTAGGGCCCTGCATAAAGTAAAGTATGGGCAGTCCTCTCTTTGCCTGGTTCCAATATTTGTGAGTTTCTGTTACTGTGATTTAGTAGATAATGGCATTCCTCCAATGACACAGTTGGAATTTCAGTCACCATGGTATATTATGAATAATTCCTGTAACTATGAGTAATTACATAAAGTACAAATTTTGATGCTATCTCTTTCATCCACAAATTTACTACATAAATTATGGAAACACCAAGTGACTAGTGAACAAACCCATCACTTCTTTTAACATCTGTTGGTGATCAGCCACTGTACAAAATGTGTAGTTGTGCTGCCCATTTATCTCTCAGTGGTAAACTCCATAACATGTAACAGAAACAGATAATCCAAAGAGTGAATTGGCCAACAAAGATGATAGTGTAGCAAAGGAACAAAAAGTGGTATTGCTAGAAGTGAAGTTGGAATTAAATATAAATGAAGTTAAAGAAATAGCTAACCGTGGAATAGGTCAATAATACTTCAAATATGACGAAAGTGAAAGAGAAAAGTGAAAAAGTTGGCTTAAAACTCAACATTCAGAAAACTAAGATCATGGTATCTGGTCCCATCACTTCATGGCAAATAGATGGGGAAACAATGGAAACAGTGACAGACTTTATTTTTGGGGGCTCCAAAATCACTGCAGATGGTGACTGCAGCCATGAAATTAAAAGATGCTTGCTCCTTGGAAGAAAAGTTATGACCAACCTAGACAGCATATTAAAAAGCAGAGGCATTACTTTGCCAACAAAAGTCCATCTAGTCAAAGCTATGGTTTTTCCAGTAGTCATGTATGGATGTGAGAGTTGGACTATAAAGAAAGCTGAGCGCCAAAGAATTGATGCTTTTGAACTGTGGTGCTGGAGAAGACTCTTGAGAGTCCCTTGGACTGCAAGGAGATCCAACCAGTCCATCCTAAAGGAGATCAGTCCTGAATATTCATTGGAAGGACTGATGCTGAAGCTGAAACTCCAATACTTTGGGCCACCTGATGCGAAGAACCGACTCATTTGAAAAGACCCTGATGCTGGGAAAGATTGAAGGCAGGAGGAGAAGGGGATGACAGAAGGTGAGATGGTTGGATGGTATCACTGACTCAATGGACATGAGTTTGAGTAAACTCTGGCAGTTGGTGATGGACAGGGAGGCCTGGCGTGCTGCAGTCCATGGGGTCCCAAAGAGTAGGACACAACTGAGCGACTGAATTGAACTGAACTGAACTGAAAAGGCCTCACCTCCTCCACAGAATCCCCATCCAAGAATTTTTAATTATGGGCAGTTTTTCTTCCCAGGGGACGTTTGTCAATGCCTACAGATATTTTTAGTCATCATAACTAAGAAGGGGCTTGTTCTGCTACTGTTATCCAATGGGTTGAAGCCAGAGATGCTATTAAACATGCTACTGTGCACAGGAAAGCCCCCCCCCATAATTATCCAGCCCCAAATTTTAAGACTGCTGAGACCAAAAAACACTGCTGTTTAGCATGGCTGTACCAGTAGGGCTTCCTTCTTCCAGCTTAGGATTTTGCTCCCTCGGAAAATACAAAACCCAGTGAGAGAAATGTCCTATGCTGTTGACCCTTTATATCTGAGTATGAAGGAAGGATCTGTGAATGGGATTGCATGGAGGGTACAAGAGGGAAGAAGAGGAAAAACAGAATATGGAGGATCCCAAATACAGGCTCTAGTGGTAGACTTTCTCCATTAAACAATCAAGACTGTTCCAGACCAGGAACTCACATCAAATTTCTTAGTACTCTCACCATGAATAATGATGCAGCATGATCCAATGCTGACTAGTTCCTCTGTGAAAGGCACTGGACTCACTGCTTTATATGGCTGATCTCACTGCATCCTTGCAACAATCCTACATGATAGAGAAGGAAACTGAGGCTCAGAGGGATTAAGTAACCAGCTCAAAGTCACACATCTAACAAGGAGCAGAACTGGAGCTTGGAACATTGCCTTACTGACTCCAGAGATCATTTGAAAAGACCCTGAGCTGGGAAAGATTGAAGGGGGGAGGAAAAGGGGAAGACAGAGAATGAGATGGTTGAATGGCATCACTGACTCAATGGACATGAGTTTGAGTAAACTCGGGAAGTTAGTGATGGACAGGGAGGCCTGACGGGCTGTAGTTCATGGGGTCACAAAGAGTCGAACACAACTGAGTGACTGAACTGAACTGAACTTCAAAATAAACACTGTTTTAGAAAAAGAAATAGTATTTGGGGTTACCAGATGTGGGAATGGGAAATTGGATGAAGGCAATCAAAAGTATAAACTTCCAGTTAGAAGTACTAGGGATGTAATGCACAACATGATGGATATAATGAACACTTCTGTATGTTATCTGTGAAAGTTGTTAAGAGAGTAAATCCTGAGTTCTCATCACAAGGGAAACATTTTTTTTTCTGTTTCTTTAATGTCATATCTATGAGATGATATGTTCACTGAACTTATTACAGTAATCATTTCATGATGTGTGTAATTTATATTATTATGATGTACATGTTCAACTTACAAAAAAGGAGAAAGAAGTAGCTAACTGTGGGAATTTTGTCACTGCTGCAATTCTAGACATCCTAGAAATGTGGTGAAAGGAATTTAGTGAGGGTGAAATTATTGACTTAAATGTCGTTATGAAAAGTTGTTCTGATGAAAAGGATGAAGATATCCCAGAGACAGCAATGCCAGCAAAAACCTACCCAGTGTAGGGACTCTTGGAGATATTTCATGACATTGAAAATGCGAAGGAAAAGAATTTTGAAAGCTGATCCAGCACTTTAAAAGGAGTATGATAATTTGTCAAGGCATAGAAAATATTCCTGCATGTATTGTAAGTCATATGAGGAGAAGACGGCAAGCACTGTTAAAACCAACATGGATATTTTTTACAAAGTCATACAGCATGTTTTTTTTTTTTTTTGGCTGCACTGGTTCTTCATTGGTTTTCTCTAATTGCAGCGAGCAGAGGCTTCTTTCTAGCTGTGGTGCATGGGCTTATCATTGCAGTGGCTTCTCTTGTTGTGGAACACGGGCTCTAGGCACATGGGCTTCAGTAGTTGCAGCAAATGGGCTCAGTAGTTGCAGCAAATGGACTCAGTAGTTATGGTGCATGGGCTTAGTTACTCAATGGCATGTGGGATCTTCCAGGACCAGAGATCAAACCTGAGTCCCCCGCACTGGCAGGCGGATTCCCATGCCCTGTATCACCAGGGAAGTCTGACACAGCACTTTAATTTTCAATGTTCCTAATGTAAACGAGTGTATTCAATAAATAATAATTTTATATTTTTTCATTCTCTTGTATATGTATAAGGGAAAGGACACTAAGATAATTTTTAGTCTTTTGAAAAAAAAATTTGAAAGGTCACAGAACCATCATAATTTTCCCCCTTGATTATTAAGATTAGTTTGTGTAATTCCAGCATTTCTGGTCTTCTTTACAGCTGTGCACTACTTTGCTTGAATTATAATTTTCTTCATATAGCCCATCTCAGACATACATTTCTTAAAATTATTCTTAGATGTTCTAAATTTATTGTCACTGCTGTGAATGGGATTCATTTCTATTATTTTCTAAGAGGATATTTCTAATAGATAAGGAAGCTCTTGCTTTTTGTACTTTTACTTGGGATCTGAATACTTTAAGTTCTTACTATTTCTAACAGGATCTCTATTCATTCAGTGCCCATCTCTGGGAACTGTGGCTCAGGCGGTGTGGAAAAAAGCTCTGGCTAACTCAGAGAGTTGCTTGTCCTCTTCTGTTTTGGAGATGGGTCCTTGTTTCTGATGTCATAGCTCAATAGGCTTGTTTCCAAAGCCTATCTTGGTGGCATAGCACATCACTCTGAGTTCTAATCTCCAATAGCCACATACTCGCTGTGTGATCTAAACCTCACTGAGCCTGTTTTCTCCTTGGGAAGTGAAAACAATAGTACCTGCCACATGAAATTATTAGAAGGATTAAGTGAGATGTGTGCATGGGTGTCGGACTCTTTGTGACCCCATGGACTATATATAGCCTGCCAGGCTCCTCTGACCATGGAATTCTGCAGGCAAGAATACTGGAGTGGGTTGCCATGACCTCCTCCAGGAGATCTTCCTGACCCAGGAGTCGAGCCTGGGTCTCCTGCATTTCACGCAGATTCTTTACCACTGAGCCACTAGGGAAGACCATTAAGTGAGATACTGCATATCGAACACCTCCCTGAGAGTTAGCACAAAGAACAAGCTACGTCAAGTGTATATATCGAGTATTAGTATGTCATTGTTATTTTGTGATATTTTTATTGAGAAATTATTGACATATAAATTATATTAGTTTCAAATGTAGAACGTGATTTCAATATATCTGTATATTGCAAAATGATCCACTGTAAGTTGTTCTTTACCACACATGCTTATAAATTTTTTTCCTTGTGATGAGATCTTTTTTTTTCCAATTACTTTTATTAGTTAGAGGCTAATTACTTTACAATATTGTAGTGGTTTTTGCCATACATTGACACGAATCAGCCATGGATTTACATGTGTTCCCCATCCTGAACCCCCCTCCCACCTCCCTCCCCATCCCATCCCTTTGGGTCTTCCCAGTGCACCAGCCCTGAGCACTTGTCTCATGCATCCAACCTGGACTGGCGATCTGTTTCACACTTGATAATATACATGTTTCGATGCTGTTCTCTCAGATCATCCCACCCTCGCCTTCTCCCATAGAGTCCAAAAGTCTGTTCTATACATCTGCCTGACTTCAGGCTCTACTACAAAGCCACAGTCATCAAGACAGTATGGTACTGGCACAAAGACAGAAATATAGATCAATGGAACAAAATAGAAAGCCCAGAGATAAATCCACGCACCTATGGACACCTTATCTTTGACAAAGGAGGCAAGAATATACAATGGAAAAAAAGACAACCTCTTTAACAAGTGGTGCTGGGAAAACTGGTCAACCACTTGTAAGAGAATGAAACTACAAACACTTTCTAACACCATACACAGAAATAAACTCAAAACGGATTAAAGATCTAAATGTAAGCCCAGAAACTATAAAACTCCTAGAGGAAAACATAGGCAAAACACTCTCTGACATAAATCACAGAGAAGTGATGAGATCTTTTAAGATCTACTCTCTTAGCTTTCAAATATACAATCAGCATCATTAACTATAATCACTAAGCCATATATTAAACTCCCTGGAACGATGTTTGGGCTAAGTTGATGGTTTTCAGTCTTACTGCACCTCTTTATCTCTCTGCTTTCTTATGTATTTAAATGAGGAAGGTGGCTTCTCTTTTAACTCCAAAGTCAATAAGATGAAATGTTGAGCTGGAAAGAAGGGTGTGGCATGGATCTGTCTTCTCTGGTTCCTCCCATGGTGATTGGGTTGATGAGTCCTGAGAGCCCCACCTCAGTATCCACTGATTCTGTTCCTTTTCCACTCCCATTGTTCTATGTCTGGACCTCAGCTTGCACTTGAGCCTCTATAAGGCCTCTAAACAGATCTTGCTATCTCTCCTCTCCCACTGCCATTACCTAGACCTTGCACCAGGAAATTCCTTTTAAACCACAAGGAAGAGAAATCATGTCTTTTCTTCTTTAAAAAAGAAAAATCCTGTTTGTGTGTTTATTGCTTAAAGGATCCTGACTGAACTCTGAAAACTAATTCAAGACTCTGTATCCTCTGATCACAAGGGACCCTTCTAGTCACATTTCTAGTCACTATCAATGCTCAACTCTCCCACTTTTTTTTACCACACCTTCTCACATCGCTAACACCATTACCAGCTTCACTCCTAGACACACCCAGTCACTCCCCCATTCCCCAGATATATTCTCTGATTTTCTGTTTCCATGTGTACTCACATTGTTCCTCCAGCCTACAATTCTCTCCTCATCCCACGTCCATCTTTAAACACCCTGCTTTGGAATATTACTCAGCCATTAAAAAAGAATACATTTGAATCAGTTCTAATGAGTTGGATGAAACTGGAGCCTATTATACAGAGTGAAGTAAACCAGAAAGAAAAACACCAATACAGTATATACTAACGCATATATATATGGAATTTAGAAAGATGGTAACGATAACCCTATATGCGAGACAGCAAAAGAGACACAGATGTATAGAACAGTCTTTTGGACTCTGTGGGAGAAGGCGAGGGTGGGATGATTTGAGAGAATAGCATTGAAGCATGTATATTGTCATACGTGAAACAGATCACCAGTCCAGGTTCGATGCATGAGACAGGGTGCTCAGGGCTGGTGCACTGGGATGACCCTGAGGGATGGGATGGGGAGGGAGGTGAGAAGGGGGCTCAGGATGGGGAACACATGTACACCCACGGCTAATTCATGTCAATGTATGGCAAAACCACTACAATATTGTAATTAGCCTCCAATTAAATAAATTTGAAAAAAAAAGTAAATTGAAAAAATAAATAAATAAGCACCCTGTTTATAGCCACGTGTCATGCCTTCATAAAACCCTTCTTGATTTTTCTTTTCCTTCCCTCTTCCTCAGAAACTGGAGTGAATCTTTTCTTCTTCCGTGTTCCAAATATACTTGCTTGTACTAGTGTCCTTACATTATCTTTCCTCTTGGAAGTAAAGCAGATCTCTGTAAACCAAAAGTTTCTCAAGCACAAGAGCCATGTCTTAGGCATCTCATAGGCCCTAGAGAACCTCCACATACATTGTATTTGTCTGCTTGTCATTCACCCATCTCCCCATCAGCGCCCCAAAATTGAAGGAGAATGAGAACGATGAAAACCAGTGTCTTGTTCACTTCCGTATCCCAAGGGCCTAACCCAGAGTCTGACACATAATAGGTGCTCATTCAAAGCTTGTGGCATCAAATACTAGCTCTCCCATTTCATTGACCCCCTTGACCTTGTGATTGGAGCCTTTGGTCAACTTCATCAGCCACTGCTATCACTGCTGCCCCTCTCAGATCTTGAACTCTGAAATGCCTTCCAGTTACCAAAACTTTCCATCTTTCGCCGTGACTGATGGCCCCCTGACCTCTCCCTATTGTTGCAGTCAGTTCCCCTCTGACTCCCCTCACCTCCCTTCCTAGCTCAACATTCTGTTCTGTTCTTTCCAGAGCCCTGGCTAGGGCAGGGTCACGAGGGCACAGAAATTTAGAGGGCACCACATTTTTCTCCCACCACCTCTCTGGTCTCTGTTGGAAGCCTCGCCCTGGCCCCAGGCCAGCCCCCTTGGCAGTCGCAGAGATGGATGGAGTGAGAGGCCCGAGGTCAAGGGCTGGGAGCGCACCACCAGGGGACCTTTTGTGCACAGGCTACCCCTCCCCCTGCCAAGAGCAGCTTCCATTGAAGAGAAGGCGAGTTTCCCGCTGCTTGCCCCGGGCGCCAAAAATGCCAGTTAGGGTTTGGGTTCTGTCCTCCTTTCCCTCACCCTTGACACCATGCCAATCTCACGCTGCTTTCCCTGCTCCGGCAAGCCCTATCGCCGGGCCTCCCGGGACCACCACCAGGTCTAGCCGTAGCCCTTGGTGGATGCTTCATAGCTGCTCAGCCTTTTTTTCAACCATAATATGTTGATTCTTGGGGAATATTTGTATCGAGGGGTATTTGTGCTGCAGGATGCATCACACACTCACACACACACACAGAATGAGAGAGAACCCGAGGCGGGGCTATATAGGACTGACAGAAGAGACAGCAAGTGTCTTCACCCTTCTAAGTCTCTGCTACTTCATCTGTAAAGCGACACTGATCATAGTATCTGTCTTACAGTGTTGTTCTGAGGAATAAAGTGCATAGCAGAGTGCCCAGTACATTTAATAAGCACTCACTAGGTGTGAGTTCCCTTTTCTGAATTTCAACTTATCATCGTGTGTTTACTCTTAAGAAAACTAGTCAACACACCTGCTATCAGAGATTTAATCAGTGCTAGTTGTGACCAACCCCATAGGCAGCAGCTCCTCTCCCCTTAGTGTCCCCCACTGCACCCCACCCCCATCCCATCAGTGATCCAAAAGGCTGAAATTCTCCTAAGAGAATTTCCCTTTCAGGATCTAGAAACTCAAAACTTTTTGAGCTGGTGCCAAGAATGTTCACTGCAATCAACTTTGTCTATCATAAAGAGGCCAGCCTTGGGTTTCAAATTGGGCCACTGTGTTGCTCCCCTCCTTGAGTGCAACGGGAGATTTTTGTGCAATTGAAATTGAAGCCAGCTCTTTCTTTATATCAGTGGGTTTTAAATACCCAGGAACATTTTTATGTGGTTTTAAAATTGCAACCAACTCTACGGTCAGTATTGTGAAAAGTGAGGCTGCTATAATGTCCTTTACTTACTTTTACCCAAATGTATTTCTTTTGCGAAGACAGGCACTCTATGTGCATGTTCATTATATGTTGTTTCCAGCTGACTTACCCTTTAGAAAAGTCACAGCCACAGGAAATGCACGCCCTGGAGGTGACTCAGGCCCTACAATAGCACATCTCCTGCACACTTAGCCTCAGAGGAAAGTTGGCCAGTGGACTTATCACTCCACAGAAACTAAACCAAAGTTTCTATTCACTGCATCTGGAAACATTTGATCACATTCACATTTTGCTTATTTTTTTAATATGAGAATCATGTTTTAACCTAGCTCATATCATTTTGAGTGGAGAAGGCAATGGCACCCCACTCCAGAACTCTTGCCTGGAAAATCCCATGGACGGAAGAGCCTGGTAGGCTGCAGTCCATGGGGTTGCTAAGAGTCGGACACAACTGAGTGATTTCACTTTCACTTTTCACTTTCATGCATTGGAGAAGGAAATGGCAACCCACTCCAGTGTTCTTGCCTGGAGAATCCCAGGGACGGGGGAGTCTGGTGGGCTGCCATCTATGGGGTCGCACAGAGTCGGACATGACTGAAGCAACTTAGCAGCAGCAGCTGCTTGAGATACCTTGAGAGCAAGGTATCTTTAATCCCAACAAAGTCCAGTTTTTCATTTTTTTTTCTTTTATGGTTTGTGTTTCGTGTCAAATATAAAAACCCCTGATCTCACAGTTTTTTCCCATGTGTTTTTTTTCCTGAAAGTCATGTATTTTACATTTAAGTCTGTGATCCATTTTGAGCTAGTTTTTGTATAAGGTATGAGACTCAGGTCAAGGTTCATTCTTTTGCCTACAAATGTCTAGGTGCTCCAGCATCACTTGTTGAAAAGACCGTATTATCAGTAACGTCCATTGAACTGCTTTTGCACCTTTGAGAAACATCAGTTGGGCATATTGGTGTGAATCTATTCCTGAGTTCTCTTTTCCATTCCACTGATCTATGTCTTTCAGTCAGTACCACACTGTCTTGAGTACTATAGGTAGAGTAACCCGTAATATCAAGTGGCATGATTCCTCCCATTTTTTTCTTCTTTTTCTTCAATATTGTTTTAACTACTTTAGGGTCTATAACTTTCTATATAAATTTAGAATTAACTTGTCTATATCTAAAATTTTGCTGGCATTTTGATAGGAATTGCATTAAACCTATAGATCAGTTGGGAAAGAATTGACAACTTGACTATGATGAGTTCAGTCAGTGAACACAATACATTCTTCCATTTATTTAGTTGTTCTTTAATTTCTTTCATCAATGTTTGGTGATTCTAAGCACATAAGTCCTGTACATGTTTTGCTAGGTTTGAACCTATTTCATTTTCCTTAAAGTGATTGTAAATTACAGTGACTTTATTTTGATTTCCAGATGTTCATTGTTAGCATAAGGAATGCAATAGATATTTATGTATTTATCTTGTATCCTAAGACCTTGATGAATTCTTTTGTAAGTAGGAGTTTTCCTGTGAATTCCTTGGGATTTTCTAATTCTACAGTCATTTTGTCAGCAAATAGGGATGGTTTTATTTCTTACTTTCCAATCCATAGGCCATGTATTGCTTTTTATTTCCTGTTTCAGGGCTAGAACTTCCAGTACTATGTTGAATAAGAATAGTGAAAGCTTCCATCATTGGTTTGCTTTGGATTTTAGGGGGAAAGAATTCAGCTTTTCACCATTAAGAATGATGTTAGGTGTAGTTTTTGTAGAAGCTGTTTATCAAGGTGAGGTATGTTTCTTTTATTCTTAATTTGCTGAGAGTTTTTGTGTTTTAAATTATGAATGGTTGTTGAGTTTTGTTAATACTTTTTCTGAATGAACATAATCATATGATTTTTCTTCTTTTACCTGTTGATATGAAGGTTATACTGATTGGTTTTTAGTTGATTGATTTTTGAATATGGAACCAGCCTTAGCTAAATAAATCCCACTTGGTCATTGTTTATAATTCTTTTTATGCACTGTTGTATTTGAGTGGCTAATTTTTTGAGGATTTTAATCAAAGTCCTTAAGTTCAAAGTTCTTAAGTTCAAAGTTCTTAAGATTCTGCAGTTTCCTTTTCTTTTTGTCTTTCATTATTATTTTTTTTTATACTGTGTCAGGTGTGGTATCAAGGTACTACTTCCCCCAGAAAATGAGTCAAGAAGAGTTTCCTCTTGTATTTTCTGAAAGAATTTACACAAGACTGGTGTTAATTCTGTAAATGTTTGGTAGAATTCTCCAGTGAATCCATCTGAGCCTGGTTATTTTCTTTTTGGAGGAGTTTTAATTACAAATTCAATTTCTTTAATGGTATAAGACCTTTTGGGGTGCCTGTCTCAACTTGGTTGAGTTTTGGTAGTTTGTGGTTTTCAAGGAATTGTTTCTATTTCTTCTAAGTTGTGAGATTTATGAGCCTCAAGTTGCTTGTAGTGTTCTCTTATTTTTCCTCTAATGGATGCGTGCTCTGCAAGTAATATCCACTGCTTTATGCTTGGTGTTGTTTATTTGTGTCTTCTTTCTTTTTATCGTTGTCAGTCTTCCATTGATTTTTTCCAAGGAACCAGTGCTTTGTTTCATTGATTTTTTTCTCTACTGCTTTTCTTTTTTTCAGTTTTATTGATTTCTGCTTACACCTTTATCATTTCCTTCCTTCATTCTCCTTGCTTTGGGTTTATTTTGCTTTCCTGTTTCTAATTTCTTGAGATAGGAACTTAGATTATTGATTTTAGATTTTTCTTCTTTCCTAATGTTAGCATTTAGTGCTATAAATTTCCCTTTTCACACTGCTGTGGCTGAATCCCACAGATTTTGACAGGTGTATTTTCATTTTCATTCAGTTCTCTATATTTGAAAACATTTGAGACTTCTTTGATCCATGGATTAAGTGTGTTGTTTAATTTCCTAATGTTTAGAGATTTTCAGTTATCTTTCTGTTATTGATTTCTAGTTAGATCCCATTGCAGTGAGAGAACATACTCTGAATGATTTCAGTTCTTTTAAATAGCTCATACTGTTTGAAAACTGAGTGAGATAGTATTTTTCTATATTTGAGGCATTTGGGGAGCAGAGTACTTCATGAAGAGATGCACCAGTTCTTTTGTTGGGGCACAGGTGGTTATCAATTCTTGAATACCTGCTGCTCACTCACACCCTCACTGAGAGCTTTATATACATAATTGTATCTAATCTTCTCAATAACCCTTTGTGGCTGCTGCTATTATAAACTTCATTTAAATAACCCAAGCCCAGAGAGTTTAAGTGACTTGCCTGATTTTGCTTAGCTCAGGTGGGATTTGAATCTGAGTCCTTCCATCTCCAAAACTCTTTCCACTAGAGTCACAAGTGAGAAAACTGATAAGGACCTGAGGAATGGAGCATAGTATGGGACTGTGTCCTAGAAAAGCAACCGGTTATCCAATACTTCTCTTGCCATTGCTCTTCTATGATAGTGTTTATGTGCCTACATCTGTTTGACATTTACTTTTTAAAGTCTTAATTCAGATAATATGGATTTTCTGAGCCACACAATGTCAAATAATTGGTTTGACTAAAGTTTCATTTCTTGACCTAAGTTTATGGAATAGTAAACTAATAATATAATGGATATGTCACTTAACATAGGTATATGCCATTAATATATCTGTATAAGAGTGATGAAAATACCCCAAAGATTTGTCATGGCACTGAGATAATGGATCTGAAAGTGTTTTCACCATCAAGCATTATACAAACATATGGAATTATTATATTACTATGATAAATGAAATGATACTAGTGTTTCCTAGGAACCACGGTCCCTGTCCATCATGTAGAACAAATGTTTTTGACCTGGACACCACGGACCTCCTGGATAGACTTCAGAGTTCTCTGAAATTGTATATAAACAATGTTGTTGTTTACTCACTAAGTCGTGTCTGACTTTGGGACCCCATGGACTGTAACCTGCCAGGCTCCTCTGTCCGTGGAATTCTCCAGGCAAGAATACTGGAGTGGGTTGCCATTCTCTTCTCCAAGGGATCTTCCTGACCCAGGAATCAAACCCAAGTCTCTTGCTTGGCAGATAGCATCTTTACCACTGAGCCATCTGGGAATCTGGCATATGGGAAGGTATATTTGGGGGAGGGAGGCATATCATCTCCTTCCAAAAGATATTTAGAACTGCCTAGATGAATGGATGAAGAAATGAAACACGAATATCTGACTTTATGCTCTAGGAAATAGCACAGTCACTGACTGCCTACTGAAGTGGCTTTGTCAGGTGTAGCCAACTTGGAGAGTGTTTCTTTTCTTATCCACAGACTTGAATGGTCTATATGCTACTTCCTATCTGCACCGAGCACACCAAAAAGCATGTTCACAAGCGAGAATGTGTGTGTGTGTGTGTGTGTGTGGCCAGGTAGGAAGCTTCAGGCATTTCACACATGAAACAGTCTTCTTTAAGGTTGTATTTTGAACAGGTCTGTAACACTAGCCAATTGGGAACTAGGACAGCTAGCTTTGCAGAACTAAGATGATTCTAACATTCTATTAATAAGATGAAATGACTGAAAACATAGAAACTGTGAAATCTCTGCAATTAATGTATAAGTCTCCAAACAGTGCAGTGGTCTTGATACTGTAATATTGGTCTGGACCAAGCCACACGTTGTAAGGAGTACAGAAGAAGCTCGAGTGACTGAGAACCCAGGTAATAAAAGAGTTAGGCAGAACTGGAAGGGATGCAATTTCTTTAGCCACATTTGGCTAAGGCACAGCACAACGCCAAAGATAGGAAGTATTGGAGATGACTTTAGGGCTAACCAGTAGGTGTTTGTGAGGCTTGAGTGAGCCTAGAATGACTGCTTGACCTTAAGGGCCTATGTAGGGCTTGGGACCCAGGACCCAGTCTGTACCAGACTAGCTATCTATGTGGAATGTCTTGGAGTACATGTCTTTGTGGTCCCAAAGGAAAACTGATATAAGTATCTTTGTAGTATCAACCACTGAGTCCAAGCAACTGGAAGTTTGCCAAATAAAATGCAAGGTGCCATTACTGCATGGGAAAGACCTATATTAAATATTATTTATCTGATGTTCAAATTTAACTGAGTGTCCTACGTTTTTGTTTGCTGGATCCAACAACTTAACTCTGGTTAAGTGACAAGCCTTCTTTCAGGAGCTAAAGGAGCAGACTGGCGCTTCTTAGATTTTAATTGCCATACAAATCACCTGAGAAGTCAGCAGGTCTGGGATGGGCCCAAGCACTTGTGTTTCTAAAATGTTCCCAGGTGATGCTATTGCTGCCAGCCAGAGACCATACATTAAATAGCAAGGGGTTACATAGTTGTTTAGGTTAATGTCTCAGGCACCTTTCTTGTTCCATAGTAAAAGTCCCAACATTATCAGCTGTATATACCTTTCGTAACTCTCAAAACAGTGACACTGGCTTTGCAAGTCTCCATCAGGCTGAGGGGCATTTGGGCTGCAAGCTTCCCTTCCTGATGATAGCGAACATGCCCATTAGCTAGTAGCAGTGATGTGTCTTGGAAGGGAATTGCCTGCGATCCCTCCCCAACAGTGTGATGAACAGTGTTCACTATCACTGGTGGACATGCTACATTAGCTGTCTGAACCAAACCTCTGATTGGTTGAACTCCGATCCCTAGGATGGTAGCAACAGACACCACATGGGTGTCATTCCCATTTGAGTGGGGATGTGGCTCTGACTTTTGGCACATGGTGCTCAGGACTGTCATCTCGACATCCTTTTCTTCCATACCAGAGGCACACTTTTTGGGTAACTCTTTTTATCATCATTGGGAGGGGGCAGGTTGAAAGTTGCATCTGTACGTGTTTTCTGTGCTAATCTGAGAGCTGGACTTAACCGCAGGACTTGGGTCACTTACACACAGAGATCTCATTGTGAGGGGAGAGGAAAATGGCTGCTCCTCAGCTGCACTTTGAAATTCTGCATTAAAAAAAAAAACACTAAGTATTCATAAGCCTCTTATTTAATCAATGAATCCCTTTGTGTTTACATCCCTCACAACTCAGGGAACAAATAGGGTTTAGTTGCTAGAAAGTGAAAACTTCAAGCTCCTCAGAATGGGGGAAATAGGAGGCAATTTAGATGAAAACAGTGCAGATGGCGCCATCCCAGTTTCTTGGTACCTGCTCCTAAGGACATGCCAACCAATGCTTTATTTTTCAGTGTTCTCCACCTTCCGTTTAGGGCATTATCCATAAAGGGGTAACAAGATGCTTCTCAGCATAAATCTGTATTCTGTTGGTTAGATACTCACCTGAAATCAGGAGACAAGGGAACGGAACAACTAGTGAGGTTTGGTAATTGCCAGTTGCCCATGAGTGGCCTCTGCTCTGCCATGTGCCTTCACCTCGCTCCCTCCTCTTTTATCTAAAATTGGCGTTTACCTCTCCAGAATGAGTAAACCATTGAGGAAGCATTCAAAGATCAAACTCTATCACAATTGACCCAAAAGAAAATTTTGAGTTGACGTCATTTCAAAATGGGAAGGGAATAAGTTCATTCTTGGGTTCTCCCACTCATAAAGGTAGTTTCAAGGAGCTCTTCAATATTAATTAGTAGGCTGTGAATTCAGTTCTGTGCAATTATGATGAGCCAGTTTGGGGAGGATGAAAGAGCTAACTTATCATATTTTTGAATTACTCATCTAGAGGCCTGAATATTTTTGTATTTCCATATTTCTCGAGTAGCACTTAATTTAATCTTAGCCCCATTTCTTTCAATAAACCATTGTTGCATCTCATAAGCAGCACAGCTTCTTCCTCTAACTCATCTCCCCGTGAAATTGGTTTAATGAAGCAGAAAGGTATGAAGCATTAGCAACAGTGGAATCTGTGTGGTAGCAGTTCATTTTTCAGAGGCACTCACATTTCCACCCTAATTTATAAAATCAGCACACAAATGATTTTTATCACGGCCATTACATCAGTATAAATTACGGCCTTTTCTATAACACGGCAGTTAGTCAAACTGTTGAAATGATATCTATTAGTCAAGGGACGGGGAGGGGGTGCACGGAGAGGTAGGAAAGAGTTAGTGAAAATGAGGGCTGATGGTTGTCTTACAGAAACACCAATATTAATTTACCATAATGAACAGCGATGGGGTATTTTGCAAACGTACAGATGAAAATTAAATGTGCAAAGTGAAGCAAATGGGTCAATTTGTTCAGGACAAAGAAAAGGACCTTCAATAAACAAAACGGTGCTATATAGAGACCGACAGTGATGCAATTAGTCAGGCACTCCTCCTGGCCAGTGGGCAGGCTGCGGCCGGCTTGGGCAGGGGCCATTGTTGTTGCCTCTCGCGTGGGTGTCTTCATTTATCTCATTGTAGGAACTGTCATCCTAGTTTCGTGCCCTGCAACCTCACCATGTCAAATCCATCCTGCCAGAGCTTCCTTGGAGAGTACTGCCCACTGGCATCTCCTCCTTTCCCCACTGCCACCTAGGTCGCTTGCCAGAACCTTGTAGCCACCCCCTTTCAAGTTAGGCAAACCTCAGTCATCTGACCTCATTAATATGAGCTTTGTGATCATTTAGGGATTGGGTTCACTGTTCCCTTTGCTCTCACTGTGAACCACAGTTTACCAAGCAAACAACTTACTAGTTTGACAGTTTCTTTTAGAGAGATGGTATGGATGGGTGGTATAAGATGAGTTTAACCTTAAAAGAATAAATTGTTCACATACTCCAGAAGCGACATTTAACCATAAACAGTTTGTATATAAATTGAAAGCCATTGTTGTCTATTGAATGGCATGGTCACTCTGGGTAGACTTCTGTGCTGTGAATTCTATGTGACAGTAATTAAACAATATTTAAAAAGTATCCCTTCTTCATACCAGCTTCACCACCATCTACCAGTCTACCTTACTGACAATATGTAAAATCTTTATGGGCATGTCTGAGTTCTATGTTTATTCAATAACTCATTCCATTAACAGATATTTATCAGGAATATGCTATGTGCCAGGGACCAGACTAGTGGTTGGGATCCAATGTCAAATGAGCCTTCTAGTGGAGAAAGCAATCACTGAACAAGTAATCCCAAGCAAGTTTTATGGGATTTCTGAGGTTGGTTGTAATTCCACATTGGTTTCTCTCAATTATGTCTCATTACTCTCAGTCAGGGTGTATTCAGGGAATATAGATTCACTGATCATAGGTAGTCACCATGTCTGTGTAGTCACCATGTTTGTTTATCCACCATTGAAAGTCGCTCCGTTGTATCTACCTCTTTGCCACCCCATGGACTATACAGTTCATGGAATTCTCTAGGCCAGAATACTGGAGTGGGTAGCCTTTCCCTTCTCCAGGGGATCTTCCCAACCCAGGGATTGAACCCAGGTCTCCCGCATTGTAGGCAGATTCTTTACCAGCTGAGCCACAAGGGAAACCCAAGAATACTGGAGTGGGTAGCCTATCCCTTCTCCAGGGGATCTTCCCAACCCAAGAGTTGAGCCAGGGTCTCCTGCACTGCAGACAGATTCTTGACCAACTGAGCTATCAGGGAAGTCCCTAGCTTCCTTGGTCACCATATCTAGATGGATATTAGTTTTGTTTGTTTTTTTTTAACCAAATTTAGTATTCTCTTCAATGTTATGAAAGTACAACTTATCATTGATTTCTTCAGATTTCAACCCCGCAATCCAGTAGATCCTAGTATGTTTCAATAGACAGTTTTTCAGCAGTTAGGAAATAGACTTCAATGAAATTTGGCACCTTGGTGAACATTATAAATATTTGCTTGTATTGCATGAGATTAATTGTTCACAAGCCCACTAATGTTAATGTTGGACAAGCCAAAATTATTGGTATCTGGTATCAAATGTCCTAAAATAGAATTAGAATTTTTTTGCTTTGTTTTCTTTTCTTTTTTCTAAGCACTGTTTTTTTAATTGAAGTATTATTAATTTACAATGTGTTAATTTCAAGTGTACAACACAGTGATTCAGTTTCATATATATATTCTTTTATATATAGGTATACATTGTTTATCAAAGTCTCTCCCATTATAGGTTATTACATAGTACTGAGTATATAGGTATTGTGCTATACAGTAGGTCCTTGTTGTTTATCTACTTTATATATAGTAGTGAATATATGTTAATCCGAAACTCCTATCTCTCCCCCCACCACCCCATTATCCTCTTTGATAACCATAAATTTGTTTCTATGTCTATGAGTCTATTTCTGTTTTGTAAATAAGTTCATTTGTATCATTTTTTTAATTCCACATATAAGTGATATTTGTGATACCATATGATATTTTCCTTATCTTCCTTACTTCCCTTAATATGATAATCTCTAGGTCCCTCTATGTTGCTGCAAATGGCATTATTTCATTCTTTTTATGACTGAGTAATATTCCACTGTATATATATATATATATATGTGTGTGTGTGTGTGTGTCTGTATACCACATTATCTTTATCCATTCATCTGTCAATGGACATTTAGGCTGCTTTTATGAACATAAGTGTGCATGTATCTTTTCTAATTAAAGTTTTGTCTGTGTATACGCCCAGGAGTAGGATTATTGAATCATATGGTAGTTCTATCTTTAGCCTTTTAAGGAACCTCCATAGTGGTTATATCAATTTATGTTCTCACCAACAGTGTAAGAGAGTTCCCTTTTTTTCCACAACCTTTCCAGTGTTTATTATTTGTAGATTTTTTAATGATGGCCATTCTGACTGGTGTGAGGTGATACCTCACTGTAGTTTTGATTTGCATTTCTCTAATAATTAGCAATATTGAGCATCTTTTCATGTGCCTGTTGGCCATCTGTATGTCTTCTTTTGGAGAAATGTCTATTTAGGTTTTCTGCCCATTTTTTTTATTGGGTTGTTTGTTTTTTTTGATATTAAGCTGTATGAGCTATTTGTATATTTCAGAACTTACTCCCTTTTCAGTCACATCATTTGTAAATGGGTTATCTTTTTGTCTTGTTTATGGTTTCCTTTAGGGACTTCCCTGGTGGCTCAGATGGTAAAGCGTCTGCCTACAATGCGGGAGACCCGGGTTCAATCCCTGGGTTGGGAAGATCTCCTGGAGAAGGAAATAGCAACCCACTCCAGTATTCTTGCCTGGAAAATCCCATGGACGGAGGAACCTGGTAGGCTACAGTCCATGGGGTCGCAAAGAGTCTGTGCAAAAGATGTTAAGTTTAATTAAGCCCTATTTGTTTTTGTTTTTATTTCCATTACTCTAAGAGACAGATCCAAAAAATATTGTTGTGATTTATGTCAAAGAGTGTTCTGCCTGTGTTTTCCTCTAGGAGTTTTATAGTATCTGGTCTTACATTTAAGTCTTTAATCCATTTTGAGTTTATTTTTGTATATGGTGTTAGAGAATGTTCTAATTTCATTTTTTTTTTTTACATGTAGCTGTCCAGTTTTCCCAGCACCACTTATTGAAGAGACTATCTTTTCTCCATTGTATATTCTTGCCTTCTTTGTTGTAGATTAATTGACCATAAGTGTGTGGGTTTATTTCTGGGGATTTCTATCTTGTTCCATTGATCTATATGTCTGTTTTTGTGCCAGTACCATATTGTTTTGATTACTGCAGACTTGTAGTACTGCCTGAAATCAGGGAACATGATTCTTTCAATTCTGTTCTTCTCTCTCAAGATACTTTTGACTATTTGTTTTTTGGGGATTTCCATAAAAACTAAAAAAAAATTTTGTTATGGTTCTGTGAAAAATGCCATTGGTAATTTAATAGGGATTGCATTGAATCTGTAATTGCCTTGAGTATATGGTCATTTTAACCATATTGATTCTTCCAATCCAAGAACACAATATATCTTTCTATCTCTTTGTGTCATTCAGTTTCTTTCATCAGTGTCTTACAGTTTTCTTAGTACAGGTCTTATCACTCCTTCATTAGATTTATTCCTAGGTATTTTATTCTTTTTAGTAATTGTAAATGGGATTGTTTTCTTAATTTCTCTGATAGTTTGTTGTTAGTGTATAGAAATGCAAAACATTCCAAATTTCTTAATGAACTCTAGTAGTTTTCTGCTAGGATCTTTAGGTTTTTCTATGTATTGCATCATGTCATCTGCAAACAGTTTTACAACTTTATGTTTAATTTAAATTCCTTTTATTTATTTTTCTTGTCTGACTGCTGTGGCTAGGATTTCCAAAACTATATTGAATGAAAGCAGCAAGAGTGAGCATCATTCTCTTATTGCTTATCTTAGAGGAAATGCCTTTGGGTTTTGACTGTTGAGTATGATGTTAGCTGTGGGTTTGTCACATATGGCCTTTATTATGCCCACTTTCTTGAGAGTTATTTTTATCATAAATGGATATTCAATCTTATCAAAAAAACTTTTTCTGTCTCTATTGAGATGATCATATGGTTTTTATTCTTCAATTTGTTATGTGGTGTATCACATTGATTGATTTGTGGATACTGAAAAATCCTTGCATCCCTGGGATAAATCCTACATGGTGTATGATCCTTTTAATGTATTGTTAGATTCAGTTTGCTAGTATTTTGTTGAGGATTTTTGCATCTATGTTCATCAGTGATACTGGCCTGTAATTTTCTTTTTTGTGTGGTATCTTTGTTTGGTTTGGTATCAGGATGATGGTGGTCTCATAGAATGAGTTTAGAGGTATCTCGTCCTTTGTGTCTGGGAAGCACAGGTGTTAACTCTTCTAAATGTTTGGTAGAATTCACCCGTGATGCCATCTGTTCAGAGACTTTGGACTTTTGGGAGTTTTTAAATTACTGACTCAATTTCAGTGCTGGTAATTGATCTGTTCATATTTCTATTTCTTCTTGGTTCAGTCTTGGAAGATTGTACCTTTCTAAGAATTTGTCCATTTCTTCTAGGTTGTCCATTTTATTGGCATATAGTTGCTTGTAGTAGTCTCTTATGATCCTTTGTATTTCTGTGGTGTCAGTTGTAACTTCTTTTTCATTTCTAATTTTACTGATTTGAGTCCTCTCCCTTTTTTTCTTGATGAGTTTGGCTAAAGGTTTATTTTATCAATTTTGTTTATCTTTTCAAAGAACCAGCTTTTAGTTTCATTGATCTTTTCTATTGTTTTTTTCATCTATTTCATTTATCCTCATATTTCCTATGTGATTTAAAAGACAAATGCTTAAAATGATAAATTATGTGTTTTTGTTTTTGGACATACATTTATGTAGATTTAATTTGTGACAATAACAATATAAAAGGTGGAAGGAGCTGTAAAGGGGCAGAACTTGGCATATATTGAAAGGCAGATGTTCTTAATTTAAATTCACTCATTATAAAGTTAGGATATTAATATTATTTCTAATCTCTAGGGTAGCTACTAAGAAAAAAACCTAAAAACTATACAAGAAAATAACTGAGAGGGAATCAAAGTGGTACACTAGAAAAAAATTATTCACAACAGAAAGCAGTAATGGAGAAAGTAAAGGTGTGAAAAAAGGTATAAGACATATGAAAAACAGTTCATAAAATGGCAAAACTTAACTCCTCCCCTATTAGTAATTACTTTAGATAAAATGATTTTTAAACTCTCTAATTAAAAGGCAGACATTGGCAAAATGAGTAAGTACACATGGTTCAACTATCCATTTACATAAGACTAAATTTAGATCCAAATACACAAATAACTTGAAAGTAAAAGAAGGGAAAAGATATTCTATGCAAATAGTAGCCAAAAAGACTGGTATGGCTATAGTAATATGAGACAAAATAAACTTTAAGACAAAAAAATCGTTACAAGAGATTGTTTTGCCCGATGTCCGAATCCCCGGGCGGGAAGAGAGAAGGCTTCCAAGACAATGCAATTCGCAAAAAGGGAAGTTTATTACTGACTCGAGCCAGGGCCTTCTGCCGCAACCATCGCAGTGGTGCAGGGTCAGAAAAAGCCCTGAGCAGAGGCTGTTACCCAAATTTATAAGGTATGCATAAGCGGTTAGTAGCTGGCTTAAGCGGATTGGTTACATGTTTGCAAAGCAATTTTATTGGTACAAACTTTCGCGGGCTTTTTTCAAACCTGGGCGTTCGCGGGCTTTTCAGCTCTCCCTTTGTTTCTTACTGGGCGCATATTGATTGGCTGGCTCCAGGTTACCTGATGGGGGTAGGGAATCTTACCATTTCGGGGGAAGCCAAAACTTAGGTCCAGGCCGCCTGTCATGGTATTAACCCTGGCAGCCTCACAGAGATAAAGGATGACATTATATATTGATCAAAGGAATAATCCATCAGGAAGATATGACAATTATAAAGATATATGAATTTAATAACAAAGCCCCAAAATACATGGAAAAACTGACAGAATTGAAGGGAGAAGTAGACATCTGTGAAATAATAGTTGGAATCTTAAATATCTCATTTCAAATAATGGATAGAACAAGTAGACAGAAGATGAATAAAGAATTAGGGGACTTGAACAGCACTATAAAATAAATTAGACTTAATGGAGATACAGAACATATCACCTAGCAACAAAATGTGAATTCTTCTCAAGTGTGAATGAAGCATTCTGTAGGACAGACCATATGTTAAGCCACAAAACAAGTTTCAAAAAATTTTTCAAAATTTAAATCATATAAAGAATCTAATCATAATGAAATGAAACTAGAAGTCAATAACAGGAGGAATACACAAATTTTTAATATTGAAATTAAACAGTACACAGTTAAACAACCAAATTGAAGGAAAAAATGCAAGTGAAATTAGAAAATATTGTGACATGAATAAAAACAAAAACATAACATAGTGACATGTATGAAGTGCAAGAAAATAGTGCTCAGAGGGATATTTATAACTATGAATTTTTATATTATAAAGAAAGAAAGATCCCAAATTAATAACTTAACCTTGCACCTTAAGGAATGAGATAAAGAAGAGCAAGCTAAATAAAAAGCTACCAAAAGGAAATAAACAGTAAAGATTAGAGTGGAGATAATTAAAATAGAGAATATAAAAACAACAGAAAGAATAAGTGAAACCAAAATTTGGTTCTTTGGAAAGATCGATAAAACTGAAAAATGTTTAGTGAAACTAACCAGGAAAAAAAGAGAGAAGACTGAAATTACTAAAATCATAAATGAAAATGGCATTATTACTTTAGACCTTACAGAAACAGGAAGGATTATAAGAGAATACTATGAACACTTGTATGCCAACAAATGAGGAACCTAGATGAAATGGACAAATTCCTAGTTGCACACAAACTACCAAACTGACTTCAGAATAAATACAAAATGTGAAAGACATAACAAGTAAGGAGATTGAATCAGTAACCATCTCAACAAAGAAAGGCCCAGGACCAAAAGACTTTTGGTGAATTCTACCAAATGTTGAAAGAAAAATTAACATCAGTGCTTCTCAACTCTTTAGGTGAGAGGCTAAAACTTCCTAACTCATTCTATAAAGCCAGCACTACCCTGATACCAAAGCCACACAAAACACAAGAAAAGGAATACACCAATACCTCATTTATATATAAATGTAAAAATCCTCAATACCAGAAAACTGAATCCATCAGCATCTTGAAAAGATTATACACCATAACCAGATGGGATTTAGCTTAAGAATGCAAAGATGCTTCAATAAATGAAAATCATTCAATATAATATAGCATATCAATAGACAAAGGAAAAAACTCATGTCTCAACATAGAAAAATCATTTCACAAAACCCATCATCATTCCACGATAAAACACAAATAAGAAATAGAGAGAAGTTTGTCAACATGGTAATGGCCCTATATGAAAAACTCATGTTGTGTGTGTGTTCAGTCGCCATGTTGTGTCCCATGGACTGCGACATGCCAGGCCTCCCTATTCCTCACCATTTCCTGGAGTTTGCCCAAGTTCAGGTCCACTGAATCAGTGATGCCATCTGACCATCTCATTCTCTGTCGCCCTCTTCTCCTTCTGCCTTCAGTCTTTTCCAACATCAGGGTTTTTTTTCCAGTGACTTGGCTAACCAGGAAAAAAGAGAAGAATTAAATTACTAAAATCATAAATGAAAGTGGCATTATTACTTTAGACCTTACAGAAACAGGATTATAAGAGAATACTATGAACATTTGCACGCCAACAAATTAAAGGTAAATTAGATTCTCATCAAGTGGCCAAAGTGTTAAAACTTCAGCTTTGGCATCAGTCCTTCCAATGAATATTCAGGACTGATTTCCTTTAGGATGGACTGGTTAGATCTCCTTGCAGTCCAAGGGACTCTCAAGAGTCTTCTCCAACACCACAGTTCAAAAGCATCAACTCTTGGGTGCTCAGCCTTATCTTTTTATTTTTTTTCCATTTATTTTTATTAGTTGGAGGCTAATTACTTTACAATATTGTAGTGGTTTTTGCCATAGCCTTCTTTATGGTCCAACTCTCACATCCGTACATGACTACTGGAAAAACCATAGCTTTGACTATATGGACCTTTGTCGGCAAAGTGATGTCTCTGCTTTTTAATATGCTGTCTAGGTTTGTCATAGCTTTTCTTCCAAGGAGCAAGCATCTTTTAATTTCATGGCTGCAGTCACCATCCACAGTGATTTTGGAGCCCAAGAAAATAAAATCTGTCACTGCTTCCACTTTTTCCCCTTCTATTTGCCATGAAGTGATGGAATCAGATGCCATGATCTTAGTTTTTTTGAATCAAAGTTTAGGGTGGTGTCATCTGCATATCTGAGGTTATCGATATTTCTGCCAGCAATCTTGATTCCAGCTTTTGCTTCATCCAGCCCAGCGTTTCACATGATGTATTCTTCATAGAAGTTACAGCCTTGTTGTACTCCTTTCCCAATTTTGAACCAGTCTGTTGTTCCATGTTCAGTTCTAACTGTTGCTTCTTGACCTGCATACAGGTTTCTCAGGAGGCAGGTAAGGTGGTCTGGTATTTCCATCTCTTTAAGAATTTTCCAGTTTGTTGTGATCCACACAGTCAAAGGCTTTAGCATAGTCAATGAAGCAGAAGTAGATGTTTGGAATTCCCTTGCTTTCTCTATGATCCAATGAATGTTGGCAATTTGATCTCTGGTTCCTCTGCCTTTTCTAAACCCAGCTTGTACATCTGGAAGTTCTCAGTTCACATACTGCTGAAGCCTAGCTTGAAGGATTTTGAGCATAACCTCACTAGCATGTGAAATAAGCACAACTATACAGTAGTTTGAACATTCTTTGGCATTGTCTTCTTTGGGATTGGAATGAAAACTGACCTTTTTCAGTTCTGTGGCCACTGCTGAGTTTTCCAAATTTGCTGACATATTGAGTGCAGCACTTTAACAGCATCATCTTTTAGGATTTTAAATAGCTTATCTGGAATTCCATCACCTCTAGCTTTGTTCGTAGTAATCCTTTCCTAAGGCCCACTTGACTTTGCACTCCAGGATGTCTGACTCTAGGTGAGTGATCACACCATTGTGGTTATCCAGGTCATTAAGACCTTTTTTGTATAGTTTTCTGTGTATTCTTGCCACTTCTTCTTAATCTCTTCTGCTTCTGTTAGGTCCTTGCCATTTCTGTCCTTTATCATGTCTCACGGGTTTTGGAAAGGGCTGTTTGCTACTACCACTGTATTCTCTTGACAAAACGCTGTGAGCCTTTGTCCTGCTTCATTTTGTACTCCAAGGCCAGTTGCTCCAGGTATCTTGCCTGTTACTTGCCTGTTACTCCAGGTATCTCTTGACTTTCTACTTTTGCATTCCAGTCCCCTATGATAAAAAGGACATCTTTTTTGGTGTTAGTTCTAGAAGATCTTGTAGGTCTTTCATAGAACTGGTCAACTTCAACTTCTTCAGCATCAGTGGTTGGGGCATAGACTTGGATTACTGTGATGTTGAATGGTTTGTCTTGGAAATGAGCCAAGATCATTCTGTTGTTTTCGATATTGCACCCAAGTACTACATTTCTTCTAAGGGATTCTTGCCCACAGTAGTAGATATAATAGTCATCTGAATTAAATTCATCCATTCCCATCCACTTAGTTCACTGATTCCTAAAATGTCGATGTTCACTCTTGCCATCTCCTGCTTGACCATGTCCAATTTACCTTGATTCATGGACCTAACATTCCAGGTTCCTATGCAATATTGTTCTTTATAGCATCAGACTTTACTTTCACCACCAGACACATCTACAACTGAGTGTCATTTCTGCTTTGACCTAAAGGCTTTGTTCTTTCTGGAGCTATTAGTAATTGCTCTCTGGTTTCACCCAGTAGTGTATTGGACACATTCCAACCTGGGGGGGCTCTTCTTCTGGTGTCATAGTTTTTTGCCTTTTTATAGTATTCATACTGTTCATGGAGTTCTCATGGCAAGAATAGTGGAGTGGTTTGCCATTCCCTCTTCCAATGGGCCACATTTTTGTCAGAACTCTTCACTGTGACCCATCCATCTTGGGTGGCCCTGCATGGCATGGCTCATAGCTTCACTGAGTTATGCAAGCCCCTTCACCATGACAAGGCTGTGATCCATGAAGGGATTTACAACATGGATGAAACTCAAAAATATTATACTAAGTGAAAGAAAACAAGAAGCAAGAAACCCTCTCCCCTTCCCCCACCTTGCAAAAAGTCATATGTGATTCAGTGATTTCATATTTCAGATATATGAAATATCTAGAATTAGAAGATCTAATTACTTCTAGGGAATGGGGGAGGGAGGTTGGGAGGTGGCTGTTCAATGGGTATGGAGCTTTCTTTTGGAAAGATGAAAATATTTTGGTGTTAGAGATGATGGTTGCACAATATTGAGAATGTATTGAACACCTTTGAATTGCACATTTAAAGTGCTTAATTTTATGTTATACAATTTTCACATAAACTCAAAAAGTGATCACTCTAGCTGTCATGAGGAGACTGGATTTAAAAATAGTGTGAATGGAGATGAGACAGTTAGAGGCTACCACAGTGGTCCAGATAAGAGATGACAGTGGCCTGAATTAAGGTGCTAGCAGTAAGGATGAAGAGAGGCAAATTAATTATAGTTATTTAGGAACCAGTATGCCACGTCCAAGGTCAGGAGCAGTGGCTGTGAGGAGACACCCCATGTCCAAGGGCAAAGGAGAAGCCCCAGCAAGATGGTAGGAGGGGCAAATTCACATTTAGAATCAAACCCCATTCCCCGCCAGAGACACTCAGAGGGCTCAAACAAACCTTGTGTGCACCAGGACCCAGGGACCCCACAGAGACTGAGACAGAACTGTGTTTGAGTGGAGGTCCGTCCGGGTCAGCAGTGGACTGCCACAGGGACAGGGGCTCTGGGTGCAGCAGACTTGGGTATGGCATAAGCCCTCTTGGAGTAGGTGGCCATTAACCCCACCATAGAGCTGCCAGAACTTACACAGGACTGGGAAATAGACACTTGGAGGGCACAAACAGAACCTTGTGCACCAGGACCCAAGAGAAAGGAGCAGTGACTACAGGAGACAGGCCCAGACTTGCCTGTGGGTATCTGGGGGTCTCCAGCAGGGGTGTGGGTTGGTGGTGGCCTGCTGCAGGGTTGGGGCACTGAGTGTAGCAGTGCATGCATGGGATCTTTTGAAGGAGGTCACCATTATCTTCATTACCTCCACCATAGTTTGGCCCCAGGTAAATAGCAGGGAGGGAACACAGCTCCACCCATCAACAGAAAATTGGATTAAAGATTTACTGAGCATGGCTCTGCCCACAGAACAAGACACTGAAAGATGAACTCCCCAGGTCGATAGGTGCCCAATATGCTACTGGAGATCAGTGGAGAAGTAACTTCAGAAAGAATGAAGAGATGGAGCCAAAGCAAAAACAACACCCAGTTGTGGATGTGACTGGTGATGGAAGCAAGGTCTGATGCTGTAAAGAACAATATTGCGTAGGAACCTGGAATGTTACATCCATGAATCAAGGCAAATTGGAAGTGGTCAAACAGGAGATGGCAAGAGTGAACATTGACATTTTAGGAATCAGTGAATGAAAATGGACTGGAATGGGTGAATTTAACTCAGATGACCATTATATCTACTACTGTGGGCAGGAATCCCTTAGAAGAAATGAAGTAACCATCATAGTCAACAAAAGAGCCCAAAATGAAGTACTTGGATGCAATCTCAAAAACGACAGAATGATCTCTGTTTCCAAGGCAAACCATTCAATATCACAGTAATCCAAGTCTATGCCCCACCAGTAATGTTGAAGAAGCTGAAGTTGAACGGTTCTATGAAGACCTACAAGACCTTCTAGAACTAACACCCAAAAAAGATGTCCTTTTCATTATAGGGGACTGGAATGCAAAAGTAGGAAGTCAAGAAACACCTGGAGTAACAGGTAAATTTGGCCTTGGAGTACAAAATGAAGCAGGGCAAAGGCTAATAGAATTTTGCCAAGAGAATGCACTCCCTCTTCCAACAGCACAAGAGAAGACTCTACACATGGACATCACCAGATGGCCAACACTGAAATCAGATTGATTATATTCTTTGCAGCCAAAGATGGAGAAGCTCTATACAGTCAGCAAAAACAAGACTGGGAGCTGACTGTGGCTCAGATCATGAACTCCTTATTGCCAAATTCAGACTTAAATTGAAGAAAGTAGGGAAAACCACTAGACCATTCAGGTATGACTTAAATCAAATCCCTTATGATTATATAGTGGAAGTGACAAATAGATTCAAGGGATTAGATCTGATAGACAGAGTGCCTGATGAACTATGGATGGAGGTTCGTGACATTGTACAGGAGACAGGGATCAAGACCATCCCCAAGAAAAAGAAATGCAAAAAAGCAAAATGACTGTCTAAGGAGGCCTTACAAATAGCTGTGAAAAGAAGAAAAGTGAAAAGCAAAGGAGAAAAGGAAAGATATTCCCATTTGAATGCAGAGTTCCAAAGAATAGCAAGGAGAGATAAGAAAGCCTTTCTCAGTGATCACTGCAAAGAAATAGAGGAAAACAATAGAATGGGAAGGACTAGAGATCTCTTCAAGAAATTAGAGATGTGAAGGCAACATTTCATGTAAAGATGGGCTCAATAAAGGACAGAAATGGTATGGACCTAACAGAAGCAAAATATATTAAGAAGAGGTGGCAAGAATACACAGAAGAACTGTACAAAAAAAGATCTTCACGACCCAGATAATCATGATGGTGTGATCACTCACCTAGAGCCAGGCATCCTGGAATGTGAAGTCAAGTGGGCCTTAGGAAGCATCACTACAAACAAAGCTAGTGGAGGTGATGGAATTCCAGTTGAGCTATTTCAAATCCTAAAAGATGATGCTGTGAAAGTGCTACACTCATTTGTCAGCAAATTTGGAAACCTCAGCAGTGGCCACAGGACTGGAAAAGGTCAGTTTTCATTCCAATCCCAAAGAAAGGCAATGCCAAAGAATTGTCAAACTACCACACAATTGCACTCATCTCACACTCTAGTAAAGTAATACTTAAAATTCTCCAAGCCAGGCTTCAACAATACATGAACCGTGAACTTCCAGATGTTCAGGCTGGTTCTAGAAAAGTCAGAGGAACCAGAGATCAGATTGCTGACATCCGCTAGATCATCAAAAAAGCAAGAGAGTTCCAGAAAAGCATCTATTTCTGCTTTATTGACTACGCCAAAGCCTTTGACTGTGTGGATCACAGCAAACTGTGATAAAATTCTTAAAGAGATGGGAATACCAAACCACATGACCTGTCCCTTGAAAAATCTGTATGCAGGTCAGGAAACAGCAGTTAGAACTGGACATGGAACAACAGACTGGTTCCAAATAGGGAAAGGATTAGTCAAGGCTGTGTATTTTCACCCTACTTATTTAACTTATATGCAGAGTACATCATGAGAAACGCTGGGCTGGATGAAGCACAAGCTGGAATCAAGATTGCCGGGAGAAATATCAATAACCTCAGATATGCAGATGACACCACCCTTATGGCAGAAAGTGAAGAGGAACTAAAGAGCTTCTTGATGAAAGTGAAAGAGGAGAGTGAAAAAGTTGGCTTAAAGCTCAACATTCAGAAAACTAAGATCATGGCATCCAGTCCCATCACTTCATGGCAAATAGATGGGGAAACAGTGGCAGACTTTATTTTTTCGGCTCCAAAGTCACTGCAGATGGTGACTGCAGCCATGAAATTAAAAGACGGTTACTCCTTGGAAGATCAGTTATGACCAACCTAGACAGGATATTAAAAAGCAGAGACATTACTTTGCCAACAGAGGTCCATCTAATATAAGTTATGGTTTTTCCAGTAATCGTATATGGATGTGAGAACTGGACAATAAAGGAAGCTGAGCACCAAAGAATTGATGCTTTTGAACTGTGGTGTTGGAGAAGACTCTTGAGAGTCCCTTGGACTGCAAGGAGATCCAACCAGTCCATTCTAAAGGAAATCAGTCCTGAATATTCATTGGAAGGACTGATGTTGAAGCTGAAACTCCAATACTTTGGCCATCTGATGCGAAGAACTGACTCATTTGAAAAGACCCTGATGCTGGGAAAGATTGAAGGCAGGAAGAGAAGGGGGCCACAGAGGATGAGATGGTTGGATGGCATCCCCAACTCAATGGACATGAGTTTGGGTAAACTCTGGGAGTTGGTGATGGACAGGGCGACCTGGTGTGATGCAGTACATGGGGTCACAGAATTGGACATGACTGAGAGACTGAACTGACTGATGCATATGACTTGGTAGCCCGCAAGATGAAGAGTGCATGATAGGCATTGAAGATGTCTCCAAGGTTTGGAGGCTGGGTGCCAAGGCATACCACAACACCATTGGGATTAGAGCCTATTTTACAGATACAAAACTGGATGCCTTTGGCTTGCCTGCTGTCACATAGTGAGCCAGTCAGGGAAATATGCCACTGCTGCTCTCCTGCTGTCCTGACTTCACATATAATACGGCAAATACGAGCAGTGACTTAAATCACTTGAATGTTTTCAAATAACTGCACAATTGGTTTCTTTTTTTTAAAAATGCATATTATTTAGTCTGTCTTTTAAAATATTTCTTTATTTATCTGGTGGTGCCAGGTCTTAGTTGTGGCACACAAGATCTTCTGTCTTTGTTGTGGCATGCAGAATCTTTTCGTTGTGGCATGTGGACTTTATCTCGGGACGTGGGATCTAGTTCCCTGACCTGGGCTGGAACCCAGACTCCCTGAATTGGAAGTGTGGAGTCTTAGCCACTGGACCACCAAGGAAGTCTCTGTAATTGGTTTCTTATTTGCCTTCATTTTATTTTTTTTTTAACTGAAGTATAGTTGATGTACAGTGTTGTGCTAATCTCTGCTGTACAGAAAAGTGACTCAGTTATACACATATATACATTCTTTTTTAATATTCTTTTCCATTATGGTTTATCCCAGGAGATTGAATATAGTTCCCTGTGCTATACAGTAGGACCTTGTTTGTACCCACCAACCCTCAACTCCCGGTCCATCCCTCTCCCTCCCCTTCTTGGCAACCACAAGTCTGTGAGTCTGTTTCTGTTTTGTAGATAGGTTCATTTGTGCCCTGTTTCAGAGTCCATATATAAGGGCTTCCCCGATGGCTCAGAGGGCAAAGAGTCTGCCTGCAATGTGGGAGACCTGAGTTGGATCCCTGGGTCGGGAAGATCCCCTGGAGAAAGAAATGGCAACCCACTCCAGTATAATTCTTGCCTGAAGAATCCCATGGACAGAGGAGCCTGGTGGGCTACAGTCCACAGGGTCGCAAAGAGTCAGACACGACTGAGTGAGTTCATATCATATCATATCATAAGTGATATTGTATGATATTTGTCTTTCTCTTTCTGACTTACTTCACTTAGTATGATAATCTCCAGTTGCATTATTTGCCCTCATTTTAATACCTGTGGTTAGAAGGATAAAGTTTTAGCCATGATCATATTCTAATGTCGCCTGCCAATGCAGGAGACGTGGGTTCGATCCCTGGGTCTGGAAGATCCCCTAGAAGAGGGCATGGCAACCCACTCCAGTATTCTGGCCTGGAGAATCCCATGAACAGAGAAGCCTGGCAGGATATAGTCCACAGGGTCGCAAAGAATCAGACACGCCTGAAGCAACTTTCCATGCAGGTTTGCATATTCTGATTTAAATACATCTCTCCTCTCTGAGCCCCCAGTGTCTGCCACCTCCCTTTAGAATGCTTTCTACCCAGTACTGACAACCTGAAAAGGCCTTCCTCTTATTGGCCTTCCTCCTTCCACTGACACAACCCAGGGACTTGCTGTAGCTCCTCCTTCTCTCTCTGGAGCAATACAGTGGAAAGGGACGGAATTTCTGCCGCCTGAAGCCTTCTGGTGTTGAAATGGAAATGAGCCACTCAGAGCATCCCAAATACAAGGATGAGTAGAAGAGGCTTTGGGCTGGGGCTTGGGGGCTGGGCAGGGAGAAAGACAAAGCAGTGACCCTGTCACAGAGGCATCTCAGTCCCAGGTGGCAGGAGGCAGTGGGCTGGGGGCACAGCAAAACCTCAGCTGCTGGAGAGCAACAGCCAGGACCTTTTGTCTCATAATGTATGGAAGAGTGTGTGTATGTATGTGATGATGGTGATTAAATGGTACATGGTATCAGCGAAAATTGTTAGCACGGGTGCTGATTAGGGATGCTGAAGAACTAATAGTATGGAAGGAAACTGGAAAAATTGGTCTGAGTGTGGAAAAGTAATACTAATTACAATCATTTATGCGAACTGCTCACCATTTATGACTAATTACCACCCAACACAATAACCATTAGGTATATCATTAAATATGTGTCAGATTAACTTTGTTGTCAGTTTTATTTGTGATTAGGACAGTAAACTCTGCATGTATGCTAGTGCTTAATAGTTTGTTGCTCATGCAAGCACGGCTGTCAGCTCACGATTTGAAAAAACATTGTGTTAAAGGCTGGAGCGTGGCAGGCTTTGAATTCCAGGGTAAGTAGTTTGTAGTTAATTTAGGAAGCAATGGGGAGCCCTTACAGAATAATCAACCGGGAAGATACATGATCAGTGCTGTACTTTAGGAATAACAGACTGCCAGGGCTGGAATATTCCTTAGAGATTAATCACCCAATGGTCGCCAGCCAGGAGGCACTGGCAACTACACTGGAAGTTCTGGAGTGAGTGTCAAGATTACAGATAACTACACTCAATATTTGGTAATAACCTATAAGGGAAAAGAATCTGAAATATATATATATATATATATATATATATGCATAACTGAATCACTTTGTTGTACACCTGAAACTAACACAGCATTTAAATCAGTGATTCTTCAGTAAAAAATAAAATTAAAAAAAAAAACAGATTTCAGAAAGATTAAAGGGAACCATGTACTTCTCTATAATAAAGCTGTGCAGGTCAACTACAAAGTCAATATTATTGTTGTAGGCTGGAATCAAACTGGGACACTGATCAGAATCACTGATGGGCAGTTATGAAGTTCTGATCTTTTTTTTTAAGTGGGGAAATAAGATAATCGTCTCTTAACACATGAAAATTTTAACATTAGAAAAAATTTTCTAATCATAGGTCACACAGGTTAAAATGAAACAAAAGGGGTCATATGTGGTGAAGCAGGAGCCTTTATTATAATCCAACCCATCATTTCATTTACAGATGGGGAAATTGAGGCTAGAGAGTGATGGAACTTGCCTTAGAGGAAGATGGATAAATTGATTGGACAGTACCTGTGGAAGGTTAGTAAGACTAGAGACCACAAAACAAGTTCAGTAGCAAATCAAGGTGCCTAAATTAGGGTGGTAAAAACTGATCTACAAGGGAGAATGGTAGATGGGAGAAAATGAAAAGGCAGTGTCAGACAGGACCACTGATTGCATGTAGGCAGAGAAGCAGCAAAAAGTTGAAGATGGGTCTGAAATCCCCAGTGTGCCTGAATGGGGCATTGATGGCATCATTAGCAGAAATATAGAAGTCTGGAGGAAGAATTGGTTTTGAAGTAGAGTGTAATCATAAGTTTGGGTCTAGACATTTTGACCGTAACTTGTAGTGTTGCATATTCAAAAAGAGAATGACAATAGAAATTAGAAACACTTCGCCTTAAATACTAACTTCTTTACACTGTGTGGCTTTTGGTAAGGAATTTTTCCTTTGACTCTCAGTTTCCACATCTGTAGATCTGGGGTGATGGTATCTGCCTTATTAGTGAGATGATTAAATGGGAAGATGTATATAAAGTACCTCACATACTATCTAGCAAGTGGCAAGTACTTATTACTCTTCCCTGGAGGAAGCATAGAGATAGAAATGTTTAAGAAGAGGCAGTTAAGAAATAAAGAAGAATTCAGGAGCGATGTCAGTGGGTGGTTTAGTTACTAAGTCATGTCCAACTCTTGTGACCCCATGGACTATAGCCTGCCAGGCTCCTCTGTCCATGGGATTCTCCAGGCAAGAATACTGGAGTGGGTTGCCATGCCTCCTCCAGGGGATCTTCCTGACCCAGGAACTGAACCCGGGTCTCCTGCATTGCAGGCAGATTCTTTACCAACTGAGCTACAAGGGAAACCCAAGAGATGAAAGATCCCAAGCTATATTTTTAGGATCTAACTGTAAAACACTGATAATACTTTCTCAGGGTTTCTGGGAGGATGAAGAGCAACATACAGGAGAAGCCACACTTACTGAGAATTTGGGAAGGACTCCAGCAAAAGAACTTGCAGGAATGGGCAGACAAGGGAGGCAAAATAATTTGAAAGTGGGGAGTTTGGTTCATGGGTCAAATCCAGTAAAAAGATCTAGAAAATGAAGACAGAGATGAGGCCATTTTGGAAGTCACTATTACAGACAGAAGAGCATTAGGAATGAATTAAATAAGAAAGTGGAGCAGCAGAGACAGTAAAGAAAAGGCAAGTCTTTCAACATAGGCTGTGCAACAAGCAGGGTAGAGGTGACAGTAACCCAGAAGAATAACTGCTATAAGGGAAGATTATTTCAGGCTACTTAAAACCTGAGCATGATATATGCCAAGGGAATAATTCCAGTGGAGAGGAATAGACTGATAATGCAGAAGAGAGAGGTCACATTTGTAAAGGAGTATCTATTAAGCTATGCCTACACAACCCCAGTCTGTGGTCACTCTAAAGATGCATTTGGGGATGACCTAATGCTTGAGAGAAGTCACCTGAGGTCAAACTAGAAGCCAGCAATCCTATTGGAGCTGTTTGCCTATCCTTGTGAACAAACTACCCCAAGTAAGGAGATAATCTTCTATGTGTATGTGTGTGTGTGTGTGTGTGTGTGTGTGTGTGTGTGTGTGATATAAGACATAATTTAGAGACTCTCAGTTCTGAGTGTGGTTCCCCAAAGCAGGGGGCTCAAAATTCTGTTCCTTAGGACTTTTTGATATAATTAGGCCTTAATGACTTAACAGTCATTAAAATTAAACCTCCTATTCTCTCTAAAGTATGGAACAAGACCTGGAGGTCTGCTATTCCTATTTGACATTATTCTGAATATACACAGGCTAATATAATTAGACAAGAGAAAAATAAGAGATTAAAAAAATTGGAAGAGAGACTTTTGGAATGGCAGTATGAAGAGCTTGGCAGACATTCTCCCCAGCAAAACAACCATTTAATGGGTGAAAATTGTTTTGAAAAAACACACAAATCTTTAAAGTCTCTGGAAATTGACTCAAGACATAAAGAACATGGAGGAGCATTTATTCAAGAAAACCTACTAAATCTTGGTAAGACAATCAGAGTCTGTGGCATGTAAGCCAAACATACTCCCAACCCCCATCCTACCCCAGGTCAGTGATGGAAGTTCTATTCCAGCCAGTTGTGGCTAAGAAGAGGTCTCCTTGGCTTCTGGTTCCTAGTCTAGGGCTACTGTTTCACAACTGAATAGGCAGACAGGTAGCATCCCTCATTCCTCTGATTCCATTCTGTGGAACTACTACTTGGGGAAGTACAGCCATGAGGACAAGTGTTCCTTGCCTCTAATCAGCTGCCATTTGTAGGGCAAGGTCTCTGTCCCAATCCTGACAGGCTGAGAATACTGAAGTTCCAATCTCTACTGCCCCAGCTCACTCAGAGGTTACAGGTTCCATGCTTGGATGGCAAGCAAGCAAAACAATCGGGGGCTTTGATCTCCCCTACACTGCCTGATTGTAGAACATGAGTGTCACTCAGAGATACAGACCACTGATCCACCCTCGGGCTCCAGGATGATAGTGTGGAGATTCTGCTCATCAAGAGAGGTGGAATGTAAAAATGAAGGATTCTGAAACTCTGACAGAAGGTGTTATTTAAAACAATGGAAAATCTTGCTGGCAAGCTCTTAAGAGAGGACTGGTAGCTATATGAGATTAGTAGCAGCAAGTGAAACTACCTAGAACTTAAACACAGAATCAAGGAGAGAGATAATAAGGGCCCTGGGGGCCCAAAAGGCTGAAAGCATGCCCTAGGCTGAAGCAGACTTGAAAACATTCCCCCAGTTGCAGACAGACCCGTCCACCTAGAGTGGAAGCCTCATTGGTACTAGAGGATTAAGCACAGTCTCTGACCAAATTCTGGCTGAGAAATAAGCTATACTGGCCCAGGAGCAAATCCTGGGAAGCATAAGGGGATTTTTACTTCAGTACTCACTGTGAGAGCCTAGTTGAGCTCCAGGAGGTAAAACTCCTGAAAGTGTGGGAATTCCACCTGCCCTGCACACATCCAAGCCTGGGTGCCCTGGAGTTCTTAACTCACAGATTTGTTCACATTGAGCCTCCAGCAATCCATCAATTACAGTTCAAATGTTCTTACTCCACATTAGTTCCCATGGAGGTTTCTTCTCCAGTAAGTTGTGAGTCTCTGCATTCACCTGTTGGGCTCTCCAGTTTGGGGGCAGTGATTGGCCCCATTCCCTCACTTATCTTACAGATCTAAAAAGATTTGTTGATTTTTCAGTTTGTTCAGCTTTTTACTTGTCATTAGGACAGAGTGGCAGCCCTCAAGCTTTGCATGTGCAAATCCAGTATCCAGGACAATTTTTGTCTTTTAGGTGGTTTATTTGAGCCATTTAAATTTAAGGTAGCTATTTTTTTTTATTTTTTATTTTTATTATTGAAGGATAATTGCTTTACAGAATTTTGTTTTTTCTGTCAAACCTCAACATGAATCAGCCATAGGTATACATATATCCCCTCTCTTTTGAACCTCCCTCCCATCTCCCGCCCCATCCCACCCCTCTAGATTGATACAGAGCCCCTGTTTGAGTTTCCTGAGCCACACAGCAAATTCCCGTTGGCTATCTATTTTACATATGGTAATGTGAGTTTCCATGTTACTCTTTCCATACATCTCACCCTCTCCTCCCTTCTCCCCATATCCATGTCTATTCCCTATGTCTGTTTCTCCATTGCTACCCTGTAAATTCTTCAGTACCATTTTTCTAGATTCTGTATATATGTGTTAGAATATGATATTTATCTTTCTCTTTCTGACTCACTTCACTCTGTATAATAGGTTCTAGGTTCATCCACCTCATCAGAACTGACTCAAATGTGTTCCTTTTTATAGCTGAGTAATATTCCATTGTGTATATGTACCACAGCTTCTTTATCCATTCATCTGTTGATGGACATCTAGGTTGCTTCCATGTTCTAGCTACTGTAAATAGTGCTGCAGTGAACAATGGGATACATGTGTCTTTTTCAATTTTGGTTTCCTCAGGGTATATGCCTAGGAGTGGGATTGTTGGGTCATATGGTGGTTTTATTCCTAGCTTTTTAAGGAATCCCCATACCGTTGTCCATAGTGGCTGTATCAATTTACATTTACACCAACAGTACAAGAGGGTTCCCTTTTCTCCACACCCTCTCCAGCATTTATTGTTTGTAGACTTTTTGATGATGGCCATTCTGACCGGTGTGAGGTGATATCTCATTGTGGTTTTGATTTGCATTTCTCTAATAATGAGCGATGTTGAGCATCTTTTCATGTGTTTGTTAGCCATCTGTATGTCTTCTTTGGAGAAATGTCTGTTTAGGTCTTTTTCCCACTTTTTGATTGGGTTGTTTGTTTTTCTGGTATTGAGTTGTATGAGCTGCTTGTATATTTTGGAAATTAATCCTTTGTCAGTTGTTTCATTTGCTATTATTTTCTCCCATTCTGAGGGTTGTCTTTTCACCTTGCTTATAGTTTCCTTTGCTGTGCAAAAGCTTTTAAGTTTAATCAGGTCCCACTTGTTTACTTTTGTTTTTATTTACATTACTCTAGGAGGTGGGTCACAGAGGATCTTGCTTTGATTTATGTCATCAAGTGTTCTGCCTATGTTTTCCTCTAAGAGTTTTATAGTTTCTGGTCTTACATTTAGGTCTTTAATCCATTTTGAGTTTATCTTTGTGTATGGTGTTAGGAAGTGTTCTAATTTCATTCTTTTGCATATAGCTGTCCAGTTATCCTAGCACCATTTATTGAAGAAGCTGTCATTGCCACATTGGATGTTCTTGCCTCCTTTGTCAAAAATAGTGTACCCATTTGTGCATGGGTTTATTTTTTAGCTTTCTATCTTGTTCCATTGGTCTATATTTCTGTTTTTGTGCCAGTACCATACTGTCCTGATGACTGTAGCTTTGTAGTATAACCTGAAGTCAGGAAGGTTGATTCCTCCAGCTCCATTCTTTCTCAAGACTGCTTTGGCTATTCAGGGTCTTTTGTGTACCCATATGAATTGTGAAATTTTTTGCTCTCAGTTCAGTTCAGTCGCTCAGCCTTGTCCGACTCTTTGTGACCCCAAAGATGGCAGCACGCCAGGCTTCCCTGTCCACCACGAACTCCTGGAGCTTACACAGACTCATGTCCATTGAGTTGGTTATGCCATCCAACCATCTCATCCTCTGTCAGCCCTTTCTCTTCCTGCCTTCAATCTTTCTCAGCATCAGGGTCTTTTCCAATGAGTCAGTTCTTCACATCATGTGGCCAAAGTATTGGAGTTTCAGCTTCAGCATCAGTCCTTCCAATGAATATTCAGGACTGATTTCCTTTAGGATGGACTGGTTGGATCTCCTTGCTGTCCAAGGGACTCTCAAGAGTCTTTTCCAACACCATAGTTCAAAAGCATCAATTCTTCAGAGCTCAGCTTTTATAGTCCAACTCTCACATCCATACATGACTACTGGAAAAACCACAGCTTTGATTAGATGGACCTTTGTTGACAAAGTAATGTCTTTGCTTTTTAATATGCTGTCTAGGTTGGTCATAACTTTTCTTCCAAGGAGCAAGCATCTTTTAATTTCATGGCTGCAATCACCATCTTCAGTGATTTTGGAGCCCAAAAAATAAAGTCTGTCACTGTTTCCATTGCTTCCCCATCTATTTGCCATGAAGTGATGGGACCAGATGCCATGATCTTAGTTTTCTGAATGTTGAGCTTTAAGCCAACTTTTTCATTCTCCTCTTTCACTTTCATCAGGAGGCTCTTTAGTTCTTCTTCACTTTCTGCCATAAGGGTAGTGTCATCTGCATATCTGAGGTTATTGATATTTCTCCCGGCAATCTTGATTCCAGCTTGTGCTTCATCCAGTCCACCATTTCTCATGATATACTCTGCATATAAGGTAAATAAGCAGGGTGACAATATACAGCCTTGACATACTACTTTCCCAATTTGTAACCAGTCTGTTGTTCCATGTCCAGTTCTTACTGTTGCTTCTTGACCTGCACACAGGCTTCTCAAGGGACGGGTCAGGTGGTCTGGTATTCCCATCTCTTTAAGAATTTTCCAGTTTATTGTGATCCACAATGTCAAAATCTTTGGCATAGTCAATAAAGCAGAAGTAGATGTTTTTCTGGAACTCTCTTGCTTTTTCAATGATCCAGTGGATGTTGGCAATTTGATCTCTGGTTCCTCTGCCTTTTCTAAATCCAGCTTGAACATCTGGAAGTTCATGGTTCATGTACTGTTGAAGCCTGGCTTGGAGAATTTTGAGCATTACTTTGCTAGCATGTGAGATGAGTGCAATTGTGTGGTAGTTTGAACATTCTTTGGCATTACCTTTCTTTGGGATTGGAATGAAAACTGACCTTTTCCAGTCCTGTGGCCACTGCTGAGTTTTCCAAATTTGCTGGCATATTGAGTACAGCACTTTCACAGCATCATCTTTCAGGATTTGAAATAGCTCAATTGGAATTCCATCACCTCCACTAGCTTTGTTTGGTAGTGATGCTTCCTAAGGCCTACTTGACTTCGCATTCTAGGATGTCTGGTTCTAGGTCAGTGATCACACCATTGTGGTTTTCTGGGTCATGTACATCTTTTTTGTACAGTTCTTCTGTGCCAACTCTTCTTAATATCTTCTGCTTCTGTTAGGTCCATACCATTTCTGTCCTTTATTGAGCCCATCTTTACATGAAATGTTCCCTTAGTATCTCTAATTTTCTTGAAGAGATCTCTAGTCTTTCCCATTCTATTGTTTTCCTCTATTTCTTTGCACTGATCACTGAGGAGGGCTTTCTTATCTCTCCTTGCTATTCTTTGGAACTCTGCATTCAAATGGGAATATCTTTCCTTTTCTCCTTTGCTTTTCACTTCTCTTCTTTTCACAGCTATTTGTAAGACCTCCTCAGACAGCCATTTTGCTTTTTTGCATTTCTTTTTCTTGGGGATGGTCTTGATCCCTGTCTCCTGTACAATGTCACGAACCTCCATCCATAGTTCATCAGGCACTCTGTCTATCAGATCTAATCCCTTGAATCTATTTGTCACTTCCACTGTATAATCATAAGGGATTTGATTTAGGTCATACCTGAATGGTCTAGTGGTTTTCCCTACTTTCTTCAATTTAAGTCTGAATTTGGCAATAAGGAGTTCATGATCTGAGCCACAGTCAGCTCCCAGTCTTGTTTTTGCTGATTGTATAGAGCTTCTCCATCTTTGGCTGCAAAGAATATAATCAATCTGATTTCAGTGTTGGCCATCTGGTGATGTCCATGTGTAGAATCTTCTCTTGTATTGTTGGAAGAGGGTGTTTGCTATGACCAGTGCATTCTCTTGGCAAAACTCTATTAGCCTTTGCCCTGCTTCATTCTGTACTCCAAGGCCAAATTTGCCCCAAGGCCAAATTTGCCTGTTACTCCAGGTATTTCTTGACTTCCTACTTTTGCATTCCAGTCCCCTATAATGAAAAGGACATCTTTTTTGGGTGTTAGTTCTAGAAGTGGTCTTGTAGGTCTTCATAGAACTGTTCAACTTCAGCTTCTTCAGCATTACTGGTAGAGTCATAAACTTGGATTACTGTGATATTGAATGATTTGCTTTGGAAACAAACAGATCATTCTGTCGTTCCTGAGATTGCTGCATTTTAGACTCTTCTGTTGACTATGATGGCTACTCCTTTTTTTCCCCCAAGTTCTATGGAAAATGCCACTGGTAATTTGATAGGGATCACATTGATCTGTAGATTGCATTTGGTGGTATAGTCATTTTCACAATATTGATTCTTCCTACCCAGGAACATGGAATATCTCTCCATCTGTTTATGTCATCTTTGATTTCTTTCATTAGTGTCTTATAATTTTCTGTGTACAGTTCTTTTGTCTCCTTAGGTAAGTTTATTCCTAGATATTTAATTCTTTTTGTTGCAATGGTGAATGGGATTGATTCCTTAATTTCTCTTTCTGATTTTTCATTGTTAGTATATAGAAATGCAAGTGATTTCTGTGTATTGATTTGTATCCTGCAACTTTGCTAAATTCACTGATTAGCTCTAGTAATTTTCTGATACTGTCTTTAGGGTTTTCTATGTATAGTATCATGTCATCTGCAAACAGTGAGAGCTTTACTTCTTTTCTGATCTGGATTCCTTTTATTTCTTTTTCTTTTCTGATTGTTGTAGCTAGGACTTCCAGAACTATGTTGAATAACAGTGGTGAAAGTGGACACCCTTGTCTTGTTCCTGATCTTAGGGGAATGCTTTTAGTTTTTCACCATTGAGAATAATGTTTGCTGTAGGCTTATCATATATGGCTTTTACTATGTTGAGGTAGTTTCCTTCTATGCTCATTTTTTGAAGTTTTAATAAATGGGTGCTGAATTTTGTCAAAGGCTTTTTCTGCATCTATTGAGATTATCATATGGTTTTTATCTTTCAATTTGTTAATATGGTGTATCACATTGATTGATTTGCATATATTGAAGAATCTTTGCATTCCTGGAATAAACCCAACTTGATCATGGTGAATCAACACTTGTTGGTTGCTGAATTCTGTTTGCTAAAATTTTGTTGAGGATTTTTGCATCTATATTCATCAGTGATATTGGCCTGTAGTTTTCTTTTTTTGTGCTGTCTTTGTCTGGTTTTGGTATCAGGATGATGGTGGCCTTGTAGAATGAGTTTGGAAGTGTTCCTTCCTCTGCAATTTTTTGAAAGAGTTTTAGCAGGGTAGGCATTGCTGCTGCTGCTGCTGCTAAGTCACTTCAGTCGTGTCTGACTCTGTGCGACCCCATAGATGGCAGCCCACCAGGCTCCCCCGTCCCTGGGATTCTCCAGGCAAGAACACTGGAGTGGGTTGCCATTTCCTTCTCCAATGCATGCTACGTTGCTTCAGTCATGTCCGACTCTGTGTGACCCCATGGACAGCAGCCCGCCAGGCTCCTCCATCCACAGGATTCTCCAGGCAAAAATACTGGAGTGGGTTGCCATTTCCTTCTCCAAGGCATTAGCTCTTCTCTAAATGTTAGATAAAATTCTCCTGTGAAGCCATCTGGTCCTGGGCTTTTGTTTTTGGGGAGATTTTTGATCACAGCTTCAATTTCAGTGCTTGTAATTGGGTTGTTCATAATTTCTATTTCTTCCTGGTTCAGTCTTGGAAGATTGAACTTTTCTAAGAATCTGTCCATTTCTTCCAGGTTATCCATTTTATTGCCATATAGTTGTTCATAATAGTCTCTTATAATCCTTTGTATTTCTGCATTGTCTGTTGTAACCTCTCCTTTTCATTTCTAATTTTGTTGATTTGATTCTTCTCTCTTTTTTTCTTGATGAGTCTGGCTAAAGGCTTGTCAATTTTGTTTATCTTCTCAAAGAACCAGCTTTTAGTTTTATTAATCTTTACTATTGTTTCTTTCATTTCTTTTTCATTTATTTCTGCTTGGATCTTTATGATTTCTTTCCTTCTACTAATTTTGGGGTTTTTTGTTCTTCTTTTTCCAGTTGTTTGTTAGGTGTAAAGTTAGGTTGTCTATTCAATGTTTTTCTTGTTTCTTGAGGTAGGATTGTATTGCTATAAACTTCCCTCTTAGAACTGCTTTTGCTGCATCCCATAGGTTTTGAGTTGTCATGTTTTCATTGTCATTTGTTTCTAGAAATTTTTTTATTTCCCTTTTGATTTCTTCAGTAACCTGTTGGTTATTTAGAAATGTGTTGTTTAATCTCCATGTGTTTGTGTTTCTTACAGTTTTTTTTTTCTTGTAATTGATATCTAGTCTCATAGCATTGTGGTTGGAGAAGATGCTTGATATGATTTCAATTTTCTTAAATTTACTGAGGTTTGATTTGTGACCCAAGATGTGATCTATCCTGGAGGATGTTACATGCGCACTTGAGAAGAAGGAGTATTCTTTTGCATTTGGATGGAATGTCCTGAAGATATCAATGAGATCCATCTCATCTAATGTATCATTTAAGACTTGTGTTTCCTTATTAATTTTCTGTTTTGATGATCTGGTCCATTGGTGTGAGTGGGTGTTAAAGTCTCCTACTATTATTGTGTTACTGTCAATTTCTCCTTTTATGTCTGTTAGTGTTTGTCTTATGTATTGAGGTGCTCCTATGTTGGGTGCATAGATATTTACAATTGTTATGTCTTCCTCTTGGATTGATCCCTTGATCATTATGTAGTGTCCTTCCTTATCTCTTGTAATATTCTTTATTTTAAGGTCTATTTTGTCTGATATGAGGATTGCTACTCCAGCTTTCTTTTGCTTCCATTTGCATGGAATATATTTTTCCATCCTCTCATTTTCAGTTTATATGTGTCTTTAGGTCTGAAGTGGGTTTCTTGTAGACAGCATATATATGGGTCTTGTTTTTGTATCCATTCAGCCAGTCTGTGTCTTTTGGTTGGAGCATTTAATCCATTTACATTTAAAGTAATTATTGATATATATATATATATATATATATTCCTATTGCCATTTTCTTAATTGTTTGGGGTTGATTTTGTAGATCTTTTTTCTTCTCTTGTATTTCTTGACTATATAAGTCCCTTTAACATTTGTTGTAAAGCTGGTTTGGTGGTACTGAATTCTCTTAACTTTTGCTTGTCTGAAAAGTTTTTTATTTCTCCATCAATTTTGAATGAGATCTTTTCAGGGTACAGTAATCTTGGTTGTAGATTTTTCCCTTTCAGTACTTTAAATATATCCTGCCATTCCCTTCTGGCCTGCAGAGTTTCTGCTGAAAGATCAGTTGTTAAACATATGGGGTTTCCCTTGTATGTTACTGTTGCTTCTCCCTTGCTGCTTTTAATATTCTTTCTTTGTGTTTAGTCTTTGTTAGTTTGATTAGTATATGTCTTGGTGTGTTTCTCTTTGGGTTTATCCTGTATGGGACTCTTTGTGCCTCTTGGACTTGATTGACTATTTCCTTTTCCATGTTGGGAAAATTTTCAACTATAATCTCTTCAAAAATTTTCTCATACCTTTCTTTTTCTCTTCTTCTTCTGTGGACCCCTATAATTCAAATGTTGGTGCATTTGATATTGTCCCAGAGGTCTCTGAGACTATCCTCAGTTCTTTTCATTCTTTTTACTTTATTCTGCTCTTCAGAAGTTATTTCCACCATTTTATCTTCCAGCTCACTGATTCATTCTTCTGCTTCAGATATTCTGCTATTGATTCCTTCTAGAGTATTTTTAATTTCAGTAATTGTGTTGTTTGTCTCTGTATGTTTATTCTTTAATTCTTCTAGGTCTTTGTTAATTGATTCTTGCATTTTCTCCATTTTGTTTTCAAGGCTTTTGATCATCTTTACTATCATTATTCTGAATTCTTTTTCAGGCAGTTTGCCTATTTCCTCTTCATTTATTTGGACTTCTGTGTTTCTAGTTTGTTCCTTCATTTGTATAGTATTCTCTGCTGTTTCAGAGAATTACTATACAAAACAAATTTTTTTTTAACTTATTGTGTTTGAGGTCTCCTTTTCCCAGGCTTCAAGGTTGAATTCCCTTTCTTCCTTTTGGTTTCTGCCCTCCTAAGGTTGGTCCAGTGGTTTGTGTAAGCTTTGTATAGGGTGAGATTTGTGCTGAGTTTTTGTTTGTTTTTTTTTTTTTCCTCTGATGGGCAAGGCTGAGTGAGGTGGTAATCCTGTCTGCTGATGATTGGGTTTGTATTTTTGTTTTGTTTGTTGTTTAGATGAGGTGTCCTGCACAGGGTGCTACTGGTGGTTGGGTGATGCTGGGTCTTGTATTCAAGTGGTTTCCTTTGTGTGAGTTCTCACTATTTGATACTCCCTAGGGTTAGTTCTCTGGTAGTCTAGGGTCTTGGAGTCAGTGGTCCCACTCCAAAGGCTCAGAGCTTGATCTCTTTGATGCCAGGCACTGCCATCTTCATTCATTCATTCAACAGGAATTTATAACCCACCTACTATATGTGGACTGTAGATCTTATGACCTGTGTGCTCCCTCAGAGTGAAGAAAAACAAATGCCGGTTTAGGTTCTGAAATGCAGCTGTTTTCTGAGATTCTTTGGAAACGCAGCAAATCTCTCCACATATCATGAGCTGGAGCACCCTATGACTGCGGTAGTCAGACTCCACCCCATTTTTCACTAGTCTAAGGTAACTATTGATGTGTTAGAACTCTATCCCTTTTGGTTTGTTTCCTCTGGTTCTTGTTCCTCTTCTTCTCTTTTCTTAACTTTCTGTGAGATTCTTAAACACTTTTTAGGATTATTTATTGATTCATTTAAAGTTTTTTAGAGCCTATCTCTGTTTGTACTTTTCTTAGTTGTCACTCTGGATTTTATAATATACTTTTGTGACTTATTACAGTCTCCAGGTACCACCATTTACTACTTTGGATGAATATTCAAATGAACTGAAATCTAGGTAGTGGCACCCCTATGTTCATTGAAGCATATAGTCAAGACATTGAAACAATCTAAGTGCCCCTTAACAGATGAATGGATAAAGGAAATATAGTATGTATAAAATAGAATATCATTCAACCATTATAAAGAAGGAAATTCTATTTGTGACTATATGGGTTAAACTTGAAGGCATTATTTCCTTTTCAAAAAACTGAAGTATATTTTATTTACAATATTGTGTTAGTTTAAGGTGTCCAGTAAAGTGATTTTGTAATACAATATATATATTATTTTTATAAGTTATTTTCCATTATCAGTTATTACAAGCTATTGAATATAGTTCTTTATTGGTTATCAATTTTATATATATTGGTGTTTGTATGTTCATCCCAAGCTCCTAATTTGTCCCCCCAACACACATATTTCCCCTTTGGTAAACATAATTTTTTTTGAAATCTGTGACTCTGTTTCTGTTTTGTAAATAAGTTCATTTATATCACTTTTAAAAAATTATATTCCAAGTAGAAGCGATACCATATATTTTCCCTTCTCTGTCTGACTTACTTCACTCAGTATGGCAATTTCTGGCTCCATGTGTTGCTGCAAAAGGCATTGTTTCATTCTTTTTTTTTTTTTTTTTGGCAAAGTAATGTCTCTGCTTTTTTTAAAATTAATTAATTTATTTATTTTGGGGTGGGTTTTGTCATACATTGACATGAATCAGCCATGGAGTTACATGTATTCCCCATCCTGATCCCCCCTCCCACCTCCCTCTCCACCCGATTCCTCTGGGTCTTCCCAGTGCACCAGGCCCGAGCACTTGTCTCATGCATCCAACCTGGGCTGGTGATCTGTTTCACCCTAGATAATATACATGCTGTTCTCTCGAAACATCCCACCCTCGCCTTCTCCCACAGAGTCCAAAAGTCTGTTCTGTACATCTGTGTCTCTTTTTCTGTTTTGCATGTAGGGTTATCATTACCATCTTTCTAAATTCCATATATATGTGTTAGTATGCTGTAATGTTCTTTATCTTTCTGGCTTACTTCACTCTGTATAATGGGCTCCAGTTTCATCCATCTCATTAGAACTGATTCAAATGAATTCTTTTTAATGGCTGAGTAATATTCCATGGTGTATATGTACCACAGCTTCCTCATCCATTCGTCTGCTGATGGGCATCTAGGTTGCTTCCATGTCCTGGCTATTATAAACAGTGCTGCGATGAACATTGGGGTGCATGTGTCTCTTTCAAATCTGGTTTCCTCAGTGTGTATGCCCAGAAGTGGGATTGCTGGGTCATATGGCAGTTCTATTTCCAGCTTTTTAAGAAATCTCCACACTGTTCTCCATAGTGGCTGTAGTAGTTTGCATTCCCACCAACAGTGTAAGAGGGTTCCCTTTTCTCCACACCCTCTCCAGCATTTATTGCTTGTAGACTTTTGGATAGCAGCCATCCTGACTGGTGTGTAATGGTACCACATTGTGGTTTTGATTTGCATTTCTCTGATAATGAGTGATGTTGAGCATCTTTTCATGTGTTTGTTAGCCATCTGTATGTCTTCTTTGGAGAAATGTCTGTTTAGTTCTTTGGCCCATTTTTTGATTGGGTCATTTATTTTTCTGGAATTGAGCTGCAGGAGGAGTTGCTTGTATATTTTTGAGATTAATCCTTTGTCTGTTGCTTCATTTGCTATTATTTTCTCCCAATCTGAGGGCTGTCTTTTCACCTTACTTATAGTTTCTTTTGTTGTGCAAAAGCTTTTAAGTTTAATTAGGTCCCATTTTTTAATTTTTGCTTTTATTTCCAATATTCTGGGAGGTGGGTCATAGAGGATCCTGCTGTGATTTATGTCGGAGAGTGTTTTGCCTATGTTTTCCTCTAGGAGTTTTATAGTTTCTGGTCTTACATTTAGATCTTTAATCCATTTGAGTTTATTTTTGTGTTTGGTGTTAGAAAGTGTTCTAGTTTCATTCTTTTACAAGTGGTTGACCAGGTTTCCCAACACCACTTGTTAAAGAGGTTGTCTTTTTTCCATTGTATATCCTTGCCTCCTTTGTCAAAGATAAGGTGTCTTTTTTATGGCTGAGGAGTATTCTATCATATATATGTACCATGTCTTCTTTATTCATTTATCTATCAATGGACATTTAGGTTGCTTCCATGTCTTGGCTATTGTAAATAGGGCTGCTATGAACATAGGGGTGCATGTATTTTTTCTAATTATAGTTTTGTCTGCATATATGCCCAGGAGTGGGATTGCTGGATCATGTGGTAGTTCTATTTTTAGTTTTTAAAGAAACCTCCATAGTGGCTACATCAGTTAATATTCCCACCAGCAGTGTAGGAGGGCTCCCTTTTCTCCACACCTTCTCCAGCATTTATTATTTGTAGACTTTTTGATGATGGGCATTCTGATGGGAGGGCCCCCAAGTGGCACTCAGGGTAAAGAACCACCTGCCAATGCAGGAGAAGATCCCCTGGAGGAGGGCATGACAACCCACTCCAGTATTCTTGTCTGGAGAATCCCATGGACAGAAGAGCCTGGCAGGCTGCAGTCCATTGGGTCACAAAGAGTCAAGACATCACTGAAGCAACTTAGAATGCGTGCACACATTCTGATGGGAGTGAGGTGATACCTCACTGTAGTTTTGATTTGCATTTCTCTGATAATTAGTGATGTTGAGCATCTTTTCATGTGCTTTTTGGCCATCTGTATGTCTTCTTTGGAGAAACGCCTGTTTAGGTCTTTTGCCAGTATTTTGATTGGGTTTGTTTTGTTTGTTTGTTTGTTTGTAGTTGTATGAGCTGTTTGTAAAATTTGCAAACTAAGTCCTTATTGGTCACATCATTTGCAGATATTTTCTCCCATTACCTAGATTATAGATTATCTTTTTGTTTTGTTTATGGTTTCCTTTGCTGTGCAAAAGCTTATAAGTTTGATTAGGTCCCATTTGTTTATTTTTGCTTTTATTTCTATTGCCTTGGGAGACTGACCTAAGAAAACATTGGTATGATTTATGTCAGAGAATGTTTTGCCTATATTCTCTTCTAGGAGTTTTATGGTGTCATGTCTTATATTTAAGTCTTTAAGCCATTTTGAGTTTATTTTTGTGTAAATAGATGGGGAAACAGTGGAAACAGTGACTGACTTTATTTTTCTGGGTTCCAAAATCACTGCAGATGGTGATTGCAGCCATGAAATTAAAAGATGTTTACTCCTTGGAAGGAAAGTTATGACCAACCTAGACAGCATATTAAAAAGCAGAGACATTACTTTGCCAACAAAGGTTCGTCTAGTCAAGGCTATGGTTTTTCCAGTGGTCATGTATGGATGTGAAAGTTGGACTATAAAGAAAGCTGAGCACTGAAGAATTGATGCTTTTGAACTGTGGTGGTTGTAGAAGACTCTTGAGAATCCCTTGGACTGCAAGGAGATCCAACCAGTCCATCATAAAGGAGATCAGTCCTGGGTGTTCATTGGAAGGACTGATGTTGAAGCTGAAACTCCAATACTTTGGCCACCTGATGCAAAGAGCTGACTCATTTGAAAAGACCCTGATGCTGGGAAAGATTGAAGGCAGGAGGAGAAGGGGATGACAGAGGATGAGATGGTTGGATGGCATCACTGACTTGATGGACATGGGTTTGGGTGAACTCCAGGAGTTGGTGATGGACAGGGAGGCCTGGTGTGCTGTGGTTCATGGGGTCGCAAAGAGTCAGACACGACTGAGCAAGTGAAGTGAACTGAACTGGTGGTGTGAGGGTGTTCTAACTTCATTGATTTATATGCAACTGTCCAACTTCCCCAATACCATTCGCTGAAGAGACTATCTTTTCCCCATTCTATATTCTTCCCTCCTTTGTCAAAGGAGGGAATTATTCCTTAATTAATATTAACAACATCCCCTCATTCATCTGTTGGGTCTGTTCAGTCTTTCATTAGATGTTTACTGAGTGCCTACTATCAAGTAGGAACAGCAGTGAACAAAGCAAAGCCCCTGACCTCAGAGACCTTATGTTTTAATGGAGAGAGAGACAGGCATTAAAAAAATAATATGCCAGGTGATGCTAAGTAGAATAAAATAATAAAGCATTTAAAAGAACTAAGAAGTGCCTGACATGGTGGAGTTGCTATTTTATACATAGTGGCCAGGGAAGGGCTTTCTTATAAGGTGACATTTGGGCAGAAGCCTGAAGGAAATTAGGAGGTAAGACATGTAGATGTTCATTCATTTCAAAAGGATTTATTAAGTACCGACTCGATGGACATGAGTTTGAGCAAGCTCTGGGAGTTGGTGGTGGACAGGGAAGCCTG